>NW_020272935.1:145736-478645 GCF_003268045.1 Sipha flava
ATAATAATAATAATAATAATAATAATAATAATAATAATAATAATAATAATAATAATAATAATAACAACGGTATTGACGATAATAATAGTCATGGTGTGCTACCGTATACTTGTACGATGCAAATATAGTATTATGCGTTTTTTGCTTACATCTGTATAAGTGTGTGTGTGTGTGTATGTGTGTGTATGTTATTATTATTAAATATACTTATTCACATATTGCATCGCTGGAAGGTGAATAATAAACAGGTATGTAGTCTTATTAGTCGTCGTTTCATCGTGTTTACGATAACCGAGCACGTTTTTTTTTTTTCGGTTCCCTTTTTCTTCATTGTTATATTTTCATCTTTCTGCGTAAAACGGGAACAATAAATACCAAATAAAAAAAAAAAAAAAAAATACACATACTGACTGAACCGTATCGCACACGTATTCTATATTTTTAAATATATACGAGTATATACCGTACTTATATGGTTGTACAGAATATGTCTATAGACGGCCGCCGTATGTTGTCAACGGAATTCACGTTGTCTATACCCAATATTATTATTATTGTTGTTATTATTATTATCACACCGTCGGTATAACCGATCAAATCTATGGCATTACCCTCTGTATTAGGTACTACTTAAGCCTACAATGCGAAATTTGTATTACGCTTACCATTTTGGCCTCAATGAGTTATCTATCCATTGGTTTTTAATATCATACTATAGAATGAAACGGCGTGGGTTGAATCTGATTTAAAAAAAGAACCAGATGGGCCTCGCTCTGCTGTACAGTAGGGGGTGGAGTGCATCTAGCAGGGCCGGCGCAACGGCAGTGCAACCGGTGCACCTGCACAGGGTCCCGCGGAAAACAAATCATTACTGAATAAATATTATAATTTAGAAAACATTACATTATTAATAAAAATATAATATTTTAAACTACAGATCCTAGCGAAAAGTCAAAAAAAAAAAAAATCGTTTTAAAATATATAATCAATAATAAATAATATAACATATTATTTTATAGTATACATTTATTTTATATACATAACTAAAAAATAAAGAGTATATATTAAATATTAATTGTTGTGTATTATTTTATTTCAACTATTTTACATGGGGTCCCGCAATTTGTATCGCCGGTCCTGGCACTTAGTATATAGGATAGGTTATTACAATGGATTTGTTAAATTTGAATGCAACGATAGGTATCATTGTACACGAATAACGATTCTGAACGGAGATGATTTGTTAGATATATATAGAAAAAATATTATATATATACATTATTATTATTATTATTATTATCAGTCTTCCAAAAATTTTCTATTTGGATACAATTTCTATATAAATATCCTATATAACTATATTTAATTAACAAAAAATGAGTCAAAACGGCTCTTATTATTTTATTAGAAAAAATCGAATATTTTAAGCGTTTTAAAAAAATGTAGTTTGCCAAAATGTGGTTTTGCGTAAAAATTCCCGTTTTTACGTAATTTTTTATGTTTTTTTTCGATGTTTTTAAAAAATGTTGAAAAAGTTTGATTTTTGACTAGCCTAAGTACCATTTAAATTCACTTTCCTTTCAGAAAAGTTGCTGTTTAAGAAAATCGAAGCATTTTTACTGCCCCAAAATGTGATGACAGACACAAAAAAAAAAAATAATAAAAATAAAAAAAACACATATCATTATAAAACCAATAGATTCCATCACTCCGATCAGAATCTAAATCTAAAAATAGAAATTTATGATTGCACATATGTTTTACATTTGATTTTTATTCGAATAAAAATTTACCATTAAAAACTCTAATAATGTCTACAAGGACCTGATCTGGACAACTGGGCAACTGGCAATTTTTGACACTTCAAAAGTCAACAATTATTGATAATATAACCCACTGTACTGATTTTTAATTACTGCAGTATAGAATTAATTTTTTTAACATAGTGTAGGATTCAAACTCGACTGAAATAGAATGCTTCGAATTATATAGTTGGCGTATCCATTTTGTTCTGAATATACTATAATGGTCTTAGGTTTTGATTAGAAAGTAAGCTTTGGAGAAAAATACAGGAATACGCATCAACGGTTAATCTTATTTATTAGTAAAAAGCGGAATTTTACAGTTGCATTATATAAATTGTAAAATATTGTGTCAAATACTCAGCGTATTACATAATGAGCGCTTTTTGTATTTAATAACACCTAATCGTAATCAAATATTATACATTTTTGGTTAATTACTGGTATTATGTATATTGTACATTGATCATTGTTATATTTATAGAGCCATAAATTTAAATCTGTTCGGTTCGTACGAAATTAATTTTTTTAATTTGCTCTTAAAATATATTTTTTTTTCGTATAATCGATTTAACGAAACTATTAAATTCTTAGTCGTGGGGGATTCATTTGTTGCGTAATACGTACAGGTACCAGAGCTGGATTTGTAGGGTGGAAGTGACATGACAATCATCTCCCTCGTTGGGCTTTAAAATTGCTCAAATTATGGTCTTCATTGTATTTCATACATTACTTATGAATATGCCTATTCGAACCTCTCTTTAAACTAGCTTCAAATCCATTCCTGACAGTTACAATCTGTATACGAACCCTGGATTAAATCTTTCGCAGTTTTATTGTCGACTACGGCCCCGCTATAGTTAAAGACACGGGTTTTCACGGTTTTTTGTTTAAATAAATATGCATTGTTGTTAGGTGTAAAATTCATCATGTTATATAAACGATTTGTTTTAATTTTGTTTACATTCACTATGAGAACAGGTACGCTTCATTACAATAGGGCGCATGTAAACTCCCCTGAAAACATATTGCTTCTCAATTTCACGTATGGAAATTCTCCTAAACTTATACTGAAACTGCCCTACAAAAAAATTCTTTTTAACGTCATTTTATGTTTAACAAAATATTTTTGCAAACCTTGGTCTTCAATGTAAATCATAAGTAAATTTATCTCTGTACAACGAATATGTTTCTATGTAACGATTAAACTGTTCAGATAAACCTGTTTTTGTAGAACATACTAATGTATTATGCCACAATAAAATATGAAATATTATTTTAAAATCCTACAATTTGAAAAAGTAGACTATATCAGAAACGTTCATAATACATTTAGGCACGCAAAGGTACGCAAAAAAAAAAAAAATCAATTATTAAATCAGAACAACAAATAGTTACCAAGTTCCAATATATAAAATCAGTTTTACATTATTACTCATTCAAACATTAATATCACAAAATGAACAAAAACTATTAACGATTATGATAAAAAATTATACGATGATATATTTACAAATATACAAATAAAAATGCTTGTACCAGAAAAAACCATATTTGGAGAACAATGAAACTACCTCCAATTGGTCTCTGGATAATGCCAAATGATTCTAATATAAAAATATAAATACCTAATATTATATAATTAGCATAAATTCAGTAGCAACATTTTTTTAGGGAAGTTTACATACGTATAATTCAGTAGCAAAATGTTTTTAGGGGAGTTTACAATACTAGTGATGTTATTGAAATTATATTCTGTTGGATGTATGTTACACGTGTTTATCGACTCCCATATATTTTATAAAAATAATATATTAACATCTTTACCATATGGTATTACTATTGTTAAGTGATGAGTACTTGAAATCATATTATATATTTATTTAATGGTTAAAACAAATATGTCCATCAAGAAGTTTTGTGTGTATTTTTTCACCTTAATTTAGTTTTCATTAAATGTTAAACCTATTTCATCATACAACTTCGTCAGTTATTGAATTACCAATCGAAAGAGTTTGATGGTTGCTTTTTTCTTTTTTAGCCGATGGTACTTACGTGAAATTTTTAGGATTTAATAAAATTTTATGTTTTTCTATTTTTTTATTAACGTATTTATCTAATGTTTAATTGATGTAGTTGTTTTGACTATTTGTCGACATACAATTTTTAAATGAGTCAAGGTTGCGGTTAATGTATAAGAAATAAATAAACGGCTTAATGTTTACACAATAAGAAATTTAAATCTTATAAAAAGAATGATAAAAGAAAAAAAATCGTGAACGATCAACAAAAACAATGAAAATTGATTTTAATTTTCGTTAATACTAATTTATCTTAAAAGTTCCTGGATTTACGTCCTTGGTCCACTCTCAACGCTCCACTGGGTGTTAGATATTCTATTCAAGGATATTATTGCGTCTGAACGAAATCTATTTACTCTATCATACACCCTAATTTGACTCGTCCCGTGGATGTTTTATACTCGTATATATAATATGGGCGATTGTAAACTCCTCCAGAATATCGGCTAAGATAAAAAGGTAATAAAAGTTTTAATGTAAACTTCGCCAGTTTTTTATTCTTACCTGTAATGGGTATATGTAAACTCCGTTAGTTTTTTTTTTGTGTTTAGCTTGTAAATCCTTTCATAGTCATCTAAGAAATTAATTTTAGAAAAGTCAATGGAATGTTCATATTTTTAGTAAAATTTTTACCGAATTTCAAATTCATACTTATATAAAACTAAATGGCATATCTCAAATAAATAAGCTAAAAAATTCTAAATAAAAAAAAAAAAAATGACAATATTACAGGATGCTATAAATAGGTAAATTAATGGAGTAATACAAGACTTAGAATATTTACAAATTGTATCACATAATTTTGGTTTACATACATGATATAACTATATATTTTTGGATTATTAGGTATAACAGTTATTTATTATGATTGATTTTTTTTTTTTTACTGTTATTAAAATATTTAATGTGGACAATTTTTTTACCATGATTTAAATGATTTAATTTGAACGATATAATATGATAATTAACTATAATTTTTTTTTAATAATCTATCGTATTAATTTTATACTACTACTTGATTTTCTTTACTGGCGGAGTTTACATTAACTCAATTTTACCTGATTTTTTTCAGTGGTGGAGTTTACATGAACCCAATTTTACCTGTTTTTTTTTTGGCGGAATTTACAGTAAAAAAAGGACGTACGTAACCCGTCGGGGCAAGGTATAAAAAAAAAGGGGGAGCTGGGGACACGTGTCTCCAGCCCCCCTCCCACCTATCATAAATAATTAATTTAAATGTTTTTTCTATGCCAATATTTAGCATGTAATTAGTATGTATTTGCATGGCCGGTCCCAAACCTCTAGTGTTATCCGTTAGTTTGCAAAATCAATTAAACCGATTTGCACGTGTCCACCCCCCGCGACACGAAATATTTTGAATTTCAAAATTTTGCAAGCTGATGACGAAAAATCAACAAATAAATTGGAGGCACAGAAATTGCGTTAATTCATAAATATGCTCCCAATGGTTAAAAAAGTTATCTCAAAAATACTCAAATTTTTATGAGGCGTTAATGTTCTCTAGTACGTTTGCATGTGTGCCACTATTTTTTTTTCTCTGCAAAGGTGGGGATAACGTTAAAGACATGGCTCGTTTTTGTCTCACAGACATTATTGGTAAGATAAACACCAATGTTATATTAAAATGTTTATCTACTGAACAAAAATGTATAATACAATTTTATCTAAGAAAAGTAACGTTATAAATTAAATGAATAATATTATACTTTGCATTTTTTTACATAAATTTCATAGAATACTGTCAACTATTAAATTATAAATAATATAGGTAACTATACATTATATATATTATTTATATTTGTTATTAAATCGTAAAAATATAAAATAAACACAAAAATAGTTATTATTAAATGTTATAGAATAATATAACAATTAAACATAAAAGACTTAAATCATTATATAAATGTAAAATTAATGGTTAACACACAACTTTAGGAAAATTGCATTAATAACTATAATGTAAATAACTAACGAAGTATAGAATTTTGGGACCAGCCATGAAAATACATCCTAATTACATGCTAAATATTGGCGCGAAAAAAATGTTGGAATTCAAAATATTTCGTGTTGGGGGGGGGCTGGAGACACGTGTCTCCAGCTCCCACCTTTTTTTTGAGACCATGCCTAAATAAAAATCATGCAAATTACAAAAGTTGGCATGCAAATACATGCTAATTACATGCTAAATATTGACAAAAAAAAATGTATTATTCCAAATGGGGGGGGGGGGTCCGGGTTACGTACGTAAAAAAAAGTACTTGTGGTGGAGTTTACATGGGCCCATATAATATACGTACAATTTGGATTGCGAGAACGAAGAATTTAGGAAGTTATCCATTCGTCTATCGTAGAGCTCATTAAATTTATCATTAAGATTCAAACGCATATTATCATCGCCTTAGCTTATACCCTTAATTAAGATTGTTCGCTAGATTCAATCGAAAAGTTACGTGGCGTAATCTCTGAAATACATAATGAAATATTTACATATTATACTCATAATATTAATATATAGTAGGTTTTGATATCATATATAACAGGTATGATTTTAGTAATATAAAAGACAAAATTATTATACATTAGTATCTTACGAAAATGTACGCGGGTGAACCGATTTATCGTTTACTCTTAAATATATCATAATGTTGTAGTTTATATCCGAGTAATGTTTTTTTATTTTTTGAATAGTGTTCATTAGAAACATACTTAGGATCGCAAAACCTGCGTGTGGGACTCGCGAACCTCAGTGGGATGTAATGAACACCTTTGGATGTCAGTCCTTGAACTTCACGGTTTATACTGATATGTAGGTACACGCGTACTGATGTCTGATTATATATGTATTTATTATATACATTTATATACTCACTCGCGCATTACATGCGTGCACAGAATCAAGGTGATCTTTTCGGTAATGATAATAATTGTTAATTGTTTGCGTGTATTTTGATTGATATCGCTTTACGCCGCTTTTTATATTCTAAATTTTTATGTATGTGATAATTGTTAATAAAAACATTTATTTTATTTTGCTGGTCAATATCAATGCCGTTATTTACGTGTACGCGCACGTATACTCGTATATGTGTGTGTGTGTGTGTGTACATCTATGCAAAGGTAAGTCACGCGAAACGTTCGTGTTATATGAAATAATCTTTGTATTAAGAGAGTAGTTCGAAAGCCGTTTGTTTCTTATACAAACAGTCTATTCATTCCGATTATGATGTCAAAAAGTTTACACGTTTAAAAATGTATACTGATTATTCGAATGATTATTATTTCTTAATTTTTAATAAAATAATACTATCTACTTTATTAATTTTTTTTGCTAATAATATATTTATAATTCTAAAAACAAAAATTTGGTTTTTAATATTTTCAATTTGCTGTAAGGACAAATTATAAATGATAAAAACGAGTACACTATATTATTTTGCACCTGAAAAAAATATTATTATATTCAAAATGGAATTTTTATACGTTTTTAAATATGAATTTGTGTTTTGTTATAAAAATTTACTACTAATAAAAATATGTTTGATTTTTATTCTCACTTCAGATTGTTGACCTAATCAAGTTTAAAGCTGCAATATCTCATGTTTTTCTTGTATATTATATTACAAGAGGAAATATTCCAACATTCTTACTGTATGAGCTCATAAATGTTTTGTTGTTTTAAGTTGTTTTAGGAGTGAACAGTGTATAGTCAAAAAAAAAAAAATACGTGACATTAAGATGTCGGTGATTATATTTACAAAAATAAAAATGTTGACAAAAATATAGACTTCATAACAATAATTTTAGTTGTATTTTATTTTCAAATCAAAAAGAAAAAAATATTAATTTACATTTTTTAATTACACTCTCTTGCATATTACAAGTACGAGTAGTTATATATATATATATACATAAACGAATCAATTTTCTATATTTGAATGTAAAAAATATTTACAACGTAATTGATCAAAGCTATACTAGGTAGAAAGTAAATAATTTAGTCTTTACGGTATAAATATACGATACAAAATATTTAACTAATCGCTGAAAAATCAAAAGTGATTTTGATTATGTATTTACTCTTTAGGTGCCTGAGAATTTAGAAATTCCTCCAACATATGTTAGTAGTGAACGAGAATTAAGGTTTAAATTATAATTGTTTTGAAATGCGTGTTTGTTACGAGCGTAGTCTTTGCCTCAATTAATAGTAGCGATAAATTTAATGAAAAATATAACATTATAAATATCATTAGACTGTATAGTGTCGAATATAATGTTTGTTGTAGTCTATAGCTAATTTATGCATACAATAATTATTACCTTAAATATAGTAGACATTTGATTTTTGATAAAAAGTCTATGCACATTTTTTTTAATTGTTAACTCTTAGCAGCTACATATAACATACATGCCAAACGATTATTGTGACGTTTTAGTTATTTATTTGACCATGAGAACAGAAATAATTTTATGAGATTCATGGCGAAAAAAAGTATATTTTTTTAATCCTTGGTTTTAATTTATGTTATATTTATCAAGGGCTTTTTATGAAATAAAAAAATAAATTAAAAATTAAAAAATTATACTACCATAATTTTTATACGAATATCAATCTAGTGTTTGTATTATTGTAAAAATGTTTGAGAGTTCCTGTTACGTGATTCGTATCTTAGCATTTATTTTGTCGCTCATCGTTCAAAAAATATCGAAGCATTTTAATGAAAAACTAGAATTCCATAATGATTGTATGCAGAGCCGTACCTAGGGGGGTGTGAGAGGTGAGTGTGCACCGGGTGACATTAACACTGGGGGGCCAAAAGCTTTTCATAATCTAAGTAAAATTACTGAAAGTTAACCATATTATTTAATTTAAAATAATTAACACGTTTAACGCCATGGTCTCGCGCGTAGTCGATATATTGTCTTGATCGGCGGTTTTGCTAATTTATTTTTAGTAATGTTATTTATTTTTGCCCCGAAATCGACGAGATGACAAACTAACAATAATATACCATTCATAAAATTATTAAAATAATAAAAGATTGTATACAGAAATCAGCCTCGTGAATAAAGGAAATAATTAGAATGAGAGCAGATACGGCACTGATTATATGTTGCAGGGTTGATTTAAAACCAATAATATATTTAACACATAATTAACAATCTCATAATTATCATCCATTGGTACGAGTTAGTATAGAGTAGGTAATACCTACTAGGTATGGTATAATAATTAAATGATTTCCTATGGACGTCCCTACTATCTCTGCTATAAAAAATGTCTAGGTATCGAGTGCAATGCCTAGAATAATGCAAGCAATAAATACAACTTAATTGATATTTTATTCTCATACCATTATTTGTTTCTTAAAAAATCAATGTTATATGTAAAAAAAAATAATATTTGTTACGTCATAGTATTAATGTCTAGTTGGGATTTCCTCTGGTTTCTTTGTGGTGACTCGTATACACATATATACAAACGCATTAATTTGAAAGTAAAACGATATTTTGTTTTTTCTTTTTATAAAACGTATGATTAATTGGTAACTGGCTTATTATAAGTGAATTATAATGCATCCGCGTGTATAAACCAAACGATTTTCGATTAAACAATAATATTATATTTGATTGCAAGCGATTGTCATTATACATTTTGTCTTGTGTATATATATATACATTTAGTTTTAGACATTATTAATATTTAATAATATCAATTATTCTAATCATCATAATCGTTTATTATATCTGTATGGTTTTATATAAGAGAATTTTAAACAACTTAATTTGTAAATAAAAAAAACCGTTCGTACCAGATTGTGTACGATAGAAGTAAAAATTGTGATCCATATTGGAACGTAACAGAAATGTAGGGAATTTAATTGCACAAAACACAATAATTACATTGAACATTGATGAAATTATTGATTGGTGATTGCTGAAGTACATAGGATGAATGATATTTGCTAAAACAAAAGTTGATGGTGCATCTAAATCAATTAAATTATTGTTTATATTCGATCGATTTACACTTTGTTGGTTATAATCGACCACTAGTATGTAATTATTTTTTTCATGCATTATATTCTTGACAAATTTTCACTCGATTTTGTATTTTTTTTTATTGATTTTTGGGCATTTTTTTTATTCGTGATTAACTTTCATTCACTGAATAATTAAAAATGCAAAGTAAACAAAAAATAATAATGTTATATATAATACAAATTAGTTAAATAGTACAACACGAGGTATAGCTGGTTAAATTTAGGTATGGATATATATTGCTGAAAATTAAATTAAAAACATTGCTTTTGTAATTTTTTAAAATAATATATAATGCTTGTGCGAGACTAAGGTAGTACGGACTACAACGGCAGTGGCAGCCGACAGTAGTAAAGTATTACTATAAATAATAATTCAAGTCAATTTCGAGTACTGTGTTTTTTATTCACTTATTATTAAACTTAAATATTGGTATTTTATTACAGTGGTATGTAAATCTTAGTCAAGTAAGTATTATTAAAAGGGGCAAGAGCGGCTACAGGGAACCCTAGGGGCTGTGTCCCCCAAGCCCGTACCGTATTTATAAAAAATTGTATATTGTTAACAAAAAATACATATTATAATATGTACTATTATACGACACGCACAAATATGTAGATAGAGCCATAGAGGTATGACGGTTGAAAAGTAGTTTCTCCTTACTTCGGAGACTAAAAACCTGGCTTCGCACAATGATGACTGAAGATAGACCATCAGTATTATGTCTAATTAATGTATATCATAAAGTAGATATTTTAGATCAAATAGATCATATTATTGATATTTTTGCTAATTTTAAAAATAGACGACTTGAATTTGTGTTGTAAAAATTGTTGTTTTCTTTTGTTATAAGATTTTGTAAAATTATAACTTGGCCCCCCCCCTAACCAAGATTCAGGAGTCGCTTCTGAAAAGGGGCCCAGAGTCGATCAGTCTTGTGGTAGACAATAGCTTTCGGCAGCCCGGTGTATATTTTGTGTATATACCATGAGCTGTGTTTTCAGATAAAATTAGAAATAGGAAAAAAACAAATACGTATATACCGCACTGTATTTTAAAATAATAGTTAATTGCAATAATTGCATATTATTATATACACAACTATTTATGTATACCGTATATTAATTTACTCATTATAGTTGTTAACTATTATTGATGCTTCGACGTGGTGTATTATAGGGTTTACGTATTAGGTACAGGTATTAAAGTAGAGGAGTCGCTAGAGGACTCGGTCCCCTTATAGGGCGGTACTCATTTCGCCCAAAAATGACCTTCCTCTTTTTGCCCACGTCCTCTTTTCGACCAAAAATGAAAAAACAGTTTCCTCTTTTCGCCCAAGGTTTCACGTTTTACATTTTGGAAACCACTGTCTCAAAATTAATAATTTTTAAAAAAATCATATAATAATCAAATAAAAAAATAGAAAAAATATATAATTATTAATAATAATTTAATAAGTGTTAAAAATAAGTATTTAAAATAGTGTTATCGATGTAAAATAACTAATAAGTAATTTGATCAGGTTACTACTTAAATAAATAATTTGTTTTGTTGTTGTAAAATAATACAAATATTCATATTAATTATGACTTTTAAGTAATTATAACATTTATTTTAAACTATATATTTCGATAGAAGAGTCGGCACCTTTATACACTTTTCTCGACTGACTATATTAATAACAATCAAAAACGTGATTTTATCGAATATCAAATAAGATTTTTTAAAAATTATTAATTTTGAGAAAGTGGTTTCCAAAATGTAAAACATGAAACTATGGGCGAAAATAATACAATTATTTTTGGGCGAAAAGAGGAAACTGTTTTTTCATTGTTGGTCGAAATGAGGACGTGGGCAAAAAGAGGAAGGTCATTTTTGGGCGAAAAGAGTTCCGCCCCCCCTTATATATCCCCTATAACCATTCTCCGAAATGTTTACCGAAACGCTCAACTGTTTGCTAAAAATAATCATAAACATTAAAAAAGTTAAAAATTGAGCTTTGAAATTTAGTTGATATTACTAGCTGTTAGACAGTGTTCTTCAAACAAAATTAACTCATATTTAACATAAATTATAAATTATACGAGTATATTTATGCATACTTTTTTTTAATTTAATTTTATAGTATTAATATATGGAACGCTGAGAATAATACAAGTATAAGGATTAGAATCCCCTAGTGCCTTTTTTTTACCGCTTAAGACCTTGTTTAGGAACGTACCTACTCTCGTATTTATTTTGCTGCGGCACGAAGTATAACAGTCACATATAGGTATAAAATAATATACCTTAATACTATGAATGTGATTCAGTCGAAATAAGTAGGCAATCACACATTCATTTTGAAAACTAGAAAAACAATTATTACTATCTGATAAACTTTGTTATGCAACTGTATACCTAATAAATGTACATATAATTATGTTGCACATGATAATTAAACTTTTTTTCTACCATTGGTGTTTTTAAATACATGCGTACTTGTATTATTCTTGTCGGTACAGAGTGTTTGTAGTCGATATTAGGTCAGATGTAAAATACATTTTTTTCGTAGACTTATAACAACGTCGAACCGTTGGCACTCATCAATAATCGTATGAAATAATTATTATCGTATTATTATATATAATAGGTAAGGAAATCATGTGGTTATTTCTAGGTTGTATTTTATCGAAAAAAATTAATCAAGAAAGGCAAATCATAATGTATAAAAATATGTGGCTCATGTTCATAAAATAATTATACTATCTACTTTAATGTTTCCGACAACTTGGCTTACTATTGACGTTTTGTATTGTTGTAATGATTGTTGACATTAATTATTTTTATTTTTGTGAATCGTACGAAAATATTTGCACTGTCATAACTAAACCTTTATATAAAAATTGTTATACCACTTGTATAAAATGGTTAATAAAAATAATATAAAGTAGATACTCATATCATGAAGGTATATATATCATGATGAAAAACAATGTTTTTTTTTTTTAGAAGGTACATAATGTAATACTGTAGTCTCAGAATTGTTAATAGTTTTTAAATGTTTATGTTTTATGATTAATTTTCTCTATATTTGTTAAAAACGAAAGAATGATTATGATACTTCTACAACTATATTATACTGGTAATTTGCGCGATATAGGTATCAGTAAACATTACATTTATTATAAAATTACCAATTTTTGTAGAATCCGACGTGTTTGTTATAAATGTTAAAAAGTTATAATATTTTAATAGTACAGGGAAACAATATCATCTCCGTGTAGCCAGCAAATGCGAACGTTGTAGTTTTCGCGCCATACACAATTCATATGTATGTCATAACCAGGACTCGAAAGTTGTAGCACTAAAAATGTTACGTTTTAGCTCTTAACTATGCACTTAAAAACTCTAAAATAAGCGCTATAAATAGCACGAAACATCAAAAAATAAGCATTTAACTTGAAAAAAATGTAATTTTACAAATTGTTAGGCTCATTAGACACAGTCTGGACAGATTGAATTATAAAATGTTTACAAAAATGTTAAATTACTTAAATATATTTGTAAAAATGTACTTAATATTAAATTATTTTATATATTTACTTTGGAAATTATCCTAGATTATTAAAATGTTTGATAATCTAATGCAATGATATAATAAGGGAATAACAATAACGTCGCTAACTATTAATATATCAAATTGTCAATGAAAACATAAAATAATATTTGATGAAGTCTATTTATTTCCAATAATTAAAATATTTTTAAAAACATAACAAGTAAATACAATTATAATCAACAAAATTTGATTATTTCCTACATTATGTGAAAATATTACCGAAAATAGCACTATAAACCCTAAATTAGCAAAATAGCTATAAAACCCGTAAATATGCAAAAAATAACAAAATTAAATTTTGTGTATGATATCCGAGTAGTGAGAAACATATTTGTATCTTACTTTGGATGTCTAGGATGAACCAAGAAAAATATGTATTTGCTAAAATTCCGAGCCCTGGTCATAACACACCCGAAACAATTATTATAATAATAAATATAACATCGTGTACAATACCTATAATAATAGTATTGTGCTCGCGGTGGTGTGGGAACCCACTCGACGACTCGTTAATCGTTATCTTTACCACACACACGTTTTATTGACACTGACCGATAAGGAGGTTTTTTTTATTGTTATTGTTATCAGCGTGGGACAGAGAGATGAAATGTCGTCGTGCTCTAGTTATATATACCTACCGTGCGACGCGTGTTCCCAGGTATCGTCGATCGCCGTAGTCGTATATTTGCCGTCGTCGCCGCGGCGTCTGTTTCGCGAAAAGTGACAGTGTCGTCGCAGTAGGTGTAATATTTCTACGATCGCGTCGCGTAGACATAACGTAGTGGTGTCAATACCGCTGTACCACAATAATCGTTATCGTCATTATAATTACATCGTTAATATTAAAGTTACAAAATGGCGATTGTTCGCGGCATCCGCATCTTATGTTACCAGACCAATTGGCTGTTCAGGATTAAACGTGATCACAAAGTGCGCAAAGTCTCGTAAAACTTTCTCCCCCGTCCGTTGTTGCCACGTGCCGTACTTTCGATCGTGCCGCATGCCACCGTCTTCCTTTTATTCATCTAATTTACGTACAGAAGACAAGATCATTTCATTAATTAAGATTCCATAATATTGCTCAACGGATTGTTCTGATTACGATTTCCGTTCATACCACGGTTCCGTAAGTATTTGTTTGAATTACGAATGATGATTACTGTATCGTTAGTGAAGTTTGTTACCAGTATATAAACCTATTTGCAAATTTATGAGTATCGACTTGTTTATACGAATAGTGTTTTGTCCAGATTAAGTCTGTTGTTAAAAACTATTTAGATTATAATGTCGTTAATGTAGTGAACATCGAGTAATTTTGTTTTATTGACATGTTTGGACCCGTTATGCGTTTGCGGTTATTACAACCAATCGATTATGTCGGTCGGAGCTACGACACTTAGGCGTCTTAGTATTCCGCCAAACGTTTTATTCTAGTATTCTAGTATACTAGGTGATGTCGAAACAACTATTTCATCACTGTTGCTACACGTTTTATTCCGTATAGGTACACTTTTTCTAAATTTTTTGTGACTTTTTCTATTCGAAAATAATATACCAACTATCTATACAAGTTTACATATTTTCCCTGTGATTATATATGTTTAATTTATTCTTTAAAAATATTATTTTGTTTTGCTTTTCCATGTAACATTATAGAAAAAAAATAATATAATAATATTAGTTATATAAGTTAAACAATTGAACTGTGATCTTTCTTTATGCCATTTAGGCGATCCATATATGATTATTTTACCTTGTCGATTCTCAATAAACATATATGCACGCATTACAATTATGATAGATAACATTAAATCATTGGTATCAAAGTTCTGTATTATTTTATAGATATATGTATACATATATCCGTTTTGGGCATGCGTATAAATAGATACTAATCGGAAAAAAAATTTAAACCAAGAATTTAAAAGTACATTTATCTTATAATTTTCTTAAACCATGTTCTTATAATAATTTGAGTCTTGACCTTTAGTTGAAAGTCGATATTCTAATTTTACTACACTATTTTTTAAATTTATTTCATTGACAGGACGTATGCATATGTTTAATATGTGTATGTGTATATTTTTTCAAATTAACTAGAATGCAGTACAATAATGTTAAATAAAAGTATTGAAAAAATGTACCACGTGCAAAGACAATTTATCTCGATGGGTATGCGAATTCGTTTCTTAAAAAATTGTGGTTAACTTCATAATATTAATAAAAAATAATTACGTTTATTATTCAGCTTCTTGGTGTTCTCATATCTATTTCCATTTATTCTGCATTGTTTGTGCATAATAATATTGTCGTTTTAACATTCATAATAACATCCGCACGTGTCCTATATTCCTGGAACATATACACTTGCTCGACGCGCACGTGTGTCACGAACTCTTGGTCATTTCCCGGTCAACCGTTTTCAATACTACTTGATCGGACGCTGAAAATACTTTTTTATTAGATCGTGTTACTCGAATAAAAATGAGGCGTTTTATATGGGCTACAGAATACTCATATAATATCCTACGAGTTTTTTATTTTATAGGCAATTATATGTGTGCTAAATCACTAAACCAAATGCATTATATAACGTTTGTTCTCCTCTCTGCCGAACCGGTTGGCCACCACTGGTTCTAGAGTAACCGATATTTGTCTAAAATATAACGTCAAACAGAAAAACCAGACCATTATTATACATTTTAATTTTTTTCTCTCCCTTTTATTAAAATACAATAATGTGTTATACGTTTCGAAAAGGAAACATATACATTTATATACCTATGTTCAACCGTATAATATTTATTTAATTTTTTATTTTTTGAGATCATGAAACTTTGGCTAATGTGTCGCAACAGCGTTTTAAACCAACCATTGCCGCACTAAAATCGAATGCTACAACCAATGGCCATCAAATTGCATACACGCGACGCCTTGCAATAACATTATTCATACGATACACGTGATGTTTTATAATATACTCGTACATCATGTTATTATATTATACTGCAGCTCAATTGCAATTGCAATAATAATATTATGATTTTTATTATTCAAATAACAAACTTATGATATGCCGGATAATTGATTAACTCTATTTATTTATTCAATTTGTCTTAGATGTTTGAATGTTTCAGATAATATTGTTGGGGTCATGAGATAATTAATAAATATTAGACTATAATATTTTAATGTGTAAGTATGTGTATATTACCTGTTTCTTTGGTATATAAAATACGTGCTATAATATTTTACAATTTATATGTAATTTATTTATATCTTTTCCGTCAAATAAAATGAACACATGCCGTATTCTGTATTCTGTATAACATTCGTGTAAGTTTATTTAAAATCATTGTTAAATGCATGGTTCGACTTTAATTATTACTTTTCAGCACTTTTAAAATTTCTACAAAATAATTGGATTCCTCGTTATTCTATCAATTTTTCTTAAAATCATCTTTACAAGTATAACCTACGGTTATTGTAATACCATTGTATTTTTATTTTACAGCAGATGTTTCCAAAAATAGTCCTTTTTTCTATACTACGTTTACAACTACGTATGAGCCAACACATCGTTCAAAAAAATTCTACATCATTCTATGTGTATATTTTGATTTTTTTTTATAAAACAAGGTGCCCTTGCGTATGTTATAAAACATGACTAAGACATACGTGTAAACAGTAATTCTTAGTATTATCATTGACGTATGTTTGTATACTTTGCTTGTATCGACGTACATGAAATGGTTCCAGATGTAAGCCATGGCAAATTTGTTCTTTTTTGTATAAATATCTTAAAATTTTAAAATTTTTAAAATATTCTGTACAAAAATAATAGTATTTCATATTTAAATTATAGTTTAATAATAGATGCTATTCTATGAAAAGAATTTGATTAACTTATAACGTTCATTGGTATAAATATTTGATAACGAATTAGTATATGCATTGGTAGTTTATAGCTTTATATATTTGAATTCTTGCTTGCGCTGATCTTGTATTGTAAATAATGCAACTGAAAAGTTATCTAACTTTTATAATTTTTATATTTTTATACTTAAATCGATACTTATTATACATTCTGTTGTAAACGAGCTTTCGTTTTTTGTGTGGTTATGGACATTTTTTTCTTACTTGGTTAGAGTTGTTTTGCGGTTATTAATAACAATAATTGTGTTTCTATGATATTAAATTAATTTTTATAATTTAACTTAGTCAAAGTAATGTTAAGTGATAGTCAAAATTAAAATTGTTGTGTAGGATAAATATTAATATGTGTAGAGTGCATATACATTTAAATTCTTGTTAATGAATAGATAACAATTTTTAATGTTTCGATATTATAAGTAAATATGCTGAGTGTTCATTATGTGATTCTTATTAATCAAATTAATCATGTGACTCTTATTCAGTAAGATGAGAAATTTTTATTTACAGTCAGAAATCTTTCATGTAAATTTAGCTTTATTGATTTATTGACTTTGTGTCGTTTAATGTAGTTTTAGAATAGTTTAAAAGTTCACATTATATTTTTAAGCTATATGTATGTTTACATGATGTGAATTTTAACTAAATAAGTAGAGAGAAGTCAAACTAAAACTTCGGTTTTATTTATTTAATAAATTAAGCATTGTATTTATCAATTTCTGAAATTTGATATTATATTCTAAATCCATTAAGTGTTGAATGCATATTATAACAATACTAATCGCTTAAAACTTTAAGTAATCAAATATTGGATGGTAAAACAATATATATTAATAGTGCAATAATAAACTTAGAAACTGTAATAAATTAGTTATAATCGACATGTCAAGGTTCAAGCATTTAATAATAATTATAATATAACCACGTATCTGATAAATTAGTTCTTTTTTAATCGATCATTTTTTTGTGCAAAATTACGGTCAAATTAGTAGAATATATCTTATTTTGCTGTATTATAAATTTGTATAGTTAAAAAAACAAATTATACAGAAATTAAAAACAAAAAAAAATAGTGAATAACTGCAAAATAGATTGCATAGATTATCATTAAGATTTATTGAATTGCATAAGAATTGGAATAAACTAAAATAAATATTTCATTGAAAACCCTTATGGACAAATATAATTTAGTATATATAACTAGGAGTCATAAACATATGGAATGTTCTAATAAACGTGTTGATATCATAACTCTCAATCCATCAAAGTTTATTTACCGGGTTGGCTTGTTGTACATACTACAACTACATACACGATAATATACGGGCGTATTGACCTAATATTATAAAACTGTAATTGGCTATCACATCATATTTCCATATATTCAGAGATAATTTATTTTTTATTTATATTATCCATCATAAATTATTATTAGGCAAAATCACATATTTTTTCATAAGCTTGATGTTTGATAATGCACGCCTATTTATACATTTAATACGTTTGTTTTTCAAACCTCAAATACGATATGTATACGTTTGTCTGTTTATTGATTTCGATCAAACAACTGACCGGTACCAGCTGTTGGTCATATTCTTCATTATTGCATATTATAGTGTATAATTTGCTACAGAATGAATATAATTCTCTTGCACACCCACACCCATACAGACACACAGACATACACACACGCACGTACGCACGCACGCACACACGCACGTACACACACACGCACGCACATGTATACTCACATACATATGACGTTTATATTGATAATTATAATTATATTTAAATACTGGTCATGTATAGAATGCTATAATGGTTTAATGATAACGGTTGGAACATGATATAATAGTTAGTGGTGACTGTTGGGAAGCCATTTCTAGACTTCCTCCCCCCCTGTAAACACTCCCCTTGCATCATGTGCCAAAACGTTCGTTAATAAAATCTTATAACTATTTTACAGAAGGATCTCAGCAGCCGAATGGCCCTAACGCTAGTCAGCTTGTTGGAATTCTTCTCGGCACTCGTTTTGATCGTGTCCACATCGAGCAATTCGCTACTATTGCTAGTGTTCTATCGTAGACCAGGTCTGCGTACCCTATCAAACAGGTGAGTGTTTAAGTTACGTCACTATAATATATTTATACTAAAATTCAGCAACATTTTTTTTTTTTATTACCGATAAGTTTATTTTTTCAAATCGCTTACTACTGAAGGTTTTTTTTTCGCTATAAGAGTTTGCAGCACAGTTTCAATCTTCTCAAACGTATTTTAGTTCTCTATAGGTATTGAAAGTTTTCAAGTCTAAAATGTATAAAATCTGTGTCTATACTCGTCGAGGTACCCATAATACGAGAATACGAGAACGTTTTTTAAGTTTTTATAATCGTTTATTAATCGTTATAAACCATTAACAATGATATTTATTATTTTTAATATTAATAGAATTCATTTAAAGAACATAAGTTAGTTGCATATTTTTTTATTTAAAAATGGGTTATAATTATAAACTAAAAATACTGATCGCATTTAAAAGTAGATCCGTACTATGTATGTTTCGCGTTTGTCGTTTTGTACGGTTTTTAGTTTACTGTTTTTTAGTACGTTTAGTTCATTTGAACATACATAGATTGTTCATTCTTTTTTATTTAAATGAAAATGAATAGTGATAGCGTAGATGAATTATCAATTGCCAGTGCAATTTATATTGTATTGGCTTGAAAAAAAAACAAAAACACAAAGATGGTGGACTATAACATTATTTAAAAGTAGAAAACTGTATAGATAACTGTATATATCAGTGGCGGATTTAAAGGTTCAAATTAGGTCCTAAAGAGTCTTTAATCTTTAATTTAAGTCTTAAATCCAAAAGAGGGGTTTCATAATAAATGTATCACTACAATTCTTAGGCCCATTTACAAAGCTGCTCCCTACACTCGCGTTTCCGCAATATGAAAATGGAAAATAGTACATTAGAAATAACGTGATGCAGCGAAGCCGATAATAAATCATTGTTCATATACTCGTATAGTGTTCATACTCGGAAATTATATAGAATTCTATAAGCAACAGTATTTCTAATTATATCTATATTCGATTTTTTCTACTTTGTTCGTAAATAAAATGTTCTATTTTAGAATTATTCGGAGTGTTCCTGAGTATTTCCTGTATATTTAAATTATTTTGTTATAAATAAAAATGGTAATTGTAAACGATATTATAGTTTGTACTATATTTTTTTTTGTGGTTAAATTTTAAAAAAATTAACTATAATTTTTCTGGACCTTGGTAAAAAATTTAGGAAGGGATTCGCCGACCAAACAACCGTTAAATCCGCCACTTGTATATATGAATAATATTTATTTTAATATTCTAAATTATATTATGACATTGTACTTTTATCTATATTTAACATATAATTTAATTTATAACCTAGTGATATAAACTTTCTGTTTACGAACACATGCAATGCGAAATAACTGGGAAATAGTTTTCACGAAAAAGCTTTACATACTATTTACAATATTTACGAAATTAAACAAAAACGTGAAATGTGAAACATTCATAATGTGGAGCGACCTTTACGAATGAAAACATACTGTCTCAATGAAGTTAATTACCTACGTTTAATATTTAAATACGAATATGTGTAATTATATGGTTATTCAGTTCATGATCAAAATTGAATTAGTTATTTTTTCGTAACCTTAATATTATTAACATTTATACTTTATTTTTTATTTTTAGCGATTTTGTAATGAATACGAGTTACATAGAATTATTTCTTTGACTTTTTCGGTTAAAACCAAAATTATAATTTCATGTACATTGCATATGCTATATTATATCGTGTAATAAATAAAAATACTGTGGCTGGATTAATGCCAAAAATGTAGTCTGTAGATAATTTATTAAACACGTGAAAAAACCAAGAAATATGCTAAATAAATGTTTTATACGCGTAAATGTACTTACACACAATGATCTACATCGACTGTTTATGAGTCAGAAATTATTGTAGAGTAATACTTTATAATACTATTATTTTAGATACTATTTAATTATTAGTAAATCACTTGGGGCGTGTATTATATAAATCCATGGCCGTAGCAAGGAGTGGGCGAGAGGTGCCTACGTCTTGGACGCAATTCCTAAGAGGGCGTAAAAATGAAAAAAATGTATTTTTTGTTAAATCTTACAACAAGCAATGTTGTATATTTTATTTACAACTATTTCAATGTCCATTATATTAATTTAAGCAATTGTTAAAAATAATATATAATAATTAAAATATTTTTCAATTAAAAATACATAAGAGCGCATTTTAAAATATCATCCCGTGCGCAATATTTAGTTGTTACAGTACTGTATAGTAAAAATAAACTCTTTGAGTTTGTATTCGTGTGTGTGTTGTAATTTATTCGAACCCTTAATTTGTTAGTTATGATATAGATAAACAATTATCGATGCAAAATCCCAAGGTAATATGAGCTGTTTGGTTTTCATATTTTTTAAGAGGTTTATCGTCTACCAAGGACAATATATAATAAATAATTACATATTTTTTCCATGGTATAAAAGAAAACATACGGCACTTAAAAAGCACTTCACGGACAGGGTCAAAACAGATAAAATTGCAAAGATGTTATTAATATTAATTTACTTTTTAAGGTTTTGTTTATAAAGGGACAGTTTTAATTCTTCAACCTGTCGTATACAGTTTTTGTATAAATTAAATTAAAGTTTTTAGTCTATTGGTATACTCGTATTGCAAACGTTTTATCTTCCACTAACACGTTTTTTTAATAATCTGTATAGACGTTTCATTATAGGAAATAAAATATGATATTATAATAAAAGTAGGGTATAATTATTTATTTTTGTCCAGTATATAAAGGACTGCAAGTATAGTTCAAATATTTAGGTTATAATGTGTTTTAAGTCTGAAATAAGAAGCATTCGTTTCTTTATTTACGCTTAGTGGAAATTGGTTTTTTAGTATCCATTTTACATATAAGTTTTTTTTTTATAATACTAAATTTGCATTTTACTAAATTGATAAAAACTGACGGAATGGATATCATAGTATTTGATAGTTATTATGGCAATCAATGTTAATATTTATTTTGGCAGAATGTCAGAGAAATATATATATATTGAAAAGACCTTTGAGTCGTAGATTTTGCTTACTAGTATTTATGAAACTCAAAATAACTTCTGCTAATACAAGTATTAACTTTGTTATTCCCACGAATAAGATTCATTTTAGAGTGTATAAAATCTTTACTATTTGAAAGGATCGATGTATTCAAATTTGTGTAGAATTTGTGTAGGGTTATAATGAACTGATTTTTTGATATCAATGACATTTTGTAACTATACGATACAATTAAGAAAAATATAAAATATGAAAATCATTTTAAATATTTTCTTTCGTTTAAAGTAAATTTAAACTAGAGTAAAAAATAAATCTCAAAATAATTTTAAGACGTAAGTAAGAAACTAACATTTCTAATTATTGGCTTTTAGCAAGTATTTTATACTTGTAATTTAATAGAAAATATTAACGAGCTAAGTGGATCTATTATTTTGGTGCCAGTTATAATGATTGGTGGTTCTGACCTGAAACTATCAACATCTTTACTTATATAATAACATATAAACTATACTACTAAATTATAACTACGTATACATTTTTTGGCCACGTAACAATCTGTTTTTAAATATATTCTTCTTTTGAAATTCCGGTTTTTGTTTAGACTTCGAAGTACCTATAGTTCTAATAATCTGCAATAAAATTTTATTGGCGTTAACAAAACTGTATATTTACAAAATAATTGTAATTAATATTAATTATTTATGATTGAATCCATTTAGCATCTGGTATTTGATTACCGTATATATTTTTTTGTACAGTAGACAATATTACATTTTCAGTGGGGCTCCGTGATCAGAAAACCTGAAATCGGAACTTGTATTAATGTATTTTGTAATAACACAATTTGAGTTTATTATTGTATTTCTTTGTATTCATTGGTACATAACATAAATGTTAACATAAGTAGTCTGGTGAAAAATGATTGAACATATAATTTTTTAGCAATACAATTTAACATAGAATATTTAATATGACATTGCCATATTCACGTTCTCAAAATTTTGAAACTTATATTCTTCATGTATTATTACATCAATTATTAAGATACTAAATTTAAACGAGCCACAAATTGAGGACCGAGCAAAGCTTTATCGGAAACGTTATCGATTAATTTAATGTGATAAATATTAGTTTTATCCGTGATATACCAACATTTTAAGTATTAGCATTGGGAGAACATAATATTATACTATAAGATAATTACGATAGTTATGATTCCAAAATTATTAATTATTGTTATTAATTATTAATCCTGGGGTTCCGCAAAAATTTTAAGAAAATTACTCTTAAAATAATAATAATTGTATACATATATATTATAATACTTTAATAATAATTACATTAATTAGACTAAATACAAATTTAGACTATTCCATATGGCTTATACATTATTATTATAAGTCATATGTCCCACGTCTAGAAAGGCTACGATGATAGAATTAAGTCCGGAGCTACCTTTATCGATCTCTCGGCAGCTTGCGACATGGTGTGGAAAGACGGTCTACTATGGAAACTATCAAACATTATATGATGCCCACGATCGATACAATACATTAGAGCCAGCCTTGGAAATAGGAATTTCTAAGTTTATCTCAGCAATCGGAAAAGCAAAACACGAATACTAAACAACGGCTTACCCCAAGTCATTGTCTTAGCTCCAAACCTTTTTAATGTATATACCCACGACATACAATGTACATAATCAAACATTTTCTCTTATGCAGACGACATCTGTATAGTAGCACAGGACAAGAAACTAGAAAATATCGAGAGAACCCTGACATCAGACCAATTAAGGCTAGAACAATTTTTCCAGAAATGGAGGCTTAGACCGAACCCATCCAAAATCATGACAACAATATTTCATCTAAATAACAGGGAAGCCAGCAAGGAAATATCAGTCTATTTTTGCGGTAAAAAAATCAAAAATGAAAAGACACCCGTATACCTTAGCAACACACTAGACCGGATGCTAACTTTTAAGACACATCTGCACAAGGTGTCAGCAAAACTGAAAACTAGAATTGACCTAATCAACAAATTAGCTGGCACCATCTGGGGAGCTGCTACAAACGTCCTCCAGACTTCCTTCTTAGTCTTGGTATACTTGGTCGCAAAATACTGCGCCCCAGTTTAGGCAGAAAGTGCCCACACAGAGGTAGTAGATATCCAACTAAGGAAGGCTATTCGCAAAATATCAGGCACAGTTTTGAGCATAAACAGACAATAGCTACTCTATCTGGCCAACATAGAGCCCCCCACATAAGGAGACGAAACAGCGTGCTCAAAGAAAAAGACAAAATTGACAGACATACCAGGAGTTGCCAACACTTAAAGACGGAATTATTAACCCGAAGCTTAAATCACGAAAACCGTTTTTGTTAAGAGCTCAAATCATCACTGAGTCGAGGGTTAATACTTCAGATGAGTGGTAAGTTGAATGGCTGTGAGAGAGACCCGGAGGCATCCAAGTAGATAACATACGCACTCCAGTCTTAGGGATGGACCTCCCCAGAAAAATTTGGGTTAGACTCAACAGAATACGCACATGGCAACAAACTTATGTACAAATGGAAGTTCAGAGAGAGTCCGGGATGCGACTTTGTTGCAAATATACAATCAATGCAGCACCTAATCCTGGATTGCCTACTCGAGAAGCTTCGATGGTGATCTGGAGGATTTCATCAAAGTGACCTCTGAGGCAGTGACCTAGTTAGAGGCCTTGAATGTAGACATCTACACTTAAATTTTGATACTTTATGTGATATTTGTTATATTTTGCTTGCTATAGTACCTTAGAATGTTCATGAATATTAGTTATACATTTATAATAGTAATAGTTTAATTTAACCTTAATAGGTAAAATTTTTGTTAGTGCGCTCATTATTAAGTCATATGAATAAATATTTATATTTTTTTAATATGGAATTTTGTCGGAAAAAGACAAGAATTGGCTCTAGTAAATTTTTACAAACATAAATTAATTAGTGAACGAAAAACAGATAATCTTTTGAGATGAAGTTGTATCAATAATAAATGTTCAGCAATAATTTTTTCAAGGTTAGATAAACGTTATGTAATTTAAACTTCTAGATAACACAATTACATTCAAAATTCAACTGAGAAAATAGAAACACAAATTTTGAGAGAAAATTAGTATTAATATAGTTCAAAATTGAAATAGGCTACATCGTAGAGTTTTTTATGCTCAATCGTGTAGGTTTTTTTTTGTATTCTTATATCCTTTGATACGCCGATAAATTTGTTCAATCATATTACAGCCAATTAGTTAAGTAAAATTACTTTTTTTCTGTTGATTGACAAGGTAAATTAGAAAAAGATTGATTAAATTGATCATGCCTCCGACGCTTTCTTAACTGTGACAAATTTTTAGAATATCAAAGTTCAATGGAATTGTTAAATTAAGGATGTATTATATTGCGTTTTATACATTTTCAGCCTTGTGTATTAATCGTAAGAAAACGGTTTGAACATATTTTATTCGGAGTGTTTATCTGTATTTATTTGTGTATGTTTTGCTAATAATGTAAATGT
This sequence comes from Sipha flava, assembly GCF_003268045.1. Taxonomy (NCBI): domain Eukaryota; kingdom Metazoa; phylum Arthropoda; class Insecta; order Hemiptera; family Aphididae; genus Sipha; species Sipha flava. The sequence continues at coordinate 171,930 of NW_020272935.1, forward strand.
AGGATTGATGATATTTAGATTAAAAATACCAGTGATTTATCTATTTTTGATCTTTTTACAAACAAAAAAATGCCTTAACACTCTTTACATTAATAGTATATGCATTTGATAATATTCAATAGATGTTTATAATTTTCTCTTTGATACTGTATATAATATGCGTATTTTACACAGTAAAATATTTTATTACCGTCGCAGTTAGTGATATTTCATATATTCTGAGTGATAATTCATAATTAAAAAACGATTCACTTGAGCCGTTGTTACATTTTCCCTGGAAGAACAATAATTTTTTGTTTTGTGTTTATCATTGTGTTTAGTTTTGATTTGAGTTTTGATTACGAGTTGTACCATGTGATATAATTTGTACTTTTTCACGAGAACTATTTGTTTTATTTATATTTTCATTACTATCTACTATATGCAGCGAAAAACATTGCATTGTGCCGAGATTTCACGTTTTATTTTTAGCCATTTTTACTTGATACATTTCTCGTGTGCAGTGTTCAATTATTTTTAATTGCGTGGTGCACTAGAGACGTACATAATAGTTCATCCGCAGACACTTATATGGGATTATTACGAGGTTTTCAACTGTATGATGTAATGATGTACGTCAATCATATAACAATGATATGGTCTGCGTTCCCGTTATTAATATTATTATAATGATGTAAAGTTGTCATTTTTCGAGGGTCAAGACGTTATGTGTCGCAAAAAATACCCGAATGCTTACTTTGGTACAGTGTATAATAATAATAAATATAATAATAAACTATAGACGGAATTATTTCGGGAGGCGATATTTTTTTTGCATCTGGTTTTAAAATTTAAAATATACACATACGCGGAGAGTAAAATATTAATATGTATCGTAGTTATTCGTTACTACCCGAGTTATATAATATTTTTCCAATAACAGTTGTCAGTCTCCATTTGGTATACATAATATACATTTTAATATTTTACGAAGGCGTGGTGTAACGTCGCGTTGTACGTGGGCTACGTTTGCACGGGTTATTATAAGAATAAAACCAATATCGTTATTTTTTTCCTTCGCAGTGAGACGGGGCAAATTCTCGTTGAAAAATACACTACTATTATGTACTATTGTTTATCATTGCGTTATAATTATTTCCTTGTACTAATTATTTATGTTGGCTGTTGTGTCCACAGATTTGTTATGAACTTGTTGGTTACGAATTTGGCGAGCAGTTGGATTCTCGTGCCTCTGACGTTATGGGATAGCGATCTGCTCAGCGGCTGGGTGTCACCAATGCCTGCGGCCGTTTGGTATGGGCTTACTGGCGCCGTGTACGCGCAATCCGTGTTGTCGGTCATGACGGTGGCCGTAGACCAATACTACGCAGTCATTGATCCGCTGCGGTACCACGTGACAGTGAACGCGGCCAGTTTTGCAGCGACCGTGGCCATCACCTGGTGCCTGTCCATGCTAGCCGGCGCCCTATCCGCGGTTCGCGAATTGCCTGTCGCACCCGACGTGTTTCGACACGCGTTCCCCGTGACATACACCGCGCTCCTGTACGCCGTGCCATTCGTTACCGTGTGCGTAGTGTACGTGAAGATTTGCACCGCGGCGCACCGGAACAGCGAACGGGCCCGTCGCAACGGATCCGTGCCCGATCAACTCCAGCAGCAGCAACAGCCACTCCAACAGCAGCAGCCACCGCAGTCGCAGCAGCAGCAGCAGCAGCACCAGCAGTCGTTCCAGCAACAGCAACAACCGCTCCAACAGCAACAACTGCACCAGCAGCAGCAACAACAACTGTTGTACAACAATAACAACAACAGCACGAGCAACAATAACATAAATAACATTATCAATAACGAATACAATACTATAGTTCCTACCATACACGAAGAGGAAGACGAAACCTTGGAGGCCGTCTCCCTACAAGCGGCTGTCACATACGAACCGGAGACGCCGTTCAAACCACTTCCGTTCCAACACTCGTCCGCTCGAGCTAGTCTCAAGAGCACCTCTAGTTCCATTGTAAACCACCTGAGGTATGCACTATATATTTTATACGTCGTTCATCTCACTCTTGCATATATTACATTTAAATACGCTGTTATTTTCGAGCTGTGATTGCGTAATGAAATCATAATCAAGTTTAGGTCGCCATCATTTTCGTTAGCAAAAAGTGATTATTTTTAATACACAGGATGATGTTATTGAAGTTTTCAGTGGCCATATCTGTGCAAAGTTTTTGTGAAATATAAGGGGAGCATAGGTATTTGGTAGCTAATCGACATGTGAAAATTTACTCAGTAATATTATTTTCGTTATAGCGTTTTTTTGAAGAATACTAACCTAACCTCCCCTCTCTTTAATATATTCCGCACATGACCGTTTCTGCTATCGTTCATAATTATCTGATCCCTACTTTGAACTCATTTAGCCTATACTTACATTATTTTTCTGTCAATGTATGATCTGTATGACCTAATCGTTCGTTTGGTATGCTCGTACCCACCCTAGCGTGTATCATATCTTTTAAATAAAAATATTTCGTAAATAATATAATCTCGCTTCAAATACCTCTTTTGTTATATGGTTTAATTGTTTTAATATTTTCATAGGTTTAAAAATAAAAAATAAACGTAAATACAAATATACAAGAAATATTTCATGGAAATATTATCATGGCTTATTATTATAGTCAGTGATATAATTAATGGCGTTTTGATACTTAAACTTAGTCTTTGTAGCTCCAATGTTTGGGCAGTGGCGTACTTGTAAGGGGGGAAGGGGCATTTGCCCCCCCTCCCCCGATAAGTTTTTTGATGCTATAATGCAAATTAATTGTTCAGCTTAAATAATGTAAATTATAAATATTTTTAATTTTCACCGATTACAATCGTGTTTGATATCAAAAGTTTTTGATATCACTTATCAATGTAATATAAAATATCAATAATCGACCGAATTAGGATTAGGAGTGATGGTCACATATAGCCACTATTTTATAATGTGGTTATCATTGATATCAAGTGATCAACACGAGTTTTAAGTATTTAGTAATAATTTATAATAAAGTTTCAGATTATATTATAACTATAAAAAATTGTGCAATTAATTTATGCCCCCCCCCCAAAAAAAAAATGTTTCTCAGGTACGCCATTGTGTTTGAGAGCCTATGTAATTGATTACGTTTATAGCATGTAACTAACTTTCAAAGCCTTATTTCTAAAAGTTCTACGTATGTTACTGTTTTGTGTGTATACAAAACACGAGAACCAAATATACATTCGAACGTAAGTTGTCTATTATAATACACTTAGAACATTTCGTAACGGTTATGACTAGTGTTTGTAGAGAGTTTACAATTTTAACGATAGCATCAACGGGCACGTTATTTGTGCCCGAAAATATGAGACAACAATATACCATTATACTATATTCGTCTCCATGTATTACTATCGTATAACATGTAACAATTTTCCTTTAAAATTTTAATCGGACAGATTTGTCAATGCATTTACGTCTCCGTTGCGTTGTTGAGCAAAATAACGCGATGAATATACAATTCAAGTAGTTCACGTTGATAATAAACACTCTATATTTCTAAATAGGAAAAATATTTATATTATTTAAATTGTTTCGGTTTCTTTCATGGTAAAAAAACAACATTTATAATACTCAAATCAAAATGTAATAAACTATCAATATGCTATACGATTTAAAAACTCAACGGATAGTAATGGAATAACATTTGTTTGTTTTTATAAAAACTTATCAATTTAATGAAGAAAAAAAATTCAAGATTTCAGTAATAGATTTTAATTAATTTACGATAATTAATTATATAAATTTGAAAGTTATATAGTATATCAATATATAATGTTTGTACATTTGTATATTATAAATCAACGGAGAGGTATTATGGTGCTTGTAATTATTTAATTCTTTAATTGATTGCAAAAAGCGTATGTACATTATTTAGGGGTGATTATATATTTAGAATATTAAAATTGAAGAAAAATACAATTACAATCATAATAATTAGTAAGTAAATAAATATACATAATATTTCGTATGGGGCTACCTAATTATACCTATGGAAATGTATAAATTATACTGATACAAGATTGTTGTTAGATTAAATACTGTTTACATGTTAACACGTGACACACCAAACATTTATTTTAATCAATGGTTTATTCGATTGATATCGAGTATTAAAAAATAAATTTCAATAAGCTACTAATTACCTATTATATTAACAACATTACTCATTATTATTATCACTATCGTTTTATGCAAAACATCAAGAAATCGTCATTGCGTAACCATTGCAATATCTCCTGAAATAATAGAAGTAATCAAATTCTGATTTTTTCCTATGACTTAGATGGATAACTACAAATATTCATATTATATTAATTACATTTATAAATGATAGTATAGGTTTAAAAACCAACTTTTTATTTTATTATTTTCAAAACATTTGAAGATAGCCATTTTACAGAGTTTATTATTTTGAAAATGTTGACGTTTAAACTTTTTATCCTTATTAATGTCATGATTTTGAATATTTTTTGTTTTAGTTTTTAGAAAAAAAAAGTATGTTATTTAATATCATTTTATGGGTTTGAAATTATCAGAAAATGAAATAAAGTGATATTAAAACATTATTATATTTAATACAATATTTTTCTTTTAGTTCAAAAGATTATTCAGATTTTCTACAAAAGTATAGAATTTATCTCTATAAATTATAAGAAAGAGTTTGATTATTTTTATTAATTCTGGAGATTTGCTGTGCATACTTTCGTAAAATACGTTGTAAATATCATATGTAACACAAGTTTTATTTCGATGCCACATGTTAGTAGTTAATTAAGCTCGGTCGTTGTTGTAGTACTGCAAGAAGTTTGTGTGTGTGTGTATGTGTACATAATTGAACTTGATAGTTTTGTGTTGTATAGACACTTTGATCAAACTCGACTGCTTTACAATAATTATTAATAATATATGTATATCATAACCATAATAATCTGTAACATTACTAAACACAATAAAATGTTACTATATTGTATTTAAACTCAACCACGATGGATGTATGTGTAAGTATAATATAATATTTTTTAATTTTAATTTGCTCATTTAAATTGGTGGTGGCTGAAGTGGTCCGTCTGATTACTCACATATAATATCTGATACGTGGTAACGTGGAAACGCGTCTAATGTATGCCTTTGCATGATAACCAGGACTCGGAACTTTATGCATTTGCATCTTTCTCAGGAAGCTGCATATTTCAAATCTGATTCGATACAAATTTGTTTCATGAACCATACAGTTGAAATACAAAAGTTGATGTTGCATATTTTTGCATATTTTACCAAATTTATATGATTATGCATATTTAAAGATTTTGAATATATAAATGCATTTTATGGTAAAAATTTATAAGAAATCAACAACAAACAATTTTTTGATAATTGAATATTGTAAATTAAATAATTTAAAAATAAATAGCCGCTGCATACGGTTTTCTAGTCTATATTTGCCATGCTATCTCTACCATGCTCGCCCGCATGGTTTATAGTGTTTTTACTAAGAAATAAGAATTGGCCGTTACTCTTAAGGTGGGAACAGACTATTGTCACGTCACATGAGCCCATGTGACGTTACATGTTATTACGTAACCGAAAAAAATTGAGGGATATAGATTTATACAGTATTTTAATGTATCAGCGCCACACTAATGTCACCTCATGCGCGTCACGTCATATTTCCTAGCTCACGCGTGATACCGCGTTTTGATTTTCAAACATCACACACATTTTCGACTCAAGTGTCATCACGATTTTGGTCTATTTAGAAAAATATATATTTTTAATAATGTCGTGTAAATAATCAAATTTTTCTATCGTCATTCAGAAATACATATGAAATCGTTTTGGATCGTTTCAAAGTTCTTGAACTAGACGATAGAGTTTTTCCAATGTTGATCTTTTTTTATAAATATCATGTACCCAGCACGATCGGATGGATTTTTTATTTTGTTCGTCCAAAACTGCAAAAACAGCTGGAGTTTCTAATTCCTCTTTCCACTCTGAACTACTTGAAGTTACTATTTCCATTTTAATTTTACTTAAGAAAAAAAAACTTGTGTAACAGACCTTAAGTTCAAACCTTACACCAAAACACAGTGACTAAGTACTAAATTGTGACATGATAAAGTATGACATGATATAATGTGACTATAGTTTATTTCTAAGCATGATATTACGGATTTAATGTGCCAACATGACAGCATGCAGGGGTGGATCGACAATTATTTTCGGCCCAGGAAATATGAAACAAACCGACCCATGAACCACAAATTAAACTATTTTACCCCTCCCCCCTCATAAAAAAATGCTTTATTTTGCATCAATTTCAAAATTTGTTTAGTTTCACCCCTAAATTAGTAAAATCTACAGTAACTTTACTATAATTATAGCTATAATAGTTTTGGATAAGTCACATGATTAATCAGTTCCAACTTGAACTTGAAGTTTGATCTAAATGCATCTTTCAATATATATTTATTTTTATTTATTTTATAAAATAAAACTTTTTTTTCGGTAATTATATAATAATATAGAGCGGCCCAAACAAGGACCGGCCCATCGGTAAGATTCCCAATTTCCCGATAGGTCAATCCGCCCCTGACAGCACGTGAGTTCACGTGACGTGACAATAGTCTGTTCCCACCTTTACCGTAATGACCGCCCAGGTTTTATTTATATTGAAGTCGCTCGTTAGATAAAATCGTTGTATATTCGTGGTGTGTGTTAGTATGTGTTTGATCGTGTGTCGAAAACATATTCGATAACGGTGGTCTGTTACTTTAATAAATTAGTGTGTTCGTAGTTCGTATTGTTTGCTTACCGTGCTCGATTACCGCTTATGTGCCACGTAATATTCTGATTTTAATATTTGTTAGACAAAAATTAAAATGCCTAAAAAAAAAAATTAAGTAGTCGTTTAAATACTTTCGTGTCTGAGTTCGGTAAAAATATTTTTAGTATTGACACTAGGGTATTATTTTGCAAATATTGCGAAACGAAAGTCGATTCGGAAAGAAGATCCAGTGTAATACAGCACTTGAAAACAGAAAAACATTTGCGTTCTGTTAAACGTAAAGAAAATCAACAAGAGACCAAGTGCCAACAACTATTAACCAATGATTTACCGTTTAAAAAATCGAAGTTCAACCTGGATTTATGCAAAGCTATGGTCTCGGCTAATATACCACTAAATAAACTATCAAATATAGAGTTTCGGACATTTTTGGAAGTTTATTCAAGAAAAGATGTCCCCACAGAATCAGTACTTCGAAAATTCTATTTAGACGACTGCTATAGCGAAATGATGGAAAAAATTAGGCAACGTGTTTTCGACCGAAAAATTTGGGTGTCACTTGATGAAACAACAGACGCAGAAGGTCGGTATATAGCTAATGTAATAATAGGGTCTTTAGAAGAGGATACTGCTGGTCCAATTTTTTTACTGAATACTGAAGCACTAGAAAAGACCAATCACTCTACAGTTTCTAAACTTTTTGACAAATCTTTAAGCATTTTATGGCCTGATGGGATAAGACACGACAACGTTTTATTATTTTTGTCCGACGCTGCGCCGTATATGGTAAAGTGTGGAAAATCTCTGAATGCACTCTACTCTAAAATGGTACATGTGACTTGTGCTGCTCATGGCCTCCATAGAGTTTCGAAGGAAGTACGAAATCAATTTGGTACTGTTGATAAAATTGTAGCTAATGTAAAAAAAATATTTAAAAAAGCACTATCACGCATACAAATTTTAAAAAATTACCCACCGGATATCCCTTTACCTCCAGAACCAATTATAACCTGATGGGGTACTTGGATCAATGCTGTACTTTATTATTGTAAATATTACGAAAAAATTTGTGATGTTGTAAATATGTTGGACTCCAATGATGCTTTAAGTATTAAAGTTACAAAAAAAAATTTGGTAAAAGAACATGTTCAAAATAATTTGGTGTAATTACTTCAAATTCTGAATCAATTTTGAAACTGCAGACAAAAAACATGCCTTTAGCTGAATCGTTGAGTATCGTGGACAATGTTCAAACACAATTAAAATCCGTTCAAGGTGAACCAGGGAAAAAAGTCTATGAAAAAATGGAAAATGTTTTGTCTAAAAATATCGGATTAAAAACATTAAAACAAATCTCGTCAATACTTAGTGGATCTATCTCCACCATGGATAGTCTTCCCGAAGATTTGTCAACAAATGAACTTATTTTCTACAAGTACGCACCAATTACGTCAGTGGATGTCGAAAGATCATTTTCTGTTTACAAAAACCTTCTGAGCCACAACAGACGATCATTTAAACTTGAAAACATAAAAAAGCATTTTATCATTCAGTGTAATTCAAGTAAATATAACAATGAATATCTAACATGATTTAATAATCGCTGTATTTGATGAATTTTATTTTTTTTAAATTTAGGACTCTGGGAATAGATCCAGTATAGAACAGCTTCATTATCAAAAGAAAAATACAAATAAAATAAAAAAAAAATTTTGTTTTTATAATTATTAATTATGCTTTTAAATACATCTTTTATAAAATAATAAATGCATATTATACCGCATATTTTGGTTTTTTTTAGTGCATACGTATGCACTTATTTCATGGTTTTTTAGCGCATAAAGTTCCGAGCCCTGGTGATAACATAACCGTAATCAAAACGTTTTTCTAGGGAACCTTTAAGGGCTTAATACAAAATGTTGAATAACTAAATATGCTTAATCCTCCAAACACTGAATTCATCGCAATTTTGTTTACATAAACAATATGAAAACAAGTGACGTACAAATCAACGAAATCAATAAGAAAAATGTTACGTCATTAGGTAACGTAACTAATAAATGCGATAAGATTTTATTAATTTTGCACGCTCTATGTTTTTCTAATAAAATTCGACCGTTTGTCCAGTATAATTAGTAATTTTGAATTATCTTAAAGGTGCGTTTACATTGCGGCCGCGAACGCGAACGAACGCGAATTCGGCTTACTAACGATTAAGTGTAAACAGTACGCCGAACGCGAACGAACGGTCATTTGTACCATTCGTTCGCCTTCGGAGCGGTTCGATGGGTTAGCGGTAAGATCAAAAGAAATGACATTCAGTGTGAACGTGATTCGGCTCATCACAACCGATTCGCTTGTGTTCACATTTATATTAAACAGTATTTTGAAACTCAAATTCCGAGCGAAGGCAAGCGAATGCTGACGAATGCTGAAGAAAGAACACGAACGAATAGTCTGCACGGTGGGGCCGAATCTTTACCGAATTCGCGTTCGTGTTCATTCGCATTCGTTAGCGTTCATTCGCGTTCGCGGCCGTAATGTAAATGCACCTTTATATTTATACACGAAACTGTGATACAACGCGACGTACAGTTGAAAGTCAAATAGATTTTTGTTAGGGTCACATCGTACTTGCGCGAAACGTAAAGTCACCTGTTAGATTATCTTTTAGGTATTCAAAAACATTTGCGCGATTCTGTACCGAATAAACATCATTAATAGTGCTAGGGATTTCATTTCCTTAAAAACCTTAAAATATGCATACAGTTATGTCTCAAAAAATCACTTAATATGCTACTAGAATATGCATTAAAAAAAAAAAAATTGCCTAGTTTTTAATAAAATCTTTATATTTTAATTTTTTGATAGCATTTACAACATTATAATTTGTAATCTAAGAAAAAAAAAACTTGTATAAATAAGATAAGTTAACAAATAATACTTATAGGTAGTTCGGGGAGATTTGTATAGTTCTTACTTCGAGCTTATTCTAAAACAAAAATTTAATATTTCATTAAAATAACAACTTTTAAATTGAATATATTTTTATATATTTTGAATAAATATAATACTTACAATCACTTTGAGCATTACATTGAACTATAAGATATTTTCTTAAGTTAAAAAATTTGAATGACCTCCTGTTATCAGCCAAAATATTTTTATAATTAGAAAAGGAACTCTTCATATCTACGGAACATATTAGTGCAAACTTATAAAATGGTAAATCACCACTGCTAATATCTGCAGACAATCCGTCCATAGATTCGTTTTGTCTACTTAATATGTTTGATATTTTTTTTTAATTGATCAAATCTAACATTTTTCTCCATAACATTTTTAATTTTGTCATAAATCGCTTTTGCTTTTGTAGAACCTCCAATTTTTTCAGAATGTATACAGAATTTTGTAGTTTTAATTATTTTAATGGATTCAGTGAGTGCAATGCCTTGGGTTCAAGACGAGCGATAGTTGTAAAAATAAATCCGTAATTTGACATAATAAAAGCTAAATTTACTTCCAAATTATTTGATATTAAAATTTGCTTACATTTTTTGATAGATTCTGCATCGTTCTAATCAAGCATTTTAATTATTTTGAAATGTTTGCAATAGTATAAAATGACATCTATCCATGTACTCCATCTTGTTAAAATAGGCTGCGGAGGTAAAGGAATATCAGGTGGAATAGATTTTAATGTTTGAATTCGTGACGGTGCTTTAAGAAAAGATTTTTTCACATTGGATACGAGCTGATCAACAGTTTTATATTGGTTTCTTACTTCTTCAGTAACACGGTGAAGCCCGTGTGCTAAACAAGTTACATGTATTGTTTGAGAGTATAAATTTTGAATCGCTTTGCCCGCCTTAATCATGTAAGGCGCAGCATCAGTCACAAAAGCACGTCATCGTATTTCACACCTTGCGGCCAGAGCAAATTCAATGATTGATCAAAAAGCTTGAAAATGGTCAAATGGTTTGCTTTTTGTAATTCTTCTGAATTTAATAAAAAAATACTACTTGGTTCATCAGCTGTTAAAGTTCCCATTATTACGTTGGCGATAAATCGCCCTTCTGCGTCAGTAGTTTCATCAATTGAGATCCAAATTTTTTTCCGTCAACACACTTTTTAATTTTTTCTATTGTTTCCATAAATATTTCGTCAACATAGCCTTTACGGAGAGTAGCTTCTTTTGGTATCTCTTTTTTAGTGTTAAGTTCTAAAAATTCTCAAAAATCTTTATTTTCTAATTTATAAAAAGGTATATTTGCCGACAATATTGCTTTGCATGAGTCTTTATTAAAATCGTTTTTTTTTTTTTTTTGAAAGAATTAAATACGAGTTGTTGAGTTTTGTTTGACTTCAATTCTTGTCGATTAATACCCTGGATGTGTTTTGCTGTTTTTACATGTTGAATTACCGTAAATCGTTTCTCAGCATTAATCTTAATGTCACATATTTTACAATACAGTACAGATTTATCAGCCGAAAATATTGTTTGGCCAAATTCTTTCACAAAATCGTTAAGTCGATCATAAAGTTTTGGTTTTGGTTTAGGCATTTTAATTCTTTTATTATGGATTCACACGATACTATACGAAAATAAAAAATGTACAGCACTGAGCACGAAAAAACGATACGAATAACGCACAACGATACAACCGCAAAACACAAACTGTCAACTAACAACTATGAACTAATTGAAAACAAAAATATTCGAGACAGAAATACAGCCATATAGTTCATAATTCATAGAATGTTATTTTTATATAATTATCGCCTTATCATTCGATCGGTGTACCGAGAAGTAACAATGCCAGTGATCGGCGAGGAAAATGAAAACATTAATTTTATATAAATAGAACCATAAGGCTCGGCTCCAAAAATTCTATTTAAAAAAATGTTCTTTCAATTATAAAATATTTAAAAAAATTACATCATCATATCAAAAATGGTCAAATATGCAAAATATGCAATTATAAATTTTAAATATAACCTCGTATTGCTACAAAACAGATTGCTATTCTACGTAGCTATGTTTTGAATGATTATTGAAAAATATGCAAACTCCTAGAAGTCCTTAGCCTTAATCATTACGGTTGTGCGGATAATAATAATAATACGACGATGGCAGTAGCAGAAAACGGCGTTCTCACAGAGAACGGGTTGCAGACGATTTATGACAATAACTGACACCGCGCGGAAAATTAATCTCACTGTAGTGCCTAGTGTTATTTACGTACATAAATAATAATAAATCCCTCAAAATATATATGCACATAAAAACATAGATAAACATATTCAATAATAACTATTGTAACATAAAAAAAAGTATAATTTTCGTAATTGTCATTATTCGTTTCATAAAATGTGGGTGTCTTAAAATATTCGTATTATTAACTACTTTCTAAAGTTGTAGATTTTAATTTCTTACTTATTAATCTAAATTTCTAATATCCAATCATTTATTTATACATACATCTATTATTGTTGAGAAACTGAAATCTCAACTCATTTACATCATTGACCTATCCTTAAAAAATAAAATGATAGTTCTAAAATGTTTCATGGTTCTTACGAAAAAACGAACTGGATATATCAAAATTGGGCGAGGACGCCCAGGGACAGGGAAATCAGAGATAGAGTAAGTCGCGAGGAAAACCAGTCAAACGCGTAAAATGATCGCCGCCGAATTATGGACCTCGACTTCGTTTGTTTGATTTTATAGAAATATTATCTCGTATACGGCCCATCGGATAGTGCAATGCGTTTCTCCTTGGTTTATTTTCTATGAAAAAATTCTATGATTTCCTATTTTATTTACCATATTATACCTAGCTCCGAGAACTGTGTTCTCTGCACACATTGTGTGAAGTATATATAATAGCCGTTTAATTAAATCGTAAAACGTGTACGTGTGTTGCCTTTTGGTTAACATTTTGTTCGGATAATACGTAATTAGCATCAGGATAGTACGCGTACATGTTTACACCTTAAAATACGGTCGAAAAAATAAAGTTTAATGAAAAGTAGGCCCGTCGAGAGTTTTTATGGACCTCGGGGCTGATAAATTCTGGGCAAGGCCGAATTAAGCACCTTTTAGGCCCTGGGGCTGAAATTTTAAATGGGCCCTTTTGACAAAACATGCTTTACAAAGCTGCTTAATAGGCTCGCAGAACGATACATTTATTTAACTATTTTACAAATTGTCGGTTGCATTATAAAATTATAAAATGAATAGGTATATACAATTTATGTCTATAAAACTACTAGTTTTGGTATGATATAAAATGTGTATCGACTTAAATTTGTTTGTGCACTTTTCACTTGGGTACTTGAGAGGGCCCCGGGGCTACTACCCCGGCTAGACCCCCCTTAATCCGACCTTGATTCTGGGTCTCTTTTACTTATACTTATTTTAAGATTTACAGATATATATCATATACAGCATAATATCAGTATTTAAGTTTAATAATAGGTGAATAAAAAAAACATAGCGTTTGATTAAATTATTTTATAAACTGAAGAAAAGAGGAAATCATATTATGAAATACATAATAATCCTCCATGTAGCTAACATATTGCTCACACAACTTTGTTATTAATTAGACAATTACACACACATAAAATCAATTAGAATTGTTTCACTCTAGTATAGTCCCGGGACTTTTGTCCTCCCTATCCCATTCTCTATTCGGTTTTGATGAAAAGTATATCGATCACGCGTTAATAGATGTATGCAAAGACAGGTTATCATAGGCAATTTTGGAATTGATGATTTCAGAATAGTAAATCTATTTAATAATAGATTGGGCCTTGTATTAAATGTTACATGATTTGTTGTGAAACATCACAATTATTCGCCTATTATCATTCCAATCATTACTAAAATATTTGTTTTTAAAAAATCTTGAAAAATTAAAGAAAATTAAAATTATCCGTACCTATTATGGTTTAATTTCTTAGTCATCGTATAACTACGCCGTCATCGTAGCTTACTGCATTCGTGTGAACAGATGTGTAAGAAACTGTCACGCGATGATACTAATGGAAGACGTATTTGCGTGTTTACAGGTACAGGATATCGAACGCGAGTATGTTCCGTTACCGGGAGGAGACGCGGGCGGCCAAGATATCCGTGCTAGTGATCATTACAGCGGCCGCGTGTTGGACGCCGTACGCGGTGCTCAAACTGTCTCAGTGGCCGCTGCTGTCGAGTGACCGTGGTGTCTCGTCCTCGGGCTCGCTGGTCGCGCTGCTCTCGTTGTCCGCACACGCCGTCATCACCCCTGTACTGTTCGCGCACCGCAACCGGCGCGTGCACCGTGAACTCTGCCGCATATTCTGCCGGCGCAAGCGGTGCAGCAGCTTCTACGACAACGTGCGGAACGCTACGGTCGCCTCGTCCGTGACCGCGCCCGTCAAGTCCGGGCCCGGAACGACCGCAGCGGCTGGACCACAACACGTGTTTGGCCGGTGGTTTAGCCGGCCGGGTGGCATCCGATTCGGCAAGACGTCCGTGGCCGCTTACCCAGTTTCCACGGCAGTCGCTTCGCAGCTGCCCAACGTGGCCGCCGCGCACCTGCCCACCGACACCGACATGACGCGCAGCTCGTTTTCCAGCAACGGCAGCGCCACCACGCAGGCTTCGTCGGTAATCACGGTGGATTGACCGCGACGGGTCGCCGCTGTCCTCCCACCGCCGCCACAGTCCGACGACCGGCGGAAAACGTCCGCACCAAAATCCTTCTAGTCACGTGGGATAGCCACCCGCAGCAATAGTGTACTCGGCCACGTCTGAAAATGATATGTTTAAAAACAAATTAAACATAAGTCGGTGCGTTGTTCGGACCAGTGTTGTGTACGCGTTTGCCAATGCATGCGTCGTATACTTATACGTATGTAATACATATATTATTATCTAAGTATATATATAATTATATATATACTAATACTATACTATAGTATAGTTATACTATACTAATACTATAGGTTAATAAATACTAATTTAAGTATATATATATATATATATATATATATATATTTATAAATATATGTATGGTACATGTGAACGGCTCTCAAAACTTGTTTTCCTATTATTGTGTACTTAAAACGAAATTTGTGTTTAGGGTATTTATATATATATGTATATATTATTTTTAATATAATTAAGTGTAACTACTGTGTTACATACTGGACGTAAGTTCAGCTAATCATTTGTGGATCGCTTTTATTTATTTTTCACCAAACTTTTTACTCCTCCCCCTCTCCAAAGAAATATGTCTTCACACTCTTTTCTTACGAAATGTATTTATTGTTTTATTATTTTTTTTATAAACTACTATACATTTATTTTTATTTTTAACTTTTAAGAATACTTATTCGAATTGTTGATAATATTTTTACAATAAATGTACTTGTATTTGTATTGACCCACAAACATGTTGTCGACCCATTCGATTGTTATTTTTCAGTTACGTGTACCCCGTGTTGTAATCCAATGATTTATTAGTTAAAACTTACGTTTAGTCCATGTAATTACAATCGCTAATAATATATTTAATTTCCTATTTTCTGATTACGTGCATATTGTTTTTGTGTTCACGTATGTATTATCCCTCGTACTACAATGGTTTGCGCCTATTTCGTTCGGTTACAGCCGCTGGAAATTGGTCAAACGCAGTCGGGCGCTGTGCGATGTCTACTCCTACATTGCAGGCATCGAATTAATTGCGATAGTAAAACAGCAGTTCACAGCAGCACCTGTG
Source organism: Sipha flava (assembly GCF_003268045.1). Taxonomy (NCBI): domain Eukaryota; kingdom Metazoa; phylum Arthropoda; class Insecta; order Hemiptera; family Aphididae; genus Sipha; species Sipha flava. The sequence goes on from NW_020272935.1 coordinate 187,579, forward strand.
TCAACGAAACCTAAAATCCAAGAAAGGATAAGTTGTATTTTTTGTTAAGCACCACTTCGTACCATAGTTGTAACTTCAGATCAGGATTTTTTCACAAGCCACTTACGAATTGGTATATTTAGATTGATGATCTAAACAACATGTATAATTCCGGTTAACGAGTGGAACAACTAATATTAATTTTTTTCGTTTAAGTAAGTAGTTACTCTATCAGGGTATAATAAGGTTCAGCGTCCCTGCACAGCATCGTGCTTCACGTATTTTATTTTATGTTAATCAGCGGAGTATATACGATTTGTGGACTAAACAACGGTGCTATAATATTATCCGTATAATATTATTTACGATATAGTATAGTTGTTGTCGAGACCGGCCTTAGGTTTTTCGTTGTCCTAGGCAATTTTAATTTATACTGCCCTATTTAAAAGTTAATTTTTTGGAGAGGATATAAACATCATTTTTTAATGATAATCCTGTGTTCTTATAATTACGAAATCAAACAGTACACTCTAGTGGGTGTAGTATATGTAGTATTATTACGCCGTTGGATGCCGGACAAAAATAACACGACATGTAAGACGACCCAGAAGATACAATGTAATATAATAGCTATATTCGGTAGTGAATTCAGGGCATCAGATTAAATAAATAAATGGTGAATATTATTATTCAAATAAAAATTATGCATATAATTGTAGTAGTCTGTACGTTCCGGTTACACTGGTAATGTTACTATATCATTGATGATTAGTATATCGCTTATTTGTATTATTAAGACTCGTTTCATTATCATTACCAGAACGATATCGTATTCTGTGCGTGAGCGCTATTATATTTTTGGAAATTCAATGTAGAGAATAAAGGAAAAACACTATTAATTTATATACTGTAAATATTAGTTTATTTCACTAGACTACTTAACTTAAGATTATGAAAAACGCTATCGAGGTTCTGTCATACTTTAGGCTGTACGTCGACTGACCTACTCACGTTGACCATGGAAGTCGTTCGCCAGCTCGAGTCCGAATTTGCTGACCAACGCGATTCCTACAGTCACGTAGGCCGTCGCGTCAGCCGACGAATTTACCTATATAGGGTACAACATACTTCCCGAGTGAAATGAAAGCAGTTCCTGCGACCATCTTATGCTAAATTTATTCCCCAAACCTTATCTACTAATTTTACAAAATGTCTTAATATTACGGGTGTGCTAGTATACAATATCGCCACATGCACCTTGCTTATTTAAATTTAACTGAAGCTAAATATTCTATCGGGTATATGTTAGAGTTATAATGATGGGCTTTTATGTAGGAACTATGTTTGTTAAAGTGAGAGAATAAAAAAAAAAAAAATTAAAATAAACTTATATTTTTAAATTTGAGTTCCGTTGCAACATCCTGTGGTTGGTACATTACATGTTTTCTAGATTTATACTTAAGAAAACAAAATAAGAAACTCAAAAGAGTTACGAGAATAGTAGAAATAACAATTAGAGGGATGATTAAATACATGTTACTTTTTTTTCCAAAGACAATTTTTATTCATTTCAACTTTAACCTATTCCTCTATTTTTCCTAGGGATTTGGAATGACGTGATAAGTCTTCCAGACCTAACGTGTTATGATTTTCTGAAAAGTTGAAAGCCTTCAGGAGGTCCTAAGATATATTTGATACTACGGAATACTTAGTCCTCCACTTTGTATTTTAATGTAAAGGTTTTGACTGAAATTCCTAACAGTTGTTTGCGATGGGGTAAGAATATTATTTAATAATTAAATTTGTAAACGTTGGAGTTGCTGTAGTGTGACTAGATAAGAAAAGTTGATTCTTGTAGTGTGACCACACTGATTGTTGTATTATTGATAGTAAATAATTATGCTGTAAAGTGTAAATGGTTTGTTATTAATATCTCCACAGACTACATAGATAAAATGATACTTCCATAAAAACCCGCTTATAATAATATTGTGGTGTCATTTGAAATTTCTTATTATTATTCTATGTGTCATTTGTTAATTGTTATTGTAAATGTTATTAAAAAAGAAGGCACAATTTATTAATAACATTGAGAATAGACAATACAACAAATACTTCAAGTGATCAATTAGGAATGCATATCATTAATAATTTGTAATATCAACAAAATAAATATTAACATTAATTATCTGTTTGTGTTTTCTATATTTATTTCGTCATCAATAGTATTATTTATTATTAGTAATAAAATAATATAATGTAATAAAATTAGTGTGTCTGTTATTTTTAAATTAAATTCTTAAGAACGGTACGTCTGCCTTTTTAAGTAAATACTTCTCATAAAAAAAAAAAAAAAAAAAAATCGCAAATGTTAAATAATTGTTGCAAATTTATAACTCAATCAAAACTCATATTCAAAGCTACTTAAAAGCTAGTAATCAAACTGACGGAGAAATCATTGTATCAAGCTCATCAAGGATTGGGAATATATGTGTTGTAGAATGCAAAAAGAAAAATGATTCGGATTGTCAACTGATATTGATAGCTATATACATTTCATCCATCGTATGTATGCGAGATATAAAGCTCTTTGTGAGTAAGGCGTTACTACCATTAACAGTCGCAGGTTTCCGAGGACTCGAGGAAATAACTGGTGAACCAGTATATTATTGCGATCGACCTGTAGTTTTGATAGGAGATTTTAATGTAAACTTTTCATTGCCAGTGGCTCAACTATTGCTCGATTTCCTTGAACAAAAATTCTCTTTGAGAATGGTAAACAGTAGACATTATCCTACGACTAAAGGTGGTACTACCATTGATGCTGTATTTGCCAGGAAACTTGAAAATATAGAACTAAAGCATTTTGTATCATACTTCAATTATCAAAACCCCATCAGTATTACCAGACTGACAGAATAGCAAACTGATGACAATTCTATAAATATTTAAATATTTATTACATAAATTTTATATTTGCCAATAAAACGAAAGTTAATTAAAATCTAACAGAATGTGTTAATTTTCTTATGTAATAATATTTTACTGTTATTATATTTAAATATTAGTTAAAATCAATCCCTTCCTTACTACTCCTTAATAAAAAGTATTCACTTCCGACGTGCGTGATTGCTCACACAGTTATTTTTTTTTTTACTAACAAATGTTAGTAGTTCTTATTATTCTATGAAAGGTTTTATAAGATTTTTGTGTATCATCACTTTCTTTATACCTTTGCGGATTGTAACATTTTCGTTTTAGTTCTAAAACTTCGTAAGGACCAAGCCATTTGGCACTTAGTTTGCTTTGTTTTGCTTTGTCTTGTATTAAAACTTTATCTCCTACATAAATATCAATAGAATGTGCGCTTTGGTCATAGTTTATCTTAGTTCTCTGTTTATTTTGGATTAAGCGTTCTCCCGCGATCTGGTGGGATTCTCTTCGGTTTTAGTTCTGTTTGGTAATCACCATAGTTATAACGTGCTTCTGGAGCATTTGTTAGTGAATTAGGTACTAACAGGGTCTTGCCATATAATAACTCATAAGGTTGCTTACCTATAGAGCTATGTTCTGAGGAGTTATACTCAAACATAGCATACGGTATGTAAGTGTTGTAGTTTTGTTGGTTAACGTCTACGTAGTGTCAAAGGTATTCTCCCATAGTTCTGTGACTTCTTTCGAGTGCTCTATTAGCCTGAGAATGATAAGGTGATGTAGTGCTATGCTTTATGCCAATCAACTTGCAAGTTTCAGTGAAAACCCGACTTAGAACTTAGACTCAGTTCCTTGATCACATACGATATTCTGGGACATTCCATGAATGCATGTAAAGGAAGTAACGAAATGGTATGCCACTGTACTTGATTTCTTATTGGCCATCGGCGTGGCAACCGAAAATTTAGTTAAGTCACATTTCATGGTGAGAATATACGCATTTCCGTCAAAAGTTCGTGTTAATGGCCCTACAACGTCGATCAATACTTTCTCGAATGGTTCCATCGCTGTGGTGCTGATTGTCATAGGCTGTTTTGTGTTGCGATTGGAAAATTGCTTGACTTGACAATTAACATTTGTTAATGAATTTGGTGACCTCTTGTTTCAAACCTCCCCAATCATATTGTCGTTGAATCCGCTTTATTGTTTGTTGTATTCCGCGACGTCCTCCCAAGATTGCGACATGATATTCACGGATTATTGCATGCTTGTCCAATTCGGCAACATTCTGTGTGAAGATTATTTGAATATGAATGCCAGAGTTTAGAAATATATATTTTATCATTTGTAGTACGGTGGATTCATCCAGCCCACTACCCATACGAGGCATGGCAAGCTTTTTGATTTCAACTTCCTGGCAGAATCTTCTCAGATTGAATAAAGAATTATACAATGTATACTATAATATACATATCTTTAAGTATTGACTTCTGCCAAAATCTTTCTTTTGTTATCAAATTTAAAATATAGCGTGTTCCCAGCTGAAAATAGGGTACCTCTGTTTTCTTTGGATGTTGTTGCCTTGATTTCTCTAAATGGCCAAGTCTTCTCCGAAATTCTAATGCTATACATTAGCTCAATTTAAGGTCTCCTGATACACAGTGAATTAGATAAATTTCTTCAGGGACTTTAAAAATGTCTCCCAAGACTTCTTGTATGTCTGAATTCATCACATTCTGGCACGTTTTATCTTTCATGTAATCTTCAAATGATATCAGCGTCATATTGTTATTCTGCTGTGATGTTTGGGATCTGATTCTTACGATCATTACTTCTCTGATACGGCTTAGTGCATCTGCATTTGTGTTGGATACCCCGGGCTTATACACTACCTCATAACTGTATTCGGCCAATTTAAGCCTCCATCTTATTAGATGAGATCCGGAATCCTTAACGTTAAATAACCACGTCAGTGGCTGATGGTCTGTGAAAATTTTAAATTTGCGTCCCAATTGATATGGACAGAAATGTTTTATCGCCTAAATAATAATTAATAATTATTTTCGGTAGTGCTGTATGCTTGCTCTGCTTTGTTGAGTGTCCGAGAAGCGTAGACAATTGGACAGATTTGCACTGGAATACCTTGGGATAAGATACTACCAATTGCAAATTGGCTTACGTCTGTGGTCAAGATAAATTCAAAGTTAGGGTATTGAACTGGTAAAAAAACATGTATATAGTGAATATAACGAAATATTTAAGATATTATTCTTCCATCTTATGGTGCAATTTTTTTACAATAGCTTTAATTAGTTTTTTCCTTAATGTGTCGAACGTAGTTTAGGTTTCGATCGTCCATTCAAATTGAATGTTTTTCTTTGAGAGAGATGTAAGAGGTTTTGCAATTTTGTTATAATTTTCGATAAAACGATAACACCCCAACGGACCTAGAAACTGTTTTATTTCAACCATATTTTTGGATGTTGGATGTTCTTTGACACAGCGTATTTTTTCCGGATCAGGTTTGACACCTTAGTCGGTAATAAAGTACCCTAAGTATATTACTTCTTTTTTGAGAAACTGACATTTCTTTGGCTATAGACGAAGATTGTGTTTATCAAGTCTAGAGAATATTTCCCTTAATTTTGATTCATGGTTCATTAAATCCGTGGCATAAATAATAATGTCATCTAAGTAAACAAATGCTTTAATGCCATTAATTCCAGTTAATACGGAATTCATAAGACGTTGAAAAGTACTGGGTACTCTGCTTAATCCAAATGGCATTTTTAAAAACTTATAGTGGCTCTTGTCTGTTGAAAATGCAGTTTTCTGGTGATCTTCCGTTGCATTGGTGCCCGATGATAACCACTTGCCAAATCTAGAGTCGTATAATAACAATAACGACCTAGCTGGTCCAGTATTTCATCGATCCGTGGTATCGGAAAGTCGACGAAAGTCAACGCATACACGATACTGAGGTGTACCCTGTGCATCGGGTTTCTTTGGTACGAAGATTATTGCTGCATTCCAAAAGGAGTCTGATAGCTGAATTATTCAAACTAAAGATGTTATTTTGCACTACCTTGAACGCATTGTGATATTTGTAGGGCAATATGATTATTCACTAATTTTACTTTGAAATGGAGAACCCTTGCAGATTGAGAGTAGCTGTCTTTATTTGTTCCACCGGGCGTCTGTCACTGGGACCCGGTGTTGATTCGTTTTTCGTCACTGATGCTTGCTTTTCCTGTTCCTTCTTCTCATTAATGTACATACTTTTCCGACATTCCTTTAATGTGTGATTGGGCTTTTTACAGTATCGACATGTAATGGTTTTAACATTGCGTTGTTCAGTTTTTACCTTCTGATGAAACTCTTTATACCGCATTTTATCTGCTTCTGAAGTACGACATTGACGAGTTTGATGGTTTATTTGCCCACATAGAAAACAAATGCCAGTTAGATTCGATCGATAATTATGTCTCTTTTGTCAGGAAAAGTTCAATCAACCGGACGCCTATAGACAAGATTTTTTATAGAGCAGTTTTTTTTCATAAATAATATTATTATGGCGTTGTATTCGTCATTTTCGTCCCATACCCTTTTCGCAATCAATACATTAAAATATACGTTCGTTAAATAAATGTTTTAAAAATTAAATAATAATTTCCCTTTTATGCAGTATTTCTTTTTACGATGTGTGTGAAAAAAATAATTAATTTTTAATTTTCGACAGCATTTTTAAAGAAACAGATGAATACACCGTACGAAGGTTGCTCCGGAACTCTTGTTTATATTAATACTACCTTGGTGTAGTAAGTGCGTAGGGTAAACGATGAATTCCCATTACATATTTGGCTAACACGAGTTGATACGTTTGCGACGCAAAACGCGTATGTTTTAAAATAAAAAAACAGTAATACAAATAATGAAACTGTGGGATTTAAGTAATAAAAATCACTCACAATTTAATTTAATTAAAATAGACACTATATTATATAAATATGTATGTACAAATATCGATACGCGTTACAAATGCGGAGGAATTGCCGAATATATCGCGGAGTGTAATTCACGGTGTGTCGCGGATTGTACTCACGGACTGCTTGATTGAGCGTCTGACCAGCCGATTTATATTGTATCCGCGTCGATTATCTAGAACATTCTCGAAGCGAAATAATCATCGCATATTCTAGAACATGGGATTTCCCCTTATCCACCGACAACATTGTAAACAACCCGGACGACTCGTGGCGCGTTGTTTACGTCACCACATCACTCCCCTACCAGTGACGGAGTCAAGCATAACCTACTTGGAAACGGTCTGGAAAACGAACTCTTCTTCCGGAACGTGTCCTTTGATCCTCCTTTGTAATGATATTCGGTGTAGGTGTCTGAATTTCTCTCGAAATATCTTCCTTAGAATGGTCGTCTACTATGATGTAGGTCGGTTTAAGTCTATCAATAGTTACTCTAACTTTTTTCTTCTTTATATCAATGACAAAGTTTTTTTTATTTCGACTTATGACTCGGTAGGGACCATCATAGGGCATTTGTATTCCATTTTTGGGTCCGTCATGTCGAATGAATACGTACTCTGTAGTTGCAAAGTCCTTGAAAACAAAGTTTTTCTTCTCGCCATGTCGCGTACCATTGACAGGTCGGATCTGCTGAATGTGATATCGAAGATCTTTGATAAACTCAGTTGCGTCGTCGAACTTGGCAGCATCCGCGTTATACTCTTCCACCAAACTGCTATTCACGGTATTGCTCCAAGTTGGTTCAATATTTTGCTGTGTCAGTTACGACGATCCGTTTGTTGGCAATGTCTGTCAACTTATCAAACCAGATCGTTCGACAGACTGATGCTGTCCGTGTGTAGTGCTCTCTTAGTCGTAATGGGGACTACGTTAGTGCATAGAAGCGATGTTCAGCCTTTGGGGACGGGTCATAATCCAGCGGTAGTGTCTAGTCCATCATGAGGGACGTGATTAGCATGGAGAAAATGGATGGGTCTTTCTCGATGTCCAGGAAAGCTGGGAGTGGTGACCCGGGGTCGTCGAGGATCTAATCGTCAGGTGCAGGTCTGGCGGTGTTAGCTTCGGAACCAGCGGCCGTCTCGGTGCTGATCTTACCTATGTGGTTACTGCCCATGATGGCTATCATGCTAGGGTAACCGTGGATGGTTGGCAGGTGACAGACCGAGATGATAGTGCCTGGGCGGCCTGGTGCCTGGCAAATCTGAAAGGTCGTTGGTTAATATTGAGCTGTTGATGTCTAAGTGGCCGGTATTCCGCGTCGAGCTGATGCTGTTCGAACGGCCGGTGTTCCGCTCCTTATTGTTGGTGAATGGTTGGTGCCCTACGCTGGTTGGTTGAGGCCGTTAGGCACGGCGATTTTACCGCTATTGACCCGAGGGTTTTGACCAATTCGACTGTCCGGTTGGCCCAACCCTTGATATACTCCCCAAAGCAGCAGCTCGGACTGAATGTTGTTAGACCAGTGGTTCCCAACTGGTATGCCGCGGCACATTGGTGTGCCGCGAACACCCTTTAAATGTGCCGCGATAAATTTATAAATTGTTTTATAAGTATGTATTTACAAACTTATTATTAATATTCGAGACGAAAACTGATCGAACTAATCGTAGATACATATAATATTATATATTGTAAGTATGCCCGTCGCGGCCGTCTCGATCGATCGATTGTATTAATATATTTCACAATAAATAACCATCTAATAGAGTATACTGTAAATAGTATACATATATATATATATAAATGTAAAAAATATGGTTCACATAATTTATGGATTGGTGTGCCGCGAAAATTTTGTTGGAAATGAAGTGTGCCACATTGTTAAAAAGGTTGAAAACCACTGTGTTAGACTGTTTAGCTCTGGAAAACGCACAAAGTTGTGTATATTATGTGCTGGTTGCGCATTTTAGGTAAGACACGTGGATCTTCTTCGATGGTCGCTTGTTGGTTAGGAAGACTCCTTTACCGACTTCCTTCTTCAGCCTTTCAGTGCCCCACCATTTAGGTGCGAACCCCGCGTGGAATCCCTTATAAGTCTTGTACAGATTATATTATGTGGGCTTCATATAAAACTAGCTGAATTATCCGTCGTTACCGGGTTTAAGTATACTAATGTATTTTACCTGCCAAGATTACATTTTGTTAAATCTATTGAAATTTAAATTAATTAAGATTTTTGAAATAATATTTTATACATATTAATTTAGTTATTATCATAACCTATTCGATAAGTTATAGCTTACAACTACCTGAACCTCTCTACAGTTTGGTATTCTGTTGAATACATATAGCATCTCACTTCTCCGAATATTTTACCTTTTGTCAATAAGTTCATGGTCTTTTTGACTTTTAACCGAAACACTCTTGCAATTAAATCATGTCGATCATATGATCTTTGACCGGGAAGTAAGAGCTCTTTTATCTCGTCCCAGCGAGGATTACATGTAAAAGTAATAAAAAGGTCAGGACGACCGTAATGTCTAACGTAGGTCATAGCATCTTGTGTTCTTTCGTGCATATACCTTGGCCCACCAGTAAAAGTTGACGGGAGTATAACCATTTGGCCTAATTGATTAGCTTCTATGTCTCGTCGTCCAATCGCATCTTTTAAATGAATATAACTATCTGCACGCAATTTGGCTTGGTTGTTTTTGATGTAATTTAGTCTTTCAGTTTCAATTTTGGCGTATTCATCTACCAAACATTGACTGAAAAGAGAACGATAATTAACTAAATAGTTGTCTTCCCCTTCTCTGACCATTATTCTATATGAGTAAAAAAATTAAATCAGAGACAGTTTTTTTAAGCGGTAACTTGGTTTTTGGATCGCGTTGTGGTATATTGATTGCATACCCATCATCCCCCCCAACAAAACATTAAAGGATACTGCATTGCATCGTATGCTCGATGTATCTCACTGATACGGTGAAGTGATTTACTTCGGTTTTCGAGGATGATGTCTCTTCGATCAAACTGCTGATCTACTAACACTAAAGCAACTTCATTTGCCGTTGGTGCATTATACCTGCCTCTATGTTCTTCTGGTGGTTTTTTATCTGCATGTATTACAACTTTAAATGACTCTGAAGGAGGTATTTTATCGATGGTAAATTGTAATGATCAATTGTAAATTATGCGGTGGCATGCTTAGTAAATCCAACGAGTTTAAAAACTCTGTTGGATAATTTACAACTTCAGTAGCATCGCAAACTGTATCTAGATTTGTATGACACCAAGTTTTCTGGTAACAAATTTTGTATCTTGAGATTCAATTCGTTGACCTCCACATTTTTTGCTACTAAAATTGCTCTTTCTGCCAGCCACTCATGATTTGTGTATTGTCTGTGTACACTGGGACATATCTGGTCAATGAGAGCATCTTGCGAATAAATGATTGTGCAGAAATCGTTCGGTAATTTTATACATCCCGTTTCATCTGTAGTAACTTTCCCATCTCCAATATCTAACAATTGTTTTGAGAATCTTTTGCACGCAGCTTTTTTTGATTGAATCGAAATCGAAGTATCGAAATCGTTCGCTATCTATCTTTATATATATTTCGACCATGAATTGTTGACAAATCTTATGTATCGTAAAATAACTTAGTCCTGATCACGTCTAATCATCAACCGATATGCATAATAATTTTTTGAACTAACATTCTTATTTGTTTTGGAACCTGTTGCGGGATCTTTTTGTTTAATATTTATGCAATACCCGTCATTTACTACCAAAAATAAAATTAATAGTTTTTAAATAATTTTTAATAGTTTTTTAATATTTTTTTAATAGTTTTATTTAATATAATTCATTTTCAATAGCGCAGTTATCGACCTGGTCAAAAAATATTAAACCGATTTCAACCCTTTAAATTCAAAATTTCGAAAAATCATTTCTTGGCGCACGTCTACATCATAATAGATATCTGTATGCCAAATTTCAGCCAGATCCGTCCAATGGTTTGAGCTATGCGTTGATAGCAGTCAATCAGCTTACTGTTTTATATATACAGATAATGTCTCTCTCCAAGAATTTGGTTTTCTTGGTCACTGTGCCCTTGGTGAGTCTACCTATTATTTCTACCTTCCGCTTAAGCCTATCAATTTATCAGTTCGATCTGCGTATGAGTATCAAATGTTAGGGTCCAATCCCCAGGTCTTTTGCACTCGCGTCTGAGCACTAATACCGATGGTGGATATTCTGTATGTGCATTGTACAAGTTTCGAATAGCGAATAAAATATGGGCTAACTTTGTGTCCCAGGTGGTGTATTTACCGTTGGTGAGTGTCACACGTAGTTATTTTTTCAAGTCCTGATTGCGGAGCTCGACAGGGTGGCTCTCGAGTGATAAATTGAAGTGGTCCAACTTTCTGTCCACCATCTTTCATGCTAAGCATGTTTTTTGACACAAATTGGGGCCCGTTGTTACTGAGATACATGCGGGGGTAGCCGAAACATGAGGAAAATTCTCGTTTGAGCGTTTCAGTTATGGATTTAATAGTGACTGTTCCGAACGGATATGCCTCGGTCCATCTACTAAACCAGTAACGGGCTACCAGGATTTTACTTTGTTTGCGCGAAGGTAGGGTCCCATTAAATCTATACTAATAACCTCTTAAGGGTGTCGAAGTTTCTTGAAGGCGATGAGGTTATTCAGTCGTGTATTGAGTGGTTTGGTACATGCAAATTTGTGACAAGACTTAACATACAATCTCACGTCGTTTTTTGAACCCCTTCTGAAACGGTTCCTTACTGGAGGGTTAATAATGATGGCAGGTGGTGAAATTGGTACCACTGCTAAACGTTTTTTGAGCTGGTTTTCATCTAAGGGTGGACCTGCTGCAGGAACCCGTGATAACATGCCTTGTCACTCGTTTTGAACATCGGGTTCAAATTAAAATAACCAATTCATAATCGTTGTAATAAGGACTAGAATGTACTTGAGATAAAACAATTTATATTTATTAGAATTTTTTAAAAATTGGCTTATGGAAAGTGGTGAGCCCATCGCCCAGTGTCCATCTTGTACACTGCAATAGCCATCCCGTTGATCTTAATTGATTGAAGGGATTCTAGTCCTACAGGTTAGGAGTTGAGTGTATGATTGACGATCTTACCTCAGACAAAACACTGTTATGAAATTAACAACACTAAAGCAATGTTGTTTTGGAGGCAAAAACTCGTAGAAAGTTATAAAAGCCAAAAGAAGAAAACATTTTTTTTTAAAAACTATGTGTATTTTTGACACTTATTTGAAAAAATGGGTTTTCTTCTTCTCCTACACCTTTCTCCTAACTATATGGGTTCGGCCACTCTTTTCCTAATTCTTCACTCGTTTCGATTTTCTACATCTCCTACACACACACCAACAGCCCTCATATCATTCTTAATCGTATTCAACCATCTCTTTTTTAGTCTTCCTCTTTCTCGTTATCCTTCAATGTTAATTTTTATAACCACTCTTACTGCTTTTGTTTCCTTTCGCTTTATCACATTCTCAAACCATCTCAGTCTATTTTCTCTCATATTTTCTACTATCGACGCTACACCAATACTACTTCTCACATATTCGTTTCTTATTCTACCATTTTTTGTCATATTCTTATTTCCGTTACATTCATACTTTGTATATATTTGATTTCTTAGTGTATTAATTATTTTATTAGAAACTATGAAATATATATAGGTAATTATTTTTATTATTATACATATGATACTTTTACAAAATAGTTTATTATTAAACCATAAATTTGTAAAATGACTCAAATGTGTAATATTGGTAATATAATAATAATAACTAATAAGATCATTTAATAAGACAATTTTATTGAATTTGAAATTTGGGCGTAACTCCCTGCCCTCATTTGATACATACAAAATACAAAAAATTTCAATATGTCTAATAATCATATTCTTATCTACAGTTTGCTTGTACCGCGTCGAGTGACAACGACACGATGACATTTTGCGGTGTGACTATACGCATTTGCATGCACATGTCTGTAATCTTATTCCAAATAAATAAAAGGTGAAATGTTCACCCTTGAGATACTACTATTAACAATACGTTCTTAATATTACTCCAATTTTAGTTTTGAAAAAACGTATAAGTTCTAGATAAAATTTCAAAAAAATCTCTCGTAATACAACTTAAAGAATATTTTTGATTATTTATTTATTTCTATTTGAAAAATTAAATTTTTTTAAGTTTTGTAATTATTTTTAAAATAATATTCATAGCGATAGTTCAAAATGTATTCTGGCCAATCTAATCAATTCTAGAAATTGATTAGGTGGAAATGTGGGTACTAGTCAAAATATAATTTAGTGGAAAGGGGTATCGGTCAAAATAAATTTGGTGAAAATGAATATTGGCGGAAAAGATAAACTTCTAGTGTAAACATATTACGCTCAAAATTATATTTATCCGTATTTATTCATTTTTATAACACAAGTTGTCGACCTTGCGGCGGCCATGTGTTTTAACGGTTCATCGCGTACGAATAGCGTATAATATATTATAAACCTGTTGACGATATAAAGTTCCATAATAATAATATCTGAGTATACCAGTATGATACATATTTATACCTACGTAATTGCAACACTATAAACCATTGTTCCAACTTTTTTTACGATTTCCCTCGACCCTATTTTATGAATGAAATGTTTCACCGGCTCGTTTTAATTTAATATACACAGAGAAGTCGTGTAATAAATAAAAACAAAATTAAAAAATAGAAATAGAACTTAGCTAATGCAATGAATTTTATTTAACCGTTGTAAGTGATCCATTTCTGTTCGTCTTGAACGTGGTGTGTGTATTTCTCGGAAGATGGAACATTAAAATTAAAACACGTGTACTAGTATATAACATTATGATACTAAGTCACATATTAAGCATTAAAAACTTTATATTTCTCATTAGTTCGCTTTCATATGCCTCGTTAATTTGACATACAGATAATATTGGTCAAAATACGATCCTTTTCTTAATTCAAAATTATTTCTTTAGATATCTATCTTATAAATGTAATATATAAAGAATTCCCCAATCAGATTATGAAACATGACGAGACTTTTTTTAATATTTTTCTTTTAAAAAAAAGATATCTTACTTTAAATATAATTTTTTTTTATAAATTATTGCATCATATGATTGATTTTGAGCTTCTTGAACAATTACATTTTAAAATAAACCCAATAAACATTAGAAAGAAATATACGTTCTATTTAGTAAACACCAACTTTAAATTTATGCTGTTTATCCCAGCAAACATTTTAATGTCTGCAAGAAGTACTAATTTAGTTTATGATTTGTTTCATTCAATAATTTTCTTCTTTCTTTTTATTTATATATTTTATTTTTTCTATGTTTTTCCTATAATAAAAAAATGGATTACCTATGGTTTATTACTCATAAAATAAAACTATTTTCCTTTTGTTATTACTTATTATTATTATTGTTATTTATTTCTTAACTAATTACTTTTACCTAAAAAAGTTATTTTATATTTTACTTTATATTATTTATTATCTTCTTTTATTATTTTGTTTTAGAATATCGTGTAAATATTATTATATCGTTCATATATCCAGTGGCGCACAGAAGTATTTTGAGAGCACATGCAACTAAAAAAAGTACCTACCCACCCACCAATTTTTTTTAAAAAAAAAAAAAAAAAAACGTTCGTTTAATTTATTGTCTGTAATTGTAATTAACTCTTAAAAAACTATACATTTAAGAAATTAAGATTTATTTTAATTAATTAAAATTAAGATGTCTACATTCAGTGCCGTATAGGTATAATGTTTGTGTTATAATAATAATGTTATTTGCTTACCATACTCCATATTGTTTGGTACCAATTATATACCCACCAACCCACCCATACACCCACCCCCGACAAGAGCACATGCAATTGCACTCCTTGGTAACCTGTCTGGGCGCCACTGCATATATTCGCGAGAGGTTTAATTTGGAAAAAAATATTAGTATTTTTCAAAATAACAAGCTTTATTTGATAAAGGGGTTATGAACGACTGCCTAAATGCTCCTACCTCCCTTATCGTGAGCTCGTTTTAATAATTATTATTATTTGGAGGGCGAAAAGTTTATACCATATTATAGAATAAGAACAGCTTACACGCGCACGAGTGTGAGTACTTCAAAAACCGGAAACTTAGTTTAATTGGTTTTAACATTTTTTTTTTTTTTGTTCGATGAAACGCATACCTTGCTTACATAGAATTAAATATCCGTTTATGAATAAGGACAGCAGGTACACATGTATTAATAACATATTTATTATATAAAATACCGACAGCAATTATATATACAATGTGTAATAGTTACGATTTTCTACGTCACCGTGAGGTTCAACAAGATGTGGGAGACTTGTCGACCTTTGGAAGCTTGTGTGTAGTGCCGCAACTACAAAATAGGAGGCCCGTGTGCGGTAATTATATTAGGCCCCTTCCTAGGATTTATTTTTGTTGTACGTCTTATTTATAAGTATCAATTTTTTTAGTTTTTAAAACACGTTTCACATCAGATAGTGTATATATATATATATATATATATATATATATATATATATATATATATCAAATTAAATACCTACAACTGTTGTATATTATACTTCATTACATATTTATGTAGTAAATTTGTTTAAATAGTTTAAGTAGGTATGTTGTATGCCTATTCAAATACTCAATGGTCTCATTGTTAAATAAATATTATATTACTCTAGAATATTATAACATCTTTACACGAATTTTTAAAAAAAATTATTTTTATTATAAAATAATTGTGTTTGTAAAGTGTAGTTTATTTTAAGCTGGGACTAAGGGGCCCCCCCAAATGTATGCAAGCCTTGGGGCCCGTGTGCGTGGCACACTCTGCACACTCGGTTTTTGCGACACTGCTTGAGTGTGTTGCAATATTCTAGATACGCACTCGAACAAACTATATCATGAGCACATTATCATATATTATAGGTCGTTAAATCTATGAGTGCGAGTGGTTGTAATATGAAAACAAATCAAAAATACCTTTTATACATTTTTTTGTACACTTCCTACAGTGTAAACAATTAGAACACGTTATTCGCAAATCTATTTGGCGTTTTTCAACGATCCGTTGGGATATATTTATTTTCTTTCGCATAATAATTATGTGTGATCTAGACTGCATTTATTTTATACCACATATACTTTTATTTATTATACCATATATTATATATGTACAACATTATGTGTAACACGATTATTATTATTATTATTATTATTATTATTATTATTATTATATTATATATCTACACGCGAGTCGTTGTCCAATAATCAATACATAATACGCTCATATTTGTATGGGCATAATGTAATATGTTATAAGTGTTATATTATTATTATTATGGTCGTGTTGTTCGATAATTATTATTAATATATGGCTAGTTTAGGTATACACGAAAAAATAATGTATGTTAACTCTACCAAGGCCGTAAATAATTTACGAAAATAATTTATTAAATCATTTGTTCAAGATAAAAATCAATCGTCTTTACGGCGTGGCGACTAACATACTTTGTTATAACAGTATATAAATACAATAGTTCGATCAACGGTGGTAGGGCTAAAGGCGGCTACTTTGGCAAATGTTGGACTTTCGATCTTAAATATGTGTTTTTTTTTCAACAATTTAAGAACGTGTTTGACTACAAAAAGTTTTTGTTAACCACGTACTTTGCGATATACAGGTATATAAATACTGTGCTATAATATTTGTGAGTGTCTCAAAAAGAACGCAGGTTTTAAATCTGCTATAAATTAAATTAATTTCTTTTAAGAAACATAACAAATATATCATTCTCTTCGGGAGAAGTTAAGGTTTAACATTAAAAAAACAATATCGCGCATATGACCCTCGCTACTAGCCCTACAGGCAATTATTTTTTTTATAAAATTTACCATCACTCGATCACACATTACCCCATCAAGTTCGTTGAGGACATGACGAATTTCTTGATTGAGTTTCAAGACATTTTGAACTTTGTTCTGGTAAACTTGTGGTTTAGTTTATCCCTATAAGAAAATATCATGTGGCGTCGCAAGATCGAGGTAAGTAAGTTAAGCGTAGCTTTGGCCATGCAACGACATTAGTCTGTCCGGTAGATATTCGGTTTTGAGATTTACTATATGAATCCGGCATACAAGGTATTCCATATTATGTTTACTAATAAAAAATAAAAAACTGCGAAGATGGTTAAGTAATAACACAATGTAATAACTATCTTTATGCGGTTTATTTGCTGTACGGTTATCCAAGTGTGTGTTTTTAGTAATATAATAATACATCGCGAGCGGTGCCCTATTGACGAGCAGAATTATATACTTGTATACATAGAATTTAGATCACATTTTTGCGATGTTTCTGCTTTCCTCCATTTGAGTACAAAAGTATAATATAATGTATCAATTTTTGTACACGTATAAGGTATTGTATTTAAACACTTATAATCAATCGATTTTTTTAGTCGATTCGGTTAGATAACTGGGCCGGGCCTAACATTTTTGGCCCGTGCAGACCTCTAATAAATATGTCGTTAAATAATGTGTAAATTATTATATCGGTTGTCCGATTAAGATAAGATAAGATAAGATGATTAGATAAGCTCCATTACGCTGACACCCGCATATTAAAAATTTGCGTCAACGATTGTTATATAATTTGTACAGGTTTGTAACCACATAATTTTAATTTGTACAACCTCCCGAACTCTACAAAATCCATTACAAAGAAGTGGGTGCTAGCGTAACATTAATTAAAGTTAGTTAAATCCATTATAAGAATTCGGGTGCCAGCCACAAAACACACAACAATCATAATTTTTATTAATTATTATTAATATCTTTATCGTATAAACATTTTTATCGAATCAGTGATTCATTGTGGCAAACTGCTGTGTTACATTATTATTTAGACTTTTATAGTATAAAGTTATTATTTACGTTATTATTATAACTCGTATTATTAAGATTTTGAAAAAAATTACTGTACAAAAACTATATTTATATAGAACTATGTGTAATAAGTAATAACTATTATAACTGTGTCCGTGTAAGACATTGTCGGCGACACATGTTTCTGACAAATGTTTCTTGGTCTGGACGCGGCTTAAGAGTCATTAAGACATAAATCAAGAAATAAGCTACAAAAATAAATCATCGCAGCAGGTCGACTTCATCAATGATTTCCAGGAAAATAACCATAACATTGCTAAAAATAAATGAAAACGAAATCCAAATACATTATTGTTTAATAGGAATTCAAAATAAAGCAGCTGGAAGTAGTTTATTTTGATTTTTTTTTTTTAATTCGGTTTATTCACTGTTTAAAAATTCAAAAATTGTTAGTTTTTAAATCAAATGTAAGGGGGGGATAAGAGCCAAAATTTAAAAAAATGCGATGATCGATCACAAATAAACTTCATAACGAATAAAAATATGTTTTCAGATTTCTTATCGCAAAAGTAGTTACATCGGTACAATGGACAAAAGTTGGCATGTTTTCGTCAAAAAAACGATCGGTTTTGAATCCCATTAAAATATATATCAAGCTCATAAATTGCCTTAAAATCAACGAAAGTGTAGTAAAGAGTTTATGTAACTTTCTTCTCTTTTCTGAACGCCGCCGATAATATGTTTGATACTATATTATTAAACTGCAAATAATTTAATTTTGTATACAAAACTAGTGTTTTAATGTTGAATTCCATTTGATTGAAAATTAACTTCCACTTAAAATGTTATTATATTGCTTCATAATTTGTTGGGGTCTGTAAACTTCATCAACTACAATTTTAATAAAATAAATAAATAAAGGGGAATGGAGTCCAAACGTACTAAAGCGTCTGTAGCAACGTGCTACCGGTTCGAACCTCAGTCATGAGCTACACTTCTCCCTGAGCAGACAATTGTCTGGATAGAGAGGCCTCCATCCCACAACCGGGCATGGCAGAAACCTATGGGTGCCCATTCGAAACTCTACCAATATTATCTACCTGATTATTTAGATGATTTGAAACAATTTACTATTAACAATGAGGTCCACATGGTGCAACACTATGGTATAATGAATTCCGACGAAGCAATTATAAAATAGGTGATTTATCATTGAGTTTGAGAGGTTGTACAAATTAAAATTTTGTGGTTACAAACCTGTACAAATGATATAACAATCGTTGACACAAATTTCGGGTAGGTAAGTTAAATATTAAAAAAAGCGGGTGCTGGAGTAACGTTACGCTAGCACCCGATTTTTTGTAATGGATTTTGTAAAGTTTGGGAAGTTGTACAAATTAAAATTTTATGATTACAAACCTGTACAAATTATGTACAATCATTGACGCTAATTTCGAGTCAAATTTTAAATATGCGGGTACCAGCGTAACGGAGCTGATTAGATATGTATTATATTTACGACGATTTGAAAAATAAACGTTCATTAAATAAATATCATTTAAAATGAACAATATTATAAAACTCGAAAATTTAAGTTTAAAAATTAATAAAATTAACAAGATTCTCAAAAATCTATAAATATGCAATTATATGCATTATGTTCAAAATATATAAAAATATATATATATAAAAAAAAAAGGTTTTATTTATTCGAAAATAAGCCAAATTATGAACATATTGACATCCAATAAATGTGAACTTAAGGAAAAAACACGCAAATGCATATAAATCCTAGTCCTAGTTATCACACTCCAAACGGTAAGTTCTATGGAAAATATATTGATTATGATAAGCTCAGTAAACTGTGGCTCCGTGCTGTTTATTCTATTTTAATATTTTCACTGTTAAATTGTTGACAATTTAATACCGTTATTATAAACTTGTATTTAGTAAGTTATATATGCCAAATTATTTGAAAGTTTTAGTTTTTTGCGGTAGACTACTGACTATAAATTATAAATCTTAAGATTCTTAGTTCTTACAGTCAATTATTTGTAACTTATATAAAATGTCATCTCCAAATGAAGAATTGTGCTTTTGTGGCTAAACCCGATCCAATTTAAACTATGTTTACTGGCAATGGTACATAAAATCTTGTAAATGTTCCTCTTCAAAATTGAGTATAGTGAAGACAAAGAATATACAATATATAAGATAAACGATTAATCAATAACGACTGGATGTATTATTATGCATGCTTATTAAACAAGAGTTAACTAATTTAATAAATCATGATGAAGTATTCGTAATTGAAAAGTTCAAAATTTTAACTAGAGAAGAACAAAGATTACACTTTAAACAATTGTAATATTAATTTACTTAATGTTTGTACTAATTTTACTGTATACAGTTTAAATAATACATTTTATTTCTTCTTACCTGTATTTTTTTATTTTATTTTTTTCAGGGTATATTTTGTATTGGGTGAGTGGTCAAAAAAAATAAAAGTCAAATCTGAAACAAAAGTACACCTATTATTATTATCTTGCGGATGTATGTCCACAAAGAGTAGTGAAAGTGGGCATTTATTTTTGTTTTTATTATTGTATATATTTTTAGCTGAATATTTTAATTCGGTTGTAGTATAACTAATTTCAGGGGGTAGGGTGGAATTTTATAAATTTCTTATGACGACCATGTATGTGCGATAATTAAGAGATGTATACGAATGGAAACGAGCGTTAATCTCATGTAAATTATCTATAATTTTTATATTAGAATTATTTATTATTATTTATTGAGTAAAATTGATATGATTACGATTTAATTAATTATTAATTATCGCCCGTTATCGGGCGATAACGGAGCGCAAACGATTGCGACGTATGTGTGTTTATATTGAACGTTGCGGTCGAACATAAAAATAAAAATAGTATATGAAACTTGTCAAATTTTTTCTTCTTCTTAGATCGTTAGCAAATGCTATAATAAAGACACAAACTTATTATAGTAACAGACAGCAAGAACACGTGCCGGTGTACAGATTCCCTCGAAATTTCCCATTTCAGTGTATTATTTTCGCATTCGAACGTAGGTAGCCTAAATGAAGGTTTAATGATAATAATAATAACTATTATTAAGTTACTACCGAATGGTTTTATATCAGAAGCACGTGGGGTTCTAAGTACTTGGCCAAATCATATATATATATATATATATATCTAAGACCGGATGTCGGGTATATAGATGGTTTTTGTACCAAAATGAATAAACGAAATTTAATTGATGGTGTATATTACATTATTATATACACCCATCACATTCGACTGAAAAAGGTTGCGAAGTGTACAAGTTACACAATGAATATGTTTTTATATTTTGTTTGATGTTTTAACGTATCTATACGTATCTAACCTTCCATATAAATATTTAACGATTTCCAAGAAGAAACTCCATGTTTTCTAAAATATGTATTCGATGTAAATATATTGAATTCGTTTATGTTCTGCACGGTCCGCAATTAAGGGACCGGACCGGACTGAAAATTTGAAATAGTTTGTTCCGAGACTGTCCCGTCGGTCAAAACATACGAATTTTGGACTATTATAAATAATGTGTTATATATGTGTTAATTATGTTATAATGTGTTTAAAATTTAAAATTATTTTCCAATGGATTTAAACGAGCCGGAATCGACTGATCCAAATTTAACGGATCTGATTATATTTTAAAAACTGGATCAATTTGAAATGATTACAGTTTAAACCAGGACCGGACCGAAATCTTTCATACAAATATGGAATCGGACCAAACCAATCCTGCACCAATTTTTATACGATAAAATAGGATCAGACCGGACTAAATTGATATATACTGAACCATGTAGAATACTAGCATATAGTAAACATTTATTATAGCGATAATCATCGAAAATAAATTTATAAAAACGGTTGATCGTACAAATAAGACAGAAATATAGTTGAATGAAATTATTGGCGATTGAAGGAATATCTACTACGTATTTTTTGGGTAGGAAAGAAACAAAAACTATACATCATACAGACGGAATATATGTTCCTCTAATAATTAGTAATGATTTAAAGTTATTTGATAATGATGATAGGAATATACTTATGTTATTAAAACACTTACAAATATAGAGATATCCCGCGCTACTTTAACTACACATATTTCGATTTTTTTTTTTCATAAATTTTATATTTGTTTAATTACACAACGTTCAAAGCAATTGTTAATATGTTTTCAAACAAACGTTTATCACCTAGTCGACAGTTACGATATAAATAATAACTAATAATTATTTATTTATATTTACTATTCGTTTAAAATGTTTAAACGATGAAAATTAAAATGAAATTTTAAATTCGTTGCAGTTTTTTTTTATTTATTATTCACATGGTAAAAATAATGATTAAAACAGTGCAAAAAAACCCGAATATCTAGATATTTTGCACTGAAAATCATAATTATAAGTTTTATTATAATTATAGTTTTATCATTATTATAAGCTTTCAGTGTGCACATAAATATTTTGATAATTTATAGGGTTAATTTTACGCGAAACAATTTTTATTTTAAATTTTTACAGTCAAATTGTACAAAAATATTTATGATATATATATATCAATATTAGATTTTTTTATATTCAAATACGGTGCTTTATATACGATGGACTCGTATATACTAATTATTGTGATTATTGTTCTATGTAATAAGAATAAGCATAATCGTTCATAATGGATATTAAATTTAAAGATAGTTGTACGAGTATTTGACATTGATTCCCATTATACATGCGTTTCTCCCCTCTATTAATTCAAAACCGTAAGATTTATGGATTTAATGCGGAACCATATTATAGAAACGTGTGTAAATACGATTACAGCAAATAATAAAAATATGCCCAAGTACTATTAGTATAATATTATCAATATAAATTATACGACTTATTAAATCTGTGTTCTTTTAATAAAATATCATGTCTTTGAAAAAAACATTAACTTTATAAAAGTTTCTATCGCGTATTATATGATTCATATTTAAGTTTCGTTGTCATTCTGTGTTCAGGTAGATATTTTTTAATGTAAAATGTCTGTTTTTTTCTATCTCTCTTTCTTATTATTGACTTATATATTAAGTAGCTTGTGATATATTATGCAAAGGCTTGAACCAGTAAAGCATAAAGAAATTACACAAATTAGAACACCGAAAAGTGCATAAGGTCGAAACCTGTTTTGTTATTTAAAAATCGTGAATATAAATTAATAATTATGATTTATCATTGCAAATTTCTTTCCTTTTCTCTCTCTCTATCATATTTATTCTAATTGTGACGTACAAGAATTTATTACCAATTTGACAATATCTATTATACGAACAAGTGCTCCATTAGTGTCTTTCAATAACAGTACAAACCTATACATTTATGCAAACGAAACCAGTTATCTAATTACAAACATTATGTACAATTAGGTCAGTATTACAATGTATTTCCCATGTTACAGACAGTGTCATATATTCAAGGGAGGCGTATGTTAAAAAAAAGCACTTGAAAAACTAACTTTTTACAACTTTCTCTTTTTCGAATAATAATACCAGGGCTTGAAATCGAAATAAAAAATTTCGATTTTGGTTTTAAATATTGATACCTATTTATTTTTTGCAATTTCGTTTTTGATTTCAAATATCGATATTCATTTTTTTTCTGTTTCAGAAATCGGTATTTATTTTTTTTCGATTTTGGGTTCACAACAAAATTTTATCCATAACTTATAATAATTTCTCAAATTTTAGTACATCATTAGCATAATAGTGTTGTATGCTGTAGCGACTGCAAAAGTACAAAATAAAACTATTTTAGGTTATTTAATTATATAATATTGGTTAGAAGTATAACTCACGGGTGACAGCCAATGGAGTATTATAAATTAATATCTTATCCATAATAATACAATACAAAATGTATATATATATAGTATATTATACGGAATAAATCGTGTGAATAAAAATAAAAATCGCTTGTCGAACGCTGATTCCTAATTTATTTATTTATTTATTAAGTAATAAACGGGCTAGGCCCTGTTACATTAGACAAAAACATTACAATCAAATAAGTAAGAATAATATAATAGTAATAATATAAGAAACATTACAATCAAACAAAGGAAGAATAATATAATATTAATAATGATTATAGTAATAATATAATTAAAAGTATTAATCATAGACATATAAGTAAATACTCGTATGTCTATGGAGATAGAAAGATATGATAAACAATGTACAATAATTATTGAAGAAAAAAGAGAGAGAGAAAAAAAAAGATAGTGTGTTTACTGCTTATGTGTAAAGAATTAAATCATTACAATAAGATTTGAATGAGTCTAAATTTTGTGAGCAGAACATATCAATTTTAAATTTATTTGCAGCTTTCATTAATCTATTGCAGGGAGTGATATTTGCATAATTAGTAACTTGTAGGCTTAAACGAAAAGTGTCTGTCGATCACGTGTTAAAATTGGGAGTATAGAAGGTTAAATGGCTTAAAAAATATGGACAATCAACAAGACCTTTCAAAAGCTTATACAAGAAACATAAGTCAAGACTTATACGTCTGTTTTCCAACGTCTGGAGGTTTAATAAAGAAAGAAGCGGATTGTAAGTTGTGTGAGGTTCTCTAGGTATGGAGCATTTAAATGAGATGTAGCATAAGAATTTGTGTTGTACTTTTTCCAATCTTGTTTTTTACCTGTCTGGTAGGGAGACCAAACAATAGAACCATATTCACATATGGGTCGTATTAACGAATGTTAAATCGATTTTAGAGCAAGTTTATCGGTAAAGTCCGTACAACTACGACTAATAAAACCTAATAATTGATGCGATTTATTAATAATCATGTGAATATGACAATCAAATTTTAGCTTTGGGTCAAATAATACATCAAGATCTTTAATAGGACCAGTTGAACGTAGAAGAGTTAAACCATTTATAAAGTAATTATAGCTAGTAGTCGATCTAGATCTAGTGAAAGTCATTATCTGACATTTATTAATATTAAGTGATAGATAATTTTTAGTGCACCAATCATATGGGGTATTCAACTTAGATTGAAGTAAATCAGCATCCAGTTGTGAATTAACTATACGAAACAATTTAATATCATCTGCTAACATTAGCTTAGAGCAATTTTGAAATTGTATGTCATTAATAAATATATTGAATAATATTGGAGCTAAGTGGGATCTTTGTGGAACACCAGATGTGATACGCATTGGGGTAGAACTATAACCTTTGTAAGAAACAATATGAAAACGATCTTGGGTAAAAGAAATTAACCATTTTAGGAGGGAACCACATAATCCGATTTGTTCTAATTTTGTAAATAAAATCTGATAGTTAACTTTATCAAAGGCTTTGATAAAATCAGTGTAGATAACGTCAACACTATTACCAGTCTTAAGAGCATCAGACAAGAAATTTTGAAAGACGAGCAGATTAGTAATAGTACTCTTTTTACGCTGGAAACCATGCTGATCGCCATATTAGCTAAAAGAGGTATGATTTTTGCTGCAATAATAGATTCAAATACCTTTGGTATAATAGAAGATAGTGAGATTGGTCGGTAATTGGAGATATTAGACAAGTCTGATGATAATTTTGGTACAGGGCGAATAAAACTAGTTTTCCATACATCGGAAAAAATACCTGTAGATAACGACAGGTTGAATAGATACAATAAAGAGTATAAGTAGAATGAGTATAAGTACAATTTTTGAAAAATATACTTGGAATTAAATCAGGTCCTGGGCATGAGCTAGAAGTTAGTGAATTAAGTGAATTAAAAATATCAAGTAGCCCCCTGTGCAATAATGTGTACTATAAACATACAAGGTATGTTTCCATATAATATGCAACATTAATTTGAATGTTGAATTTGCGTTAATGTGATGTTTCTGATACTGCTAATGTCCGGTGTTTGCAACTGATTACTTAGTCATCCAAAAGTATTCAACTGTTGACATGGCAAAAGCTGAACCAAAAGATAGGTAATTATTAATTTTACTATTTCTTAAAAACAGTAAAAATAATTAAACTTTTTTTTAAATAGATGGAAAACATGCACATTTAACGCTAAATGTGTATTCAATGAAGAAAGTAAATCAGACGAACCAATCATTTCCACATTCAATACCCTTCAAGATCTGATGATGGATCGATTCATGTGAGATCCTGACAAATCCATCGAGACATATAAATCATAGTTTGATTTATATTGTTTCATCAATTAAATTTGAATTATATTTGAATTACAATTACATTTATTACATTTGAATTATATTGCTATGAATTTGACTACAAAAAATTAAAAGATAACAAAGTATATTTGAAATTATATAATTCACGAACCATCCATATTTTAATTACACTTACATTTATCTCGCAATCAAGGCATTATATTAGCACGATTTGATTATTACTTATTTATTTTGATAGTAAAATTTTAAACTGAATATTCGATTTTAACATATTTCTATATTTTATGAAATCCTAAGTTTTATTATGATAAATTAACATTAAATCAAATCAATATAATAAACAATGAATTTTAAATCATCAAATGTCACTTTTATAAATAGTATTAAAGAAAACGATGTATGAGTGAAAAAGTAAAGTGTATATTATGCATGAAACTAATATAATTACAAAATATTTTATCTATGAAATAAACATGAATTTATGCTTAAAAATAAAAAATTATATAATAATAATGTAAATATAATCGATATAGTATGAATCAAATTCAAATTATAAATATAAACTATGAAAAATATTACTACAAGTACAAATTATTTTATCCACACATGAAAAATAATATAATAATTATTCTCAAATAAACCGTGTAGTGTGAATTAAATTTAAACAATAAATACGATATAAGAAAAATATTGATAAAAATATAAACTATACACATAATAAATAACAATTTTGAAAAATAAATCTATTAATAATAAAGTGAAATTAATCATTCAGTTATGATAATTGTTGATTCTGGTTGTAATATGATTTCGGTAAATTTTTCATGATACAATAACTGCAATTCCAGTGTAAATGATTTATCTTCATCTTTCATATTGTCCATTTAATATTGTAATCTTTTATATATGTACTAATAAAATCACATCTAATACATTCTGGTGGTAAATATAACATTTGATATTTAATTGCCTTGTACGCATCATTAATTACAGTTTGGTAAAAGTTTAATTTGATTTTTCTATGATACAAGCATTAATACATGTGCTACAAAATTGTATACGCTGAAAATTATTGTGACTTATTGTAATTCGATTATTGTTAAGTTGAAGTTTAACTGAGTCAGATTTTACACAAACTTTGTAAAAAAAATTACTGTCTAATTTTATTCGCTTTGAATGATTTGATGTGGATGTGTTATTGAACATGAATTGAAAAATATCTGTACTCATAAATTTATTCCATTGGTTAATATTAAATATTAAATACTGTTTACTCACATTACATACAAATAAAATAACAACAGTCAAATAACGATTGAGTAGATAGTCAACAAAAATGTTTTTCCTATTATGTTGTTGAATGCTGAAAACCGATTTACATATGACGGCATCCATTACTGTGTTTGAAAGTAATGTCAGTTTAATAATTAAATTCCCGATGGAAATATAAGGGTTGTTTTGTTACTTTGGTTGATCGCCTTAGTTTCTTAATCGGAGCTGTACACGTGGTATGATGACATTTTGTTAGTTTGATAACTGATAAAATACAATTACAATTTTTTTGAATTTGTGTGCTACCAATTGGTAGTAATAAATACATTTGACACATTAAAAAATGATTAAAATAATTTATAAAAACAAACACAGTCAATACTGAACCTCGTCAAAAACACAATTAATGACACAGCAAGTTCTGAACGATTGATTAAGTGAAAATATGCTAATACAGGTATGTGCTTTTAAAGATATTAAAAAATGTATATTTATTTGACTAATAATCTTTGCTTTATAACCATTAATTTTTTCTTTAAATCAAAAAAATGTAAAATTTGCAATAATACACATACACAAGTCTGGTCCACATTGACATTTTTCATTGGACCAAGCACAAATCAAATAATGATCGTGTTCTTTTCCAATCCACATTTAATAGCCAAACTTTTCAATTTAGCTAATTGAGTATAGAAATCACCCAGTTCATTATAACAAAATCTTACTGGATAAATTACACCAATTTCAGCTATATCTCTTTCAATTCCTGCTAACAAATCCATTTTTGATTAATATTTAATAAACCTAGCAATAGTGAATAGTATGTTTATCTTCCACGCCGAGCACTGATGAAATGAATTAAAACACTAAAAGCATTAGCTTTTACATAATTAATATGAAAAAAAAAATGTGAAACAGAAAAATACATAATGAACTTTGTGTTATCTAGTTTTTCAAGTTGAACTAAAATAATGAATAAAATAAATAAAATAATGTGAAAAATTAAAAAAAACTTCAACCTGAATACGAGTTTAGAATACAACACCACCTTGTAATATATTAATATTAGTTAATTTTTTTGTTTTAAACTTCATACAGTCTAATTGTTAAAAATTGCACAAAAAAATGTGATATCATTAATCGTAGTAAAATGTAGTCATTTGGGATAATTGGCTAAGACGACAATGTTAACGTCAACAACAACGTAAACGATACCTAGCTTATCCTAAATTTAAATTATTTTTATTATCACTGACGCCTTAGCCCTCTAGTCCATGTGACTACGAAACTTAAACTATCAATTACTACTATTTAAGTATGAATTGAAGTAAGATTTTATTTCATAAAAGAATAACGTGTCATACTGAGTCCAAAATTTAAGAAAAAGTTTGGTGCGAATTTGTGTAGAAGGGAAAAACGAAAAATCTGAGACGGACTTTCTACCTAAATTTGGTAAAATTACCGTGCTATGAAATTTTTACATTTTTGGAATTACAGGAAAAAACAAAAAAGTTTACCGTAGGTCTGTCGGTCAAATATTTTGAATCTCCCTGTAATGGAATAATTATGGACTCAGAACATACAAAAACACTCTACTCACTTTTAACGAGAAACACGTTTTTGAATGAAAAAAATCGGAGCAGAATTGATTGAGTAATTTAGAATAACGGAACAGTGTAGTGGCGAACTATGATTCATGGTCAACGGTCGCCACGAGAGTGAATAAATATGTTATAAATATTATTTTATACATCTTGCTAAACAACAGAAAATAGTTTTTAAACGGATTATTAATTTTTATATATTTATTTATTTATATCGTGTTAGGCTGCATTACACTAGAATAAATTACAATAGATTAACATAATATAGAACTTACAGTAAACTTTTAAAATTAGGTATGATAAAACAAGTAAAATGAAAATAAAGTAATACCTACTATAATATTATAGGTATATACAGACTATAATGTAGTAAATAGATCAGTTATGGGTAACTTCTTTGGTATTTTGAATTTCCGCTATCAAAATTTGTCATATACTGTTTGACCAGTACTTGGCCATGTCTATTGCCTTCTGGTTTGCCACCACAAGGTCCCTTTCACTGCAGGTAATTGGGCACTCACAGCATACCAGTAGGTGATCCATTGTTTGTTCTTCACCGCACTCACATAGCGCCGATGGGTCTTCTAGATAGCCCCATTTTTTTAGATTGGCTTTACAGCGTCCTACTTTTGTTCGTAGTCGATTTAGGTTTCCCCATATTATCCAGCTATTGTTGTATCCGGGTGCGAGGTTTTCCGTTGGCATTATCCATGTTGTTTCGTCTCCCATTTCTTCCCTCCATCTCTCGACTCTCTCATCTTTGGGATTTTTCGTAATGCATCTTGTCCTTTTCATAAAACTATTTCTAGATTTAAGTCGGTATTTGTCTTCCTGTAGTCCATGCATTATATGCTGGTCATCATTCGTCACTTTTGTTTGCTCCCAGTCGGCTTGTACGGACCATCGAATTTCAGGTGGGGCTATACTAGATAGGGTATACAGTTTATTTACTGGAGTATTTCTTAGGCACCCTGTGATGAGTCAACATGTCTCATTCAAGGCTGTGTCTATTTTTTTTTTGTGTGTGCAGACCTTTCCCACACTTGGCTTGCGAAATCGCCGGTTGAGAAACAAAGTGGTAAGGCTGTTACTTCCAATGCGTGCGGTTCGGTACCCCACGCAGATCCGACTAGCTTACGCAATAATCCATTCCTCGTATTGATTTTCATTTTCTTTTTTCGCTGTGCACTTTATATGTTAGTGATCTGTCTAGAACTACACTTAGATATTTAGGATTCGGGTTATTGACTAGCTCTACACCTTTCCAGGTCACGTGAAGTTTTCAGTTGACTTCCTTGTTTCTGAGATGAAATACACAAAATTTTGTTTTCAATGGATTAGGACGTAAAGTGTTTGCTTCAAAACATTCGTCCATTTTGTCAAGTATGTCTGATAGTTTCCTCTCAATGTTCTCGAAGGTGTTGTCTTGTACTGCGATTGCTGAGTCATTGCGTATATATAGTGTTTAATATTTAGGTTTTAGGTATTATAGGTTCAGTATTTAGCTGGAACAGGATTTTCCTGGTCTGAAACCAGATTGTTCCAAGATTAATTATTTTTCCACTATTGGCATGAGTCGGTTAAGCAGCATTTTCTCATATATATTATTGGTGTGACACAGTAGTGAGATCAGTCGGTAGTTCTTTGGGTCCGTTTCCTCTTTACCAGGTTTCAGTTGAGCGATTATTTTTGATTTTCTTTATATCTTTGGAATTTTTTGTACAATATTTATGTAGCTAAACAGATCTATTACCCATTTTCTAGCCCCTGGTCCTAGGTTCCGGAGTTGTTCTGTACATTTGAATGAGGAGTTTGGCGGCTTGTACACAGATGTGACTGTACATTTTCCTAGGTCGATCGTTATGACTTCAATATCATCTACTTCCGTCATTTCCGAGGATATGATGTCTATTGAGGGTTTAGTAAAGATTGCGCTGCCGTATTTTTTATGAGGTATTATTATAATAAGGTCTAAAATAGGCAGCGAAACTGAATGGAATTAAACAGATTAATTTGTATTCATCAGCATATTCATTTGATAAGTAATATAACACAATAATAATTTTTACTAAATATTAAAATTTTTACTACACAGTAGTGTTTTGATATAATAATAAATATGCTCGTATTATATCATAATATTTTTCTCTATCTCCTCATCTATCCCTAATTGTTCTTGGTTCCGGGATCTGAACATAATCATTCATTATTTCTTTTACTTATTTTTCTCCCTTTTTCACTCTCTACACGCATGAAGCCGTATGTAACTTAAATCACATTATTTTCTCATATCCTTTTCTTTTTTTCCTCTGTGACTCATTATTCTTCAAACTTTCCTCTCTTGGTTACTCTTCCCATGATTTAGTCTTTCTTTTCAATTCTCGTTCTCCTTTTGTCATCTCATCCATCAAATTTTATTCTAAACGTAGGTTTCTTCATTTAAATTATCTTAATTTATTTGAATTTGTTATAAAATATCTCATCCATTATCATGCAATACAAATCATTTTTAAATACTGGCCTTTAAAAAAAAAAACTTAACTGTCGAAATAAATTTTGTATAAAAGCAATAAAGAAAAATTAAAAAAAATAATTGTTTTGTCCATTTTGGGGGAGGGGGTGAAGCCAAACCCCCTCTTCATACAGGGGCATATTTAGAAATGTCTTATGAGAAAGTACAAACAAAAAGTTCAAAGTATACATAGTTATAACTTTTTCATCTCAAAAAACTGTCGTTATTCATAACCAAATAATCAAAATATAAGTATTTGATAGAAACATCACATTTTATTACACAAATTTATAATAAAACAGATTTTTAAATATAATTTTTTTAATAACAATAACTGAAAACGTCTAGGGTATTTATTAGCATATGCATCAACTACTTCTTCAGGTTTTATAATTATTTCGGGGTGCCTATTATGCAATGCTAATCCGTTTAATCGATGGTATCATATTTTCATGATATATTGATATTCCAGTATTCCACCCTGTGCCCGTGCGTGAAAAATAAGAAGGCCTACAATAATAAATAAAGTATAAAATACGGTGAATGGGGGGGTGGCATGGGCCTCATGTGCTCACCCCTTAAATACGCCCCTGCCGTCATGAGTACACCTCTGACTTACAGACATGATCATATAACGGATATACCAGCAGTAGTTCCTAAAATATGAAGTGAGCGTCCCTTGGAAGGCGCAAGCATTTATTGGGGGAGACGTATGGTAAATATTTATTAATATTTATTTTTTTTGTTTATTTTATTATCATATATTTATTTTTATATCGATAATGATTCGTTTATATTTAAATAATAAAATATTTGATTGGGAGGTGTGATTAATTGTTTTTTGTTTTGGAGATGTGTGACCCAAAAAAGTTTGGAAATCGCTGTACAAGTATTATAATATAAACGTGTCTCACTTTGTATATTAGGTATTATAGGATAACTAATTTAAACAGAATTCTTAAAAATTCGGTAAGGAACAAGGTTTTTTCTATTAATTTTTATTTTTAACTTGTATAAACACGTAAAGACCTTAAAATGACGCTCATTTAAGTAAATTAATTTTGTTGAGCAACATTGCATTTATAAATTACACGAATATCTATATACATAAGATTATGTTACCAATTGTTATGTTTAGCATATGGAAAGTGAATCTAATGACGCCAATCACTTATTGTTTTTAATAAATGTATATTTACTTACTAGGTTTTATAGTTTTAAAATAATAAGTCTATGCGTTTACTCCCAGTATATGTAGAATTTAAGTATGGTATCTATGTTTTTTGATACCTGATTTTGTTAAAAAGCCGTCTGTGTTTGAGCTTAAGTGCCTAAAAGAAATATCTGGTATAATTATACTAACGATCATGGACCCAAAAGCATTTTACTACTTAGGAGGAAAATATTATGTTACTTGTGTAAATTAATAATTTAATTTTCCTTTTAGATTTCTCTCCAGAATTCGTTCTTAGTAACATTATATGTACTGTTACGTGCCACCGGCTTCATAAAATGTTGTGCTACGCACAATTTCTATTTATACATGGTTATGCCATATATGGTAGCCCATAACAGTACTTATAGATACATATATAATATTAAATAATACTTTTATTGTTTCATTACGTGTTTTATATTTTATTCAATTAAATATTGTTTTGTATTATATACGCACAAAAATTATATGCATTAATACAAACATCGTTCCGACAGAAATTTTATTTATTAGTTACGTGGTAACTGGTTAGAATATATTTCTACGGTTTTAATCCGGACAAGTATTTTAGAACAATAGCCTGATACCATTCGTAAGAATATAATTTCAAATATTAGTAAATGACAGGAGAGAAGTGGCAATAATTAAATTAAATTGTACCGCACCTTGTGTGTGAATCTTACGAGTATGTTGCAATCTTGTTGCAGATATATTTCATATTTATTTTTTCGCCAACTTATACTCTATATGATATTAGTGGCTGTTATTTAAAAATGTTCACGATTTCATATTGGTTTTTTTTGATTTCGCTAATAGAAACTGATTTACATATGATGACATCAAAAAATCGTTTTTTACTTAAACAAAAATTATAATACGTGACTGTTTAAAAAAAAAAAAAAAAAAAAAACTAACGACTAATATTAATTAATGCATAAAAATTTATTCTGATTCATCATATCGCACACCTATATCAAAACAGTAACAACTTAAAAAAACGCTTTTTTCAGGAATGTCGGTTTTGTTGGTGGTACCTTGGTATCATTCATTCAATAAAATGTACTTACATTGCCATCTGACGGAGAATATTAAAGATAAAGATAAACTTGTTTTGTTGATTTATGTAATATGGTTTGTAGAATCCGAATGTACGTTTAACTAAAAAAACCAACTTTTTGAGTTGTTACTGTTTTGATATGGATGTGCGATATCATATCAGTTAAATCAATCTGATCCACATGATATTATTAATGTAGTTGAGTATAAAATGGTTTTTATATTAAATTGTAATGAAATATACACCAACATTGACAGAATTATACTATGTAAAATAATAATTAAAAATTACTATATTCATTTATTTATAGTGGTCAAAAGAAATGTTCAGTTTCTATCATCACATTATATTATATTCAAATACATTTTTTAGTTTTTTATGCTATTTTTAAATCTTGAAACAAATTATATAGTCAACAGATGTCTATTAAGCCGAAAATGTTTACATTTATACGCCAAATATCGAACCTCATTAGTTTGCTTATTTTTTGAAAATAATGTACAATTATATTATTATATTATACAATTCGTTTTTGATAATCGTTTATTGTAAATATTTCAATTAAATTAGACTTCATCTACAATTAATTAAAAGTAGTTTTATTACGTTCATCACAAATAAATTGTATTTAATATTATAAAAAAAGTTTTCATAAAATTTATTATTACTACTATTTTTAATTAGAGCCGTAGTATCAGTATTTTCACTTTTTTTTTAATCTTTTATCATATACTATATGATTTTTTACATTTAATTTACTCATGTGCAGTGCCGGTGCTTTGCTTTGTGAGGTATGTGAAAACTTGAGCCTCTGGATCTGTATACGAATTATTATATTGTTCAATTGGTTTATAATTAAAATATTTTAGCATTATACAGTTAATATTTAATTAGAAAATACTTTTTTTTCTTTATTTTTTCTTAAATATTTTATATTTTCATCATTGTCAATTGTTTATTATAGTTATATAATAATATATATTATATAGACTGAGTTTATACTTCTATAGGTTACTGAATAAAAAATAAAAATTATTAAAATTAATCATAATATTTAAAAATCTAAAACTGAAAACTAAAAACTGATTAAAGAGAAAAAAAATACAATAATCACATAAAGGTAACTAAATGACTATTAAAATTAAAAACTAATTAAACTAACTAATTAAAAGAAGCAAAAATATGGAGATAAAATAAAATATGTGATATAATTACCAAAATTAACTACCTAGCTGCTGTTATACCCTCGAATATTCACTAAGGGTATAGATCAATAATTATTTTACAAGTTGTCCATTATACGAACTAAAAACATAAAATTAAAAACGTTGTTACACAATTGCGTTCTATCAAAAAAGGTGTTTAATACTTTCACGTATGCGCTGTTAACATATTTGATTTAATAATTTCATTATCAACTGTAAACCCTGATGAAATTATGCAGTTATCCAAGACTGTTTAGTCATTTGAACACTTGGTGTTTCTATTCTGAATTATTACCAGAAAAACTTGTTACTATTGCAAAATTTTCAAAATTATTATTTCATTTTTTCATTGATTTTTCTTTATTTGAGAATATAATAATTAATATTTCAAATTATGGTTGGGTAACTGGTCGAAATTGGTGTAATAATATCAATATACAATATTAAATGCTGATATTATGTAACTAATAGGCTACATATTATTATTTTAATTGAATTGTTATTATTTACTTAATTGTAACTCAGTAAAAAAAAACATATAATGGATAGTTCACAAATTGTGAAAATAATAAAATGCAATATAGTACAAACTTGACTAATGTTAAAAAAATGACAACAGCAAAAGTAAAAACAGAAAAACATTTCGGTGGATTTTGAAAAAATTTAAAATGTTGATGATTATATATCATATTTAATCAGCGTGTTCAACGATAAAGGTAACATGAAATATTTTGAACGCATGACCTTGTATGAAATTCGGGTTTTTTGTAATGCATAGAGGTTATAAAATTACATTTATTTTTGATAAATCTTTAATTAAAAAAAAAAAATTCTGCATATACAACAAAATAATTTCTTTTTAAATGGCATTCTCCATTTTTGAGTTCAAATTTGAATTATGTGAATTTTTTCTAGCAACTTGACCTTTAAAATGTTGCTTTATCTTCAAAATTGATTAATTGAGAAGGAGTTAAATTTTCGATTTATAACATTTGTATTTATCATATTTTTCAATTGTCTACTTAGAATTTTACAAATTTATAAGTGATTTCGTATGCATTTTTCTTAAAAATTAAGTGTCCTAAGTACAAGAAATTTACATTACTTTTACAGAAATTTTATTCGAATGTTTTGTAAATGGTATAATTTTGATTAATTAAAACTAACACATAAACAAACAAACTAACACATATTCTATTGTTTTGATTAAATTTCAAATCAAAAATTTGATCGTATTAATTACACTTATTCACGGAATTCACTCACTTTTGTATGTAAACGTGATTCACGCGCGTATTTCATATTTATATACACACACTTTCTTTTACGCAAAAACAATCTACGCACCGTGAAACATTAATCAATACAACTTTTTTTACGATTTATATTGCGACTTACAACACGTTTCAAAAAAAATTGTATGTTCCTAATTATGCATAGGTAGTATGCTCTACTTTAAATACTGAAATTTCAGTCCATTTTAGTTTTACGTTGAAAAATCGGCACTTTTCCACACCGTTCATCAATTGTGTAGACATCCCAAGACGGGTAAATCATGTTATATTATCATGTTCAAATCAAATTATAGGTTTTAGGACAACCGTAGTATAATACACACAAGTCAACGCAGTGTATATATTTATATAAAAATGTATAATATGATACACACCAAGACATTCATAGGTGGAGATTGTAAAATAATATCATTATCGTTGATCAAACACACTATCTATTGTTAAGAATTCGAAATGTGTTATTATGTAGAGTATTATTCACAATTTTTCTTATTTTTTTTTCTTGATTTATACAGTTCGAGTTTAACATTTTTTTACTATCGTCCAAAAAGGGGAAGTCCACTTATTTTTGTAAATCATTAAATAAAGTTAATTTAGATAAATTTAAGTTAAATTTAAAGTTTGAAGTTACTTCTATTTTATACCATCTTTTTTGTCTTGTAAAATGTACAGGTTAAACAAAAAAAAAAATTTATCTTTATAAAAAAAAATTATTTAATTTTATATTTAATTTATTATTTAGAATTATTAGTACAAAAATATATTTTGTATTTTAATCTCTGAACTTAAAATTAAGAAAAAAATTAACTGATTAGTAACCACAGGTAATAGATTTCTGTCCGACCACAATAGAAATGCGATTTGCGACGGAGAAAAAATGTTAGCTGTCTTAAATAATAGTAAATAATAGTATAGCGAATAAGAGTGCCTCCAAGTCGATCAAAACTTAAAAATATTATTTAGAACAATATATTATAACTATACTTTTTGTTATTCGTGTCATAATTCAACGAACCTTGTGACCTCTGTCATACTATCATGACATATAGTCATCGCAGTAGTAAAAAACAATTATTGTACGTTGAATATATTATTTTCATTCACTATATCATATTTAAATTGTAACTGTACTTTTGTTTCACGATCGAAAACACACAATGGTTTTTAGAATGCTTTCGCAAAATTAATGTAATAATCATTTTTATGCATTTAAGACAACGGGGTTGTTGAGATAACCACTTTTCATTATAGTAATACTACACAGTAGTGTATCTGAATCTTGTTTAAGGGGGGGGGAGGGCGAATAGGAATACTTATGATTAATATATAAAGTACAATGAAAACATGACGGTAATTCGACCGTAATTTCGGAACCTAAAGGTGGCGATCGGCATACCCTATAAATCCGCCCCATCATTTAAACCTTTATATAAGTCTTTTTAATTTTATAAGTTCATTAAACCACATAAATCAATTTAAACAGCTTTATTCATTCAATATTCTTACAATATTAATAACGTTTCTAATACATTTTCATTGTTTTAACTATTTTCTTTGCTTAAATGCACTAATAAGATTTTTATAACTTTTAGAGAATAACTTAATAATTCTCTTTAACAATGAAAATTATACAAGACATAACGCAACTCACGATAGTTTCTATGCTATCGATTTATCTATTGCATTTGCATTATTAGGAAAATCAATATTTTAGTCCGCCCAAACATCATATAACAGCAATGACCATTGGCCAATAATCGTAAATCTACTCAAATCCCAACTAATATAAAAATCAATTTCCAAATGACTTCTGCAAAATCCGAACTGCTCCTTCTCCTCTAAAATGGTCGAAAATGTATGAACAACCAAACAATTTGAAAACCTTCTTCAACCAAATTTCTTAACTGATGTAGACAATATAGTTGAAACTTTCTCAAATATAATCACCGAAGCCGCTGAATACACAATAGGTAAAAATCAACCATCTTTTCAAAAATAAAAAAATCCCTGGTGGAATGAAAATTATGAATTGGCTATTAAAAACTACAAGAAAACACCAAATCGCTTCTGGAAAACGAAATTTCAATCAAATCACATAATTCAGAGCAATTTCATGACAAACAATAACAGTAAAATCGAATAATGGAAAAATTGCACATCCAGTACTAATTATAAAACAATCACACGTTTAATGTGGTCAAAAATCAACAGCATAAAAGGAAAAAACAAATTCAAATAAAAACAACAAATTTCAATGACAAAACGTTAATAGACAAAAAAGAAATTGCAAACGCCTTTGAACTTTTTTTTTAGTTGAACAACAGCAATGAAAACTATAATAAAGATTTCGTTACTCTAAAAATAATAGTTGAA
The DNA here is from genome assembly GCF_003268045.1 of Sipha flava. NCBI lineage: Eukaryota > Metazoa > Arthropoda > Insecta > Hemiptera > Aphididae > Sipha > Sipha flava. The sequence continues at coordinate 226,307 of NW_020272935.1, forward strand.
GCTAATTCTTCTTCTTCTTCGATAGTTCGATTTCGAACGTCGTGACCATTTAGTTTATACAAGCGTACGATTATTACTAATATTTCTACAAACTTCCCGGTCTTGTATCGTATGATTTCTGCTATTGACTTGATTCCTACTAAATCTTTGATTTTATCAATAAACCGACTAGGAGGACATTCTCTATTTTTTTGCCTTGCATTTTTTCTTGAATAATTATTTTTTCTAGGCCATCTCGTCTTATGACATGACCAAAATATTTTAGGATTTGACGTTGTATTGAAGGGAAGAGTCGTTTGTTTTCTTGTATTCTCAATTCTTCTAATATTGATGCATTTGTTCTGTAATCTGTCCATGGAGTACGCATCATTTTTCGATATGATGACATTTCAAAAGATTCTATTCTTTTTCTGCAAGATGCATTGATAGTCCATGATTCTGAGCCATATATCGCTATAGAAAAGATCAGCGTTTTCATCAGATATATCTTTATTTCTTTCCTTATGTTATGGTTTTTACATATCCTAGACAGTTTAATAATAGCTTACCCGGCCATCCTTAGTCTGCGTTTTATTTCCTCCTCAGAACCACCTTTGCTTGATATGCGTGCTCCTAAGTAAATTACATTTTCTTTACGTTCTATATCTGGGATTAATTCGAAGTGGACGGGTAGAATTTCCGCTTTATCTACCATCATTATTGAACACTTTGCTCTGTTTAGTTCGAGACTAGCATCCGCACTAGACCCCTCTACTTTTTCAAGAAAAATAGCCATTTCACTTTCGGTGCTAGCTAATAAAACCATATCATCAGCATAACGAAAGTTAGAAATCTTAATACCACCAATGGATAAACCTCCATTCCAGTTTTCTGTGGTTTTTCTCATGATCCACTCTCCATAAATATTGAATAAGAGTGGCGATAGAATATAGCTTTGTCTTACGCCTTGTTCCACGTGGAAACTCTCTGATAGTTCTGATTCGACATGAACGTATGCCAAGTTATTGACATAAATATTTTTTATTAGAATTATAAGATGAGCTGGAACACCCATTTCCTCTAGAATATGTCACAGTAAACTTAATTTAATAGTGTCAAACGCTTTGGTGTGATCTAGAAAACATAATATAGCTGGAGCATTATATTCATACAGTTTTTTTATCAGTTGTCTGATGTTAATGAGTTGGTCTCTTGTCTCTCTTCCAGACATGAAACCTGATTGCTCCGGTGATATTTGGTTGAGTAGGTATGGCTTTAGTCTTTCTTGTATTACGTATAGCATAATTCTGCTGGTATGCGGTATTAAGGCTATCGTTCTGAAATTATTGCAGTTTTCTTTGTCTCCTTTTTTTGTGAATTGGGATGTAGATAGATCCATACCATTCTTTGGGCCATTCACGAGTATTCCATACCTTATTACGTATTTCGTATATTACATCAATGCCTTTTTCATCAGTAGCCTTAATCATCTCAGCCACAATGTTATCTATGCCGGGTGACTTGTGATTTTGAATTGCTGTAGTAATTTCGTTTTTCATTAAGGATGGTTCTGAATTTACCCATTTTTATTGATACTAGGTCATTAGATGTCATAAGTTTTTCACAGTATTGTTTCCAACGTTTTATTATTTCTGGTTTTGTCATTAGTGCTAGGCCATTTTCATCTTTTACAGGTAAGTGACGTGGTTTGAAATTTCTTGTTAGAGTCGACATTGTTTTAAAAATCTTTCTGGGTTCTGCATTATTTGCGTGTTCAATTTCTCGGCAGATAGATTGTACATAGTCATTCTTGTACTTCCGTAAAGCTCGGTTAATTATCCGACTTAAGCGGTTGTATTCGAGTATTTGATGTTCGTCTCTGATACCACTTACTTTGTGATTTTGTCGTTTTCTGATCAATTCCTACATGTTTCTTATTATCCATGGTTTCTTTGGGTGGTCTCTGTGGGACATACTTTTAGAAGAGTTTATCATTGCTTCTTTGAATTATTGCCATAATTTTTCTGCACTGTATGCCTCACTACGTTGCATTGTCCTATGTTTAAGAGCCTTAGTTACCTCTCTTGAGTAATGATCAGTTGATTCTGAGTCCCACCTAAAGGGTTTTTGTTTTGATTTTGGGTTTTTTTGTAACTTTAGGCATACTTCTGCATCAAGGGCATTATGATCGCTTCCACAATCCATACCCGGATATGTATTAACATCCCTTATTGATAATTTCCACCTGTTCCTCAATAGGATGTAGTCAATCTGATTTCTATACTGTCCACATGGTGATTGCCATGTATATAATCGACGTATATGATGCTCGAAGTTGCTGTTTGCTATAAATAAATTGTTCTCTGCACAAAAGTCCAGAAGTAATTCTCCTCGTTCATTTCTCATTCCTGTCCCATACTTTCCTACTATGTTTCTCAAATGTTCAACAGCGTTGGTATTGCCTATTTTTGCGTTGAAATCGCCAATTATTAGGAGTATCTATCTGTTTGGAATCATTCTTACCACTTCGGTTAGCTGTTGATAGAATTCTTCTATTTCTTTTCCAGTTGATGATGAAGTAGGTGCATATACCTGAATAACATTTATATTTACTGGAGTTGCTCGCAGTTTTACTGAAAGTATTCAGTTATTATATGTACTGTATCCTATCACTGTATTCTTTATGTGTTTGTTTACAATTATTGCCACACCATTTATAGATTCTTGTTCATTACCTGATGATATTACTAGATTGATGTTGATGTTGTAAAATGATCTATTTCTTTCCAGTGTGTTTCTGATAGTCCTGTAATTGCAATGTTGTTGACATTATTTTTTACTATCGTTAATTCACCAATCAAATATAAAGCTGATAACCCAGACTACTCAATAAATTTTCCCCTTACGATCATTGAACTAAACACTTTATTGAAAAAAATAGAAGAGCAACGGAACCGATGGAATTCCTTTTTCTTTTCTTTAAAATTTGTTTTAAACATCTCTAAACATTTTACTTCAAATCTTTATCCGGATCAATAAACTTTTCCTCAATCAATAGAAAAAATCACACATTATTTATATTCCTAAACTTGGAAAATGCCCTTTTAAATCACAATTATATATCAATATCCTTTCTAAACTATATGAGCAAAATGCTCGAAACCATTATAACTCCAGATTCACATGGCATTTAGAAACACGAAACCTTTTTCATTACATAAATTTGGCTTTCACAAAAATCGATCAATCATAGATTCGTTAACAACAATTCATATCAACATACGCGAGGTACTAGAATAAAATTATAATTTATTAATGATATCCCTAGATATCACGAAAGTATATGACACAGTATGGAAACAAATGGTTCTTTCTATACTCCAAAAATGGAATCTTAAAGTCAACATTCTCACATTTATTCATAAATTTCTGACAGGCAGAAACTTCGAGGTTAAAGTCAAATATACTTTATCATCGACTTTTGAAACTGAAAATGGATTGCCACAAGGGTATTCATTAAGTTTAACAATATTTTTTATATCTATCAATGATATCAGCAAATACATAACACTACCTGTTAAAACTATATTATACGCTGAAAACTGTAACTTATACTGATCAGAATCAAATATCAAAACTACAAGCTTACTTATACAAAAATACAATTAATAATATCAGTCAATAGTCAGTAGTGACAGGAATCTCAAAATGCCAATCCATTTTATTCAATCAATAAAAAAAAAATCAAAGCATCAGAGATAAAAATGTAAGGAGTAACTCTCCTCAATACAAAAAGTCTCCGCATATTAAGCCTAACATTAAACCACAATTTTATTCGGAAAGAACATAAAAAAAATTAAAAACAATTTCTTCCAAAACACTGAATATAATTGAATTCGTTAGCTATTTTTAAAGGGAAGGTGACCCCAAAACAATGCTAATCCTTTTTAATTTCTTGATAAAATCAAAATTAGACTATGGATCAACAATTTACACCCTTACCAACAATAATACTTTTTATAATAATAATACATTTACAATAATAATTTTTTATAATTTTAATCATTTCTATTATTTATTTTAAGTAAAAATGTCTAATAACTATCTAATAAATTGTTCAAAATTTAGTCCATCATTCTCCATGCATGATTGAAGTCGACGAATCATTTCTATTTGAGTAGCTGCTAATATCTGTTTCTTTGTAAGTTCTGCAAAAGAATTTACGATTTTATTTTTAAGATCTTGAACATTTAAAGGTGGAGTTGTATACACTACATTCTTCAAATGCCCCCACAGAAAAAAATCTAATAGCGTGAGATCTGGAGATCTCGGTGGCCATGCTACTGCTTCGTATGTACAAATCCATCGATTGCCTAATTTATTTTGTAAATACTCTCTTAAAACAATTGTATTATGTGCAGGCACTCCATCTTGTTGAAAAAATACATTATTTCTAATCTCTAATGGAATATTGTCCATGTATGTAGGTAAAACATCGGTTAAAAACTCCAAGTATTTTCTCCCAGTAAGTGTACCATCGTAAAAATACGGAACGCAAAGTCTTCCATCGAGTAGCCCACATCAAACGTTACTTTCCCAAACTGTTTGGTGATTTGTACCAGTCTTCCAATATGGATTGTGATCAGCCCAATACCGGTTATTTTGTTTATTAATCATACCGTTGTTGATAAACTTAGATTCGTCGGTCCAACAGATAAATTGTAAAAAATTAGGATCGTCGTGTAATTGCACCATAAAACATGCAATAAATATAAGTCTACGATTAGAATTACCTGGTACCAACTTTTGTACTAAATCAGGCCTATACGGGTGTAGTTTATTTTTTTTTCAAAATTTTATGAACTTTTTTAATAGATATTCCAATTTCGTTGCTTAAATGCCTAATCGAAGATCGAGGGTTTAATTGAACATATGCTAATACCTGAGATTCGTCCTGTATGTTTGCCTCTCCAATCACCTGTCTTTGATTTCGCCGATAAATACCTTGTCTTGCAGGTAGCTTACCACTATTTCTCAAAAACAATTCAATTCGGACAAAGTAATTGTAAGGAGGGTGATATCGTTCAGGATATCGTTCTGCATAAAGTCTAGCGGTATTCCGTGAATTACGCTGATATTCACCATAAACTAAAAGCAAATAAACTTTTTCATTGTTACTTGCCATTTTTAAATTTTAATGAAATACGTGCATTACATACGAGTTTAAAACTTGTAATGACTTTCAATAACAACATTTAATCAAATATTATAATTTATCAGTTATAATAAACAGTGTTGGGACTTATCTAGATGAATTATCTAGATAGATTTTTTGTCACCTTTTATCTTATCTAGATAAATAACGCTAAGTTATCTAATTACTTATCTAAGATAACATTTTTACTTATCTAGATAATTATCTGTATTTTTGCCAAGGTTAGAGTTATTTTTATTCTTGTACGGAGATGAATCCAACAAATCAGAGATCATCGAAATCGGTCCAGCCGTTCTTGAATTATAAATTCTGTAAATAACCTAACTTTCTTTTATACATATAGATTTTGTATTCATAATCATAATTTGTGTATTATTTATAAGTAATTATTATTTCTTGGTATGACATTTTGTTTGTATTTTCATGTCGGGAAAATATTTTTGGTATTTTTAAACTTAATTTCTTATTTTTCCACGGAAGTTCCAAATATAGTAGGTATTTGATTTTAGTATATACTACATGTATATTTATTGTTACATATTCATACTCTGAATAGTCGTTACTTCACTCTTGGAACTCGTAAAGTCGTAACTACTTATGGAATAATGAAAAATCATCAAATTAATATTATATGGAAAACAATATTGTTAACTTAAAATAATTTTTTATGTATTCTGTATTCATCCTGATACGTACAGAGCAATTTTAATTTTTTTTTTTTTTATGTAACATTTTAGTGATTAACTATCATATTGTAATTATCATATCATATTGTATATTATATATAAATACTGCTTAATGGTACACTGCATTACTACAATAAACATTAAAACCTAGGTACCTATTGATAATAATGATTATAATTGAGTCTTCTTAGATATTATTAGAATATGAAATATTAACCAAAAACTAACATTTTTTGAAAATATCTTTTTTTTTATCTAGATAAATTTTGCTTTATCTATTCCTAACACTGATAATAAATTATTTTTGTCAGATTTATATGAATTTTAAGATAATATCTTTCTTAGCACACGATAAATAAATTTCGTTTATTTGAGTAAAGGCTACAAATAAAATAATCTTAGAGATTACAAGTAATTACCCACATGTATCACGAAAAATAACAATAAATGATAAAATTAATAATTGAAATTGCAACTTTAATAGATTTCAAATTTCATAATAATTCATAAAATTCTAGTATGATTGTGGAAAAATTCAATAATATTAATCGAAACTTTTACCTACTCGTTGTCATTTGGTCAATTTTGATTTTAGAGCTATGGTAAAAAGAACCAAATTGACTTAAAAAAATTCGATCTATCTGAATTTGGCATTCAAAACACCTGTTGCCATTTAAAAAAATGCAAGTTGCATTGCGCATGCGCACATTAAAAGATCTAAAAATGTAAAAATCATCAATAAATGTGTATTTTATATTCCCTATCTCTTCCCGAAAACCACATATCAATCTGATATCACTGGACAGAATTATTTAGTGTTACCTTTAAAAAGAAATACTCTGTATAGTATAAACATCAAACCTGGGGTTTTCATTTATTTTCATGAAAATGTATATATACATTTAGTAATGATGACTGATAGCATAGGCGTGTCCAGACCTTGGTGGCCGGGGAGGCACAAGACATTTTAAAACAGCAATACTTATTATTTTTAATAATAAAGGTTTTATATAGATATCAGATTTTTTTTTTTTAACATAAATTACGACTGAAAGCTATCATTAGCATGTCAAAATAATACAATAAACCCACACGAATTAAAAGTAAAAAACAATATTATTAATTATATAATGTATAGATTAATTACAATATAATTTATAGATTATTGATAAACATAATGTTAACTGTTTATAAATCCATTCTCTTCTCACATAGTTTTAATATTTTAAAACACTCAATAACATCATCAAAGTTTATATTTCTTGCCAATTCTTGTTCGATACTGATAGTTAATAAACCATCCAGGCGATCTTGATTCATAGTTCTCCTCAATTTTGTTTTTACAAGACTTAATTTGGAAAAACTCCTTTCGCAAGATAGCTTGTAACTGGTATAGTTACAAATATTTTAAAAGCTTTAAAAACATTTTAAAATAAATCCTCTCTACCATTCTCAGTTATCCACTTAATCCACTCGTTACAATTTTTTCCTTTTGGATTTGAATTAGTTTGTTTTATCAAACGAATTTCAGTTTCTAACTAATACTGCTTCAATTCAAAGATATTACACAAATTCACTATGTCATCTTGGCTTGTTTCTAGTTCTACTAAGTAACCGATACTAATTATCATGATTAATGTTTCTTGATTAAACCTGGTCTATACCATTAATCATTTTATCTATCATAGGTAAAAACACACATATCTTCATTTCTTGCTCATTATTCATTATATGTTGAGTATCGTAAGATTTGTCAATTTTAGAAGATACTTTTCTTTTTTTACTTCTGGTATTTGAATATTATTAATTTCACACATGTTAATGGTTTCTTTAAAAATACTTTGAAAAACACTTTCAGTATTTCTTAATGATAATAGTAAATGTTTGAGTGAGGTAACCAAGTTTACAGCTGTTAACAAATTTAAATCCGGAGATTGCAAATATGTACCTACCTTCAACACTAAATTTAAAATAGTATTTTACATCTGCATTGCAAAAATAAATTCAAATATTTTCATTTAGTACAAAATGCCAAGCCCTTTGGTTCTTACTTCTGCTTGTCTAGTGCTGTCACAAATTTCAGCTATTGCAATTAATAATGCAGCATATTTTTCTTTAATAGCACTTACAGCTTCTGCGTGGCAAGCCCATCTAGTTGTGGACATTGCTTTAATGTTTTAAGTTTTATATTGATAGTATTTGCTATTTTTTCTAAAATAGCATTTCTGGTAAAACTTCCTTCCACAAATGAATATATTAATTGAATATTTCCAAAAAAATTGAATGTTACTTTATTTCATATACTTTCCTCCAACCAAATCTACTAATATTAAATTTAAACAATGTCTATAGCAATGAACAAATAGTGAGTTTTTATTTTTTTCTTTGAATCTTGCTTGAACCCCTGACAAACTTCTAGACATTGTTGCTGCCCCATCAAAGCACACAGAAATAATTGATTCCCATTTTATTTCAAACTCATTGATTACATCCCCTAGTAAATTGAAAATAGCTTCTGAGTCAATTGACATAATTATTTTCATACAAACGAATTGTTCTACTGGACATTTTTTTAAATTATCAAAATACCCAATAACTACTGACAACTGTTCGTGGTGACCTATATCACTAGTTTCATCAGCAATGATCGATACTTTTTAATTTCTTATTTTTTCTCTAAACTGATTTTTAATGACATTACTAACTGATAAGATGAGGTCGTTTTGAATTAGATTGCTACAGTAAGAAGCATTTTTTGGTCCCGAATCTAGATGAGACTTTAATAATGGATCATATTTTGATAAGTGTTACAATATATTTAAATAAACCATTGTTAAAACTACTATCTTTTTCATTTTTTTCTTGAAATGGACGTCCACCAATACCTAAGCAAAGAGTTATATCTATTAAACGATTCATTATTTGTCTATTTTTCAATCTTTGTGACTCTTTTTCTGATCTAGTTTTTTCTCTATTTTCACCTATAATTACATCAATAGGCTTAGATTTCAAAAATTTTGTTAACGAGTTAGTACTATTTAAGTGAGTCTTGGTTAATTGATACTCTCTAAATTTGATTGTAGCATTTTTCCGATTATTGAACCCAACTTTAGAATAATTTACTTCTACATGACCAACATTAATACCGGATGAATTATTAAACAGCCGACATGGGAAACAAAAAACTCTGTCTGCTGTTATGCTGTACTCAAGCCATTTATACTGAACATACCAGGAACTATTGAAGCTGCGTTTTTTGTCGCCAAATTTTGTACGAGGATACACATTAAGTTTTGGTTGAAAAGATCTTGAATAATTCTATTTTTACGCTCTACTTAAGAAATCGGAACAACATTTACTGGACCATCAGGTTCTATGGATATCAACAATATTTGTAAATTTTATGCATTTATTTATATTATGTTTATATATTTTAAGCAAAGATTTAATTTATACTAAACTTTTATAATACTTAAAATACTTCTCATTTATAACCCTGGGAGTATTATTGTTATAAATATAACGAATATAACTGCAACCAACAAAAACATTGACCAAATATATTTACATTTACTACCACATATATTTATTAGCACACAAAAACTAACATAAACAATCAAAAACACTAAAACATAGGATTATTATCATTTATCACAAGCTTTTTAGGCATACGTATAGCAGGTGATCCATCGTATTATACAAGGTGTTGTTGGTGATCTACAATTATTATTACCTATTATTATATTATACTAATAATATACGCACATTGTCGTAGATCGCAGTGGGATAGTATTGCGATAACGATTAATGACATTTATGCCTTGTTAACACGTGACGAGTACTCGGTCATCACTCGTTATGTTGCTTGGTCTTGTACTGAAATTGACCGAATCAACGTCTACATGTATTTTATTTGCTTGGCTGAGTGATACATAATTTCTCTACCCTATCTACTCGATTGGCGGTTTATACACGCCGAGTACAGTTTTTATACTATTAACAGAATATTGAGAAACACGAGACCAAATGAAATTTTTTTGGCTGCGCATGATTAAGAGACCAATTATTCTTGTATAATTGAACTCTATAATTCTCATTGAAACTTATCGAACATTTAAACTTACATTTAGAACAATCTATCGCCAATGGTTTTTTTGATAGTTTTTTTTTTTTTAACAGCAACATTTATTTTTCATTTTTCAGGCTGCCCTCGCCTCCACCTCACTAAATTATTATACTTTTTTTGCTTCAACTTCAATTTCTTGTTCTTTTTTAATTTCTAAATTTTCTACTTCCTGTTTTACAATATTTTCACTTTCCTTCGTCATAATATTTTCAGAAGAATAATTGTCTTAATACAACATATTGACATAATCTTAAAATCAAACCAAACTATCAAATTCATGTGATTCCCATCTCACATTGGCATTCCAGGCAATGCACTTACTGACAAATTGGCGAAGGAAGCTGCAAGATCTTTTGATACCAAACTATATTCACACGTGACATACGAAGATGTAATTCATGCCTTGAAAATTAAATTAAATTTTCTGATTTAATCAAATTGATGGAAAAATCGATGAGAAAATCAAACTAACATAAACAATAAGCTCAAGCAAATAAAACTATCAACCAAAAAAAGAACGGACCCACTAATGTAGCTAACGCAACATGAGAAGACTATGGTCACCAGAGTTCACATAGGATATACCTGAATTACACAATTTTACCTAATGTGTGCAGTGATGTATACAAGGGATGGATGTGAGGGTCAGATCCCCCCTAGGTCTTATTTTAAATGTTATAAAATAATGTTCTCATGGTGAGGGCGTTAGAAACGTAAAAAAAAATAAAAATAATGATTTGTTTGCAAATCATTCCCCCCTATACTAAAGTTATGTATACGCCACTGAATGTGTAATGAATCCGAATCCGTGTGTGAAATATATTACAGTGTACTTACTGTAAAACACATATTTTTAAAATTCCCCACTTATCAGAACACCCGAACAAAATCAAATATAAAACACATCTCACCGAAAAAAGCATTCGGCATCAGATCAGAGAAAAGAGTTACAGACTTCAACAAAATAGCCGAACTCACAGCAAATATATAAGTTAAGGGATCAATTATATCACATTTAAAAAAAAAATGTTCATAAATAAAATTTAACAATGAAACAATTTAAACTACTGTAGATTAATAAACTATATATTTGAAGCCTCAAATATAAAAAAAAGAAAATTTTTGTATACCATTGAGTGAGAATAACTGATCTAGAACGTTCAACTAAATTTCAATTTTTTTTTTTTTAATATTACCATTTTAATGATGGGTAGCTTAGCGAAATTATATACATATTACTGTACTTATTATAAAGTACCTACTTGATAGATTATAGAAGAACCAAAGACGTCGATGGCCAAGTCATGTACCGTAAGCCAATGGATTGTCATATACCAGAGAGATAAAATGAACTTCAGTTTCCTATCAATACAACTTATAAAGAGTTTTTAAGACTTTTAACATATTTTAATACTTCATAGATAGGTACTAATATTGATATGTAAGAATAAATTATTATAGTACCGAAATTAAACTTGCATTTGAGTATAAACATATGTTGGAATTTGATTGTAACTTTTACGTACATTAATTTGGAATAAAAAAATCATTATTTTTAAAACTATAATTATGAGGCTTTTTGAAATATTAACTTTTATTTATTGCTATAAATTAGGTTAATCTTTTACTAGTAAAACCTAAAACTGAATTTATATATTTTTGATTTATTAATTATCATAATAATAGTATATTTTTTTCGTTTACTGTTTAAGTTATTTTTTAAGTTTCATAATTTCTAATTTTGAAATGAACTGAATTTTATTTATGTTTGGATGACGTTAGGGTTTACTGAGTTGTCCTTGTCATGTTAGAAAACGAAAACCATATTTGTTACGTAAAAATGTTGTGACAAAAGAGAGGATTTTTTTTACCTTTATCTTTAGACATTACAGAAATGCAATTTGATTAAATGAGAGTTGTATTATTAATTTTTAATTTGTATCAAGGAAACGTTTTTGGATGCAACAATTAACTGATTTCATTACCATCACAAATTATTATAATTTTAATGGATTCAAAATGTGAAACTATGAACAAGTGATTACAGTGATATTAATAACGTGCATTCGCTAAGATAGATATAGACATTGAACCTGCGAAATAATTTACGTCGTCAATAACAATTTAAAATATTCCATTATTAAAGATTTTTAAACGACTAAACCTTTAAATAAGAGTATGACATTATAGAAACAAGAATTTAACACGTATAATATATTGTAATTTTGCCATGGATTTGAAATACATATAGATTTTAAAATAATTGATTTGTAAAAACTACTTATGTATTAAGATCAGATCATACATATTTTTTTTCCAAAAAAGTCTTTTTTTCTGTGATGATTAAATCGTCTCAATTCGATATTGTTATATAGCGTTGGTAGCAAGGACACAATGGTCTAATCACCACAATTGTGCAGTCAGTAGCAAATTTTATTAATTGACAATTCTTACTATATGCGTGTGAATATTTTGTAAAAGTTCAATGTTATACATTTTTAAAATTATACAAGATTATTAATATTATTATTATTATTATTAATTGTACAATCAAAACAAGATACAGTTGTATACACACTAAATTCGCAATCTGCATTAGTTCGGTATTTTTGTTCGTTACCTATCATAATTTAGTCAACTTGACAGTTCTTGACGGTATTCAATTTCTTGTAACCGAACGTTGAACTGTACACTACATTCAAATATAAATGATAATTTGATATGACCAAATACAATGTTTACGAAAATAAACGCGTATTTAATAGCCGTGTAAACTTTGTTGTTTGTAGAAGATGATTCATAAAACTTTATATACAAATTATTTATCGTTGTGCTTCCTATCTCATGCCATAATCAGATATACCAAACACCGTTCGAGTAGAATTCAAATTGACAGGTGTAGCTGAGGACAGTGGTTATATTCGCGTATACGTGTATACGTAGACACGTATATAGCGTTTAAAAAATAATCATCTTATAAGAGAACTGATAACATTTTAGAGTTTAATATTTAATACGTGCAAGGAACTTATTGTAAATGTAATGAGAATTAAATGTGTTTATTATTTCGAACGTGTAATAATACATACAAAAATATATGATAGCAATTTAAAACCTCCTAATATTTACGATGAGAGGAGAATGTTTTTGTAATAATTTAATAATATAACGCAAAATGTAGAATAATTATGATATATTTCAAACGACATAAAAAATGCGTAATTATACAACCTACTACTATAGTATATATGAAATGGACATTTTATTACTTTATTTAATAATTATTTTTCAATTTAAATAACTCAAAAAATCGTGCTCAGTTTACTTCTGGTGAAGTTTTGAACTGAGAATTATTTTTTAGATAATAAGTACTGCATTGAAATCGGACAAACAATTTTCTATTTTTGTTGATTTTACATTTAACTATTATAAAACGGTTTTAACCCCGTTTACAAAAAAAATTGTAAACACATGTTTGAAATTCACCAAATGTAATAGCATGAATTCAAATATAAAACCATTAATATATATGAAAAAAAATATAAATACTTAAAAATTATATTAAAGTATTGATTTATTTATAACCTTATTTCTTAAGAATAAATGCTGCAAAAATAATGATCATTCGTTTGATTATATATAATAACTTAATAAGTAAATTAAATTAATTAAAAAACCATTAATTCAATTTAATACTACATATAGTATGACTATATAGTAAACATATATTTCTAATTTTCGTTGTAGGATTATTGATAAACAATACAATAGTTATTATTTATTAGCATAAGTATGATTAGTCAATATTTAAGGTCATTTATATTCCTGGATTTAAAATATAAATTAATACTGTTATCTCTAATAAGTTGGGTATTACACATATGTAATTGTTTGATTTGATCATTGTTGGAAAAACAATGGAAAAATATTATGACCCTATTTTAGTGCGATGTTTATTTCTAACAAGATTCAAAGAATCTAATTAATATTAATGTATTTATGAGTATAATGTATGTCGTCTTTGGCCGCAATCACGTGGAATTTCTTATTGTGTATCTACGCGCAGGTGTATGTTTAATTACATAATACAAATAAAGATTGTGTATAGTATTATATAGCATCAACAAGAAGCACTTAAATATTAATCTTCATTTAAATATTTTATAATCTAATATTTTTTTCTCTGCTGAAATTAATTTCGTTAATTATCGCGTAGCCTTATACATAGTGTGGTAAATACATTAAAAAATGGGTAAAACGAAACCATTTCACATTATGTAAAATATGTGCTGTGATATTGAAATCTAGCATTGTTACAACAGAAAAAAAATACTAATATATTTATATACTATATTGTGAAATACCTTTGTCCCCAACAACGACGTCTTGGACCGTAGGACGAAAGATCAGAAAATAAATAAGCAAGTTACACGACTCAACCTATTTCCGCAGCGTCGCGCCGATGCCAGTTTACCGCTGTGCGACTTGTTCCCAAGTATTTATTTTATTTTATTTATTTATTTATTTATTTATTTTGTTACCCGGTTATTACTACCATTACAATTTTTTTTTTTGCATATTGCTGAAAAAACCCACTTAATGTAAGTCCATATACGAGACAAGTCTGTGAACATAAATTTAAAATAATTATTATATCGTAGAACGTGTACACATATATTAAATGACCATTAGAACGTGTTTCTTTTATTTCATCTCTGTAACAAGTTGGATTTTCTTGTTGGTATATAGCGGTGGGTGATATCTGCAAGCGTGGATGACGTGGTGTTCAAATTAGATACCCACACAAGTTCTTTTTACGTATTAAAGCGTTACGAAAATGGAAACCAAAATAAGTAATGATAGATGAAGGTTATATTATTATCATTTTGAAAATTAGTCATATGGGAGTTCAATGACTCAGATTATTTCTATTATTATTATTTATTTTTTTTTTTTTAATTTATCAACCGTTATATTGCTAAAACTTTTGCAGACAGTTTGCATTTCAGTATTTCAATAAAAAAAAAAACAAAAATTTAAAATTTCAAATTTTGGTTGATTCCGTGTGTTTGAAATAAATTACAGAGGCCAGGGGATAGGTTAAGTTTTCAAAATCGATTTCAAATATCGATAAAAATCGTTAAAAATCTTTTAGAAAATCAAAAATCAATATCAAAATCGTTAATGATTGCTAATGATTTTCAAACTTTATATTGGAATTGAAAAAATTAAAATTAATGTTTTATATTAAAATCAAACTCATTTTGATAGTTAAAACGATTTTAAATCAAATTAATTTAAAATTCAACAGCCAATAGGTCTATTTATATTGTAAATTCATAGACATTGTCATATTTGGAAATAATATTGATTATATTATAGCTTAGGGACTTATAGCTCTAAAAAATACATAAATATGCATGAAAATATGCTTCTAAAATCGTAAAAATATGCATTATAATATGCATTTATATGCATTAAAAAAAAAAAAAAAAATGACCACATAGTACACAAAATAAAATGTGTCCATCGGATGTAAATGTATATTTAAACTCCGAAACAAAACTTTGTAGTCGGCTACTCGTAGACTGTTGTACTTTTGGCATTACACAATGTAATAAAATACGTATGATGTTTTATGTATGATTCAACGTTGCGTGATTGCGAGTCGCAAAAATTACGTCGGATAATAATCGACTGAACTGAACGCTAGACAAATAATCTATTATTTTATATCGACTATTATCTTTATCGACATTCGGTCGATATCCAGCGGTTTATACAATCGATACGGGTTTATAGCAGGCGCGTACACAAAAAAATATTTTGGGAGGGGTTTTAGGTTGTACATTTGCATAATAATATAATCTATATACCAATTTTACTATATAAAAATATATTTAATATTATTTTCCTGAATTTCGGGAGGGGTTTGAACCCCTAAAACCTCTCCTTGTGTACGCGCCTGGTTTATAGTATTATTTATTCTTACACAAAAATTATAATCATATATGAGAGGTAAATTGTAGATAGCATATTCCTCTTAATACATTTTTTTTCGATCGTTTGAAATATGTATATATAATTATATGTATCTATAATTTTTAATTTTAAATTTGAAAAATTTGTCAAAATATGCAAAATAAGCATAACAATTTTAAAACATGCACTCTCCTGCAAAATCTATCAAATATACAAAAATATGCACATTCAAATTTTAGATCCGATATCATGGCACTGAGAAACGAATTTATTTCGTACTCTGCTACATTTAACAATAGTTAAAAAAAAGTATGCAAATGCTAGAAGTCCCTAAGCCTATACATAATAATAAATAACTAGTACCTATTTTGTTTTCTTAGAGTATTTACGATAAGGAATCAGCGTTCGATGAGCGATTGTTGTTTTTATACACACGAATTATTCCGTATAATATACTATATCAGTGGCGTATATAGGTTTTCATTTCGGAGGGGACCGATTATGTATTTGATTTTTGGGTGGAAGGGAAGGAGGAAGCACACTATTACGAAAAAAATTACTTTAACACTATAAGACTTCTTGATTGTCTTTACACCATCAAAGAAATAAGAAACTCAATGTTTTTAATTACTCGTATTTATGATTTTTTAAAAGTATGAAAACTACATCATAATAAACAAATTGTTTTATTAGAGTTACTCAAAATTTACCACATATTTTCTTAAAATAATAAACATATTTTATAGATATAAAATTTTAAATTATCGCATAAGCAACATTCTCAGTGTCACGACAAATTTTTGGAAACTCTCATCATTAAGAAATATCCATGTTAAAAATAACAATTTTTAACAATGGTGTTTTTCATTTCTGAGGGGGCCCGGGCCCTCTCAGCCTCTCCATAAATACGCTCCTGTACTATATATTGACATTTTGTAGTTTATTATTAGTGATAAGATATTAATTTATAATACTTCATCAGCTGTCACCCGTGAGTTATTTTTTTAACCAATAATATACAATCAAATAACCTAAAATAGTTTTATTTTGTACTTTTACAGTTTTGCTATGCGTCGTCATATTTGTCCCACTTATAATTTAAAACATTTTTCTCAAATTTAGTTAAATTATGTCTGAGTCTATGAATAAAAAACTTTAGTTTACATTTTAACAATTTCACATAGATTTATCCCTAGTTTACTTCATTTTAGTTTCACTTTCATATTATGTTTTTTCATTATTGAGACAATTTAATAACAATTGTAGTTTGTACGAAATGTTTTATAACATAGGTAATAAAAAAATGGATTTAAATATATACTCCCTACATTAGTAGCTTGTTGCTACAGCCTACAAAAGTGGCGTAGCCAGGATTTTTAAATGGTAGGGGCTAATCACTTTTTTGGATAAGTAAGGTAAGAGAGAATATGAGAATTCACCCTTAACCCTCACCACCATCTACCACCAAGTTTTTAAATGTAATTCAAGCATTTTAGTATAGTTTTAAAATATTTATTTATTTATAATTTATAATAACAATAATAATTTTGGTTTCAGTGTTCAGTCACTTACTCCACTTTGACAGCTGTATTCTCTTAGGCGAATTTTTGGCAAATTCAGTTATTATTTCAATTTCATTTTATTTATATTAGCCATAGCTAACCCATTCAGTCTGTTTTCCTGCATGGTGTTTCTTAAATAATTTTTTAAGCGATTTAGTGCAGAAAACGTTCTAACAACACTATTAGGTAACAACGCTATTATTCTGATGATGTACTAAAATTTGAGAAATTATTATAGGTCATGGATAACATTTTGTTGTGAACCCGAAATCGAAAAAAAATAAATACCGATTTCTGAAACCGAAATTAAAAAAAATGAATATCGATATTCGAAATCAAAAACGAAATTACAAAAAATAAATATCAATATTTGAATCCAAAATTGAAATTAAAAAAAAAAAATTTATATCAAAAATCAAAATTGAAATTAAAGTCGAAATTTTTTATTTCGATTTCAAACCCTGACCAAGGCTATTATAGTAATACAATAAGCCAATAAACAATATATTTTGAACGAAAACCAAATCTTATTATAAATTATGTTAAAATAACTTTTGAGTACCTAACAACACAAGTGAAAAAAATCGCGTATTTGATTTAAGTGCATCGTTTATATATCGTTAACATCGACCAATTTGTTAAATCATTTACAATTTAATATATCCCGAATTTCACGAAAATGATTTTGGACTTGTTAGACCACATAAATCTCTAATATATTTGGCAACGTTTAAGACAATTAATAATAAAAAAAACCACACAATCAATAATAATTTGTAAGTTGTACAATGGTTATATTATATATTTTAGGTTTTCAAGAGCAGAACTTTGACGTGATGAAACTGGAAAAATAAACAATATTTAAATTATATTCCTATGTGTAATATAATAAATATCAAAAAATAAATCTAAGGTTGATATATAATTTTAGTTTTGCATTAATGGTAGTTATGAGCAGATTTTTTTTTATCATTTTGAAATGATGCTGCGTCGTCAACATATTAAATTAAAACTATTAGCTTTTTTCATTAGCTATTAACCGTTTCATACAAAATTTAAATATTTATAAACTATACATGTAAAAAAAATGATCCGATCCTTATTATTGTTTACAAAAAAAATAAAAATATATAAAATATTGTGATAAGATTCTTTCGATGGCATTTATAATTTTTAGCTTCATTTCCAGTTCCTTTTGTAATAAATCGGAATTTCAAAAAAAAAAATCAAGTGAGTTATATGGATGAAAAGAAAATGAATATTATTATATTCAGTAAAAAATGAATTCTCTATAGAAAAAATTATCTAATATACGAATATCTAATAAATTTTGTGCGAGAATATTATTCCAACATATTCGCTACTAATTTATTCTTAACATATTTATATATTTATTATTTAATTTAACGATTATAAATATGTTGATGATTTAGAATTAAACAAATAATTTAGTAATTAACTAATTATTAAGAAAAAAACAACTAATAATTATTAGCTGTTTTTTCTGTTTGACTCGTGCCAAATAAAAAGTTTTTGATGACGAATAAAACATAATTACAATATAATATCGTATTATTTTAACTATAAATTACTTGATAGATCTGTCGCTGGACAGTCTTTCTTCTCGTACTACTTAATTATCATTTTAATGTTTTCCACTTTATGTTATCTTATTTGAGTATGTTACAGATTGTAAATTTTCCATTTTAATATAAAAAAAATAATATAAAAATAAAACTATAACTGAATCATAAATTTCAGGTTTTCAATGTTATTATTATTATAATATTCACTACTAATACTGTAGTAAAAATTATTAATTTCTACATTGATGTTTTCATTAATTGAACTATTATTATTAATGGAAAAATATGTATTTAGTTTGTATAGCTTGAAATGATTAATTAAAATTCGGTATTTGAGTGTTATCAATTATAAATAGCCATTGCCTATCTTTTGAAATTTGTAATGTATTATAAATGATGCTATGTAATTATAGTGAGTGTTATTAATGATGTGAAAACTCGGAGGTCTATAAAAACATGACGTTGTATCATATAATATAGTACGATGCACTGTACAGTACAGGGGAATACCTACTATATTCTACAATGGCTCGTACATTTTACAATAAATACCTACGTTAAATATTCGATATGCTCACTCAACGTAATAGGTATATGATTGAATCGCATTGAGTCGTATAACGATGTTTTAGAAGAACAATGCAAGTGATATGTGAAATCCGAAAGTCTAAAAATTGTATTTAACACTGTATAGCAATAGACTTTTTTTTTTTATAAGTGTACATCGTATGTGTACATAAATAATTATATTATAGTCATTGCAACAAATAATTCCGATAATCGTTTCTTGTAGTGATATTTAAGCCTTCGGTCATTTACAATGCAATATCAATGTGTAGATGTAATATTCCAAGAAAATTAGTTCATATTAAATTTAAATATATCACGATACTGTTCGATTATTATAATAATTATTTTATTGGCCAAACGCAGCATTATTATACAATTATAACAAACATTCATTATTTAAACGGTAACGCAATATAATTATTTGACGCGGTTTCTACAAAAATATTAACTTTATAATAACTTATTAGAATACCACGTATACGACACAAGAACTGAAAAAAATCTCAAAATTACTAAATACATAATGTATTACCTAGAAAATTGAATAACTACTTACAGATAATTCCTTTGCATTGTTTAATAACCACATTAACAGATTATAATATCAATAAAATGAAATATATATATATATATAATATATAATACACACTCACTAGTCACTATGATTGATTTGTTATAATCTTTTCTCCTTTTCCTCCGTTATCACCCATTGCTGTTAGTTTGAATCGAGTAATTTGTAAATAATAATTTTTAATAAGGTACCATGACTTATTATTTAAACTTCACATTATACTTTATATATAATTATTATAGTTTTTATGAAGTGTAATTTAAATAAAGGTCAAATGAGATAGCATATGGTTTGTTTTTAAAAGGATAAAATATGAACTGAATTGTTCAAGTTTCATTTTAAAAACATTTGAGAAGTATATTTTATTGAAATATTTTTTATTTAAATTATCTGATATATATATATTCCCACGCGTAATGAGCGTGCTATTAGGTTATGTTCCTAATAATAATAGTGTAAAATAGTCAATAAACTTAGGTTAAAAAAAAAAAATTAATAGTAAAAATAATGACATTTTTTAACTTTTTAAAAATAACATAATTATTTCTAAATAAGAATTTTTGTCATTAAATAAGGTTTTTAATTAGGCTGGTTTAATAAGTATGTATTTATGCATAATATAATACTGGACTTGCTTGTCGCAAAAACCAAACGATAATTTATATTGACGATAATTGGGAAAAGAGCATATTTGTAAAGAGAAAATCAAATTATCTAAATGGATAACTATTATAATAATAAAACTATATTTACGTATTTATTAACTCAGTTGACACTGTATGTGCAGAGTACATGTTATTAACCGTGTAGTACATTACCTTCTTAATATTTAATATAATATTACTACAGTATTATTAGATACTCATAAGAAAAACTATGCACCGGTTGAATTACCAATTCATAACAAAATTATGATTACGGATTTTTTTCGAAGTTCCTCAGTTCGGATTGTTCTCCCATCAACTATTTTATAATCACAGTTGCAAGTTTTTAATATACTTTATACGATTCGTATACAACGTTAGTTTCTTTATCACAGACCAATAACAACATTGAAATTAAAGTCGGATCGTGTGTAGTGTGGCTTTGAGCACAGGCTCGATGCGATTTATATTCGACAACATAAATTACAACGCGCAAAACGAATCGTACTTGACATGCCGTTGGCAGTAGATAAGATAATATTATTACTATTTGGTAAAACTATATCGAACTGTCAACAGATAAAAAAAAGTCACCCGTTAAAAACTATAATCCCGAACAATTGTATATTAATTAACAATGGAATTGTGCCATCTCACGTCTAACAAAAACAAATTACATTCGATTAATTAAATTCGTAAATTTATTTCACACAATAAAATGTGTACTTTACACATATTCAGATGTCGATTAGTTGAATATTAGTTTTAACTTAAAACAGCCGCGGGTTAGATAAGAGCACACCACACCCACATGTGTTATCTCCGTCTGACAAACGTACAACATAACAAATTTATGTTCAGTAATTCAAATGTAGTGATATTAGCTTTAATAGTAGAGTGAACTGGCCAATAATAATACTTTATGGGAAGAATATTATTTGTGTTTAGTTAGTCGGTTTATTCCGATATTTTGATTTTTAAGCAATTATGAGTTTTCATAAATTTTAATATTGTACCTAATCATAACTCATTTAAAAACTAAAGTATCGAAAAAACCGACTTTTAAAACACGTATCTCCCTAAAAGTTTGACTATAGGTAAGTTAACTCTAATATCAAAGCTAACATCACTACATTTGAGCTACTGAACGCAAATTTGCTATGTTGTACGTTTGTTAGATGGAGACTTCAGATCTTCTGCGAGGACTGATTAACTGAATGACGGTTGATCCATGAACATCTTTAGCACGACACAGGGTCCATATGGACGTGCCGAACTGGTCACCAGTCGTCAAGGCACAGTCAAGTGTAGCCCCGGCGGTCGCGCGTCTTCAAAAGCTCTTCCTGACGGACTCCACGCCGTGGCGGATACGGAAGAAACCCGTTCACCAATGGCCGGTTCGGCTGGAACGGGACATCGTCGGTCGAACGTCTAGACCACAGTGTCGTTGACGTAGCCCTTCTACCGACCACCGGTGACCCGGCTAACTATGGCGATCAGCCGTAGCGAACGCTGCTGGCTCGCCGCGATGGCCTTCCGAGCATACGTCTAGGCTACCTTGGTCAGTGTTGTCGCGTTATTGTAACGAACAGATGTTTAGGTGCAAACTTCATGTTAGCAACACTACACTAAGTGTAAAATATTCTTTGAAATCTTTATTGTTTCCACATAAAATGATCCCAACATTTACTGACTTTTGGTAACCTTTATTTTTTTGACATAATTGAGACACTTTAGTTTTTATTATGTTATCCTTTTCACTAGGTATATTGGTTAGTTTACAGATAATAGTTTGTACAATCTCCCACGATGACACCAAAGTAATATATTTTAAAATATGCTAAATGGACTAAATATTCTCTAATCTATGAAATATTCTCAAATATGGAAAAAAACTTTTTTCTCTGAATTCAGAATTTAACGAATCGTCTACATTTTTTTACTCTCATAAGACTGCATAGACCCAGTAATGATATGTAAAAACATATAAATTAAGTCTTTAGGTATAAAAATAGGTCAAAATTTTATTCTTTCTCATATTATTATTTCTTTTGTTTTTTGATATTATACAGTTGGACGGTAGCTCGAAATTTTTACAAATCATATAACGTGTAAATGAATGGCAAAAAAATTTTTTTTTTGCATATTTGAACATATTTTAAGATAAAATAATATACATTTTCAATAAATTATGTTTCAGTGACGTAAATATTATATATTGAATGTACGATTATAGTAATATTGAATTTTGAAAAACATAGAAAAAGTTTTGAAATGAAATAATGATTTTTCAACGACTATAATTGATTTGAAACATGCCCTCGTAACGTTACCTACATAAGATAATTTAGCCTTTTGTATAATGCACAATAGATATGTTACTATTGTACATAAAAATACGATTATTTTACCAGCGTATAAAAAAAAAAAAACCATAATTTTCATCAGTTTTTTTTCCTTCTGATATGGATAATTCAAATTATTTATAATTATCTTAGTACTTTAAGTATCTTAATACATGAAATTAGTTAAAATTTAACATTCAATTAGTTGAAAGTAATTAGTACTTCATGTCAAGAATATTTATTTTATTATATAGGATAAGAAACTAAAAAGGCATTTAATATAATTTTTAATTTAAAAACTGTATGATTTAAATTATGAGATTCCCACCATAAAATTTCATAGATTAAAATGTATTTCATGAGGTATGAAATAATTCAAAAACGAAATTCCTCAAATGGAAATTCACAACGAGAGTGATTACTAAAGACCGGATTTATATTCTCTTAAAAATGAGTAAGAATATTCGAAATTATGCAAAAATAATCAACAAACATCAATATATGTTTTAATATGCATTTTTACAATTTTTTTTTTTTTATAACATTTTTTTAATCGTGAGGTATATATGAAATTGCGTATTATAATGAAATATTATTGTACTTCATTAGGAGTAAGAATGTAGTAAAAATATAACAGTATAGCCTATAGCATTGGTTCCCAAAGTGTGCGCCGCGCCGTCATGAAATACTATCGGGTCTAACATTTTCCTTATGATAAGTCATGCTATGATTTAGAGAAGGGCGCCTTGAAAAAACCTTAAATCAAAAAATACGCCATGAGTCAAAAAAGTTTGGGAAGCACTGGCCTATAGTATTAAAATTTAAAAACAATATTCCTTTGGTATATTTTAATTAAATGTTGTATTAACGCTATAGCCACAATATGAAGAAATAACAATCATACTCGAATATATTAAAATATAGTAAAACAAAAAAAAAAAAAAATAGTTGAAAAAAGGTAATCCTTAAATAATAATTATTTAATACAAAATATAAAATAATAATATAGGTATATATATAAGTATAAAAAAAAAAAAAAAACAATATTTCTTTGGTGCACACGATGGTAAATATTTACTTTCTGAAGAATAAAAAAGAAACTTGAAATACTATTTAAATTGTATTATATGAATTATCAATAATATATTTGTCCATATTTTCTGTATTCATGTTAGTTCTTTTATCGCTTAAAATTTGTTTATAGAGACTAAATGAACGTTCAACATCAAAAGATGTTAATGGTGCATAATTCATATCAGCAACTACACTGGGTGTAAAATAATCTGGAGATTTTCATTTTTTCCTTATAAAATGTTCCCAAATTTTACTATCATTTGGTAATCTTTATTTTTTTAACGTAACTGAGACACTTATGTTTACTTACGTTACCCTTTTCACCAGGTATACTGGTTAGTTTGCAGATATTACGAGTAATTTATACAATCTCTAACGATGACACCAAAGTCAAATATTCTAAAATGTGCTAAGTGGGCTAAATACTCGTATTCTCTAACCTATGAAATATTCTTAAATATGCAAAAAAATTTTTGTCTACGAACTTAGAATTGAACGAATCGTTCACATTTTTTACTCTCATAAAACTGCATAGACCCAGTAACGATATGTAAAAACATATAAATCCGGTTTTTAGTGATAATATTACTGTTTGTTTTGGCACGTTTCTGGATGCATGTACCGGCATTTATCTATTGTCTTCAAACAGTACATTTTCACGATAAAATCTAATAATTAGATTTTATTAATTAATAAAAAAAAATAATTAATTTTTTATTTTAATTAATTATTAATAAATTATT
Organism: Sipha flava; assembly: GCF_003268045.1. Taxonomy (NCBI): domain Eukaryota; kingdom Metazoa; phylum Arthropoda; class Insecta; order Hemiptera; family Aphididae; genus Sipha; species Sipha flava. Next base: position 251,390 of record NW_020272935.1, read on the forward strand.
ATACAAAATAAATTCTAATTTGAATTTAAACAGAAATTTTATTAAAACAATTTCGAGTATTAGTTCTATAATTGTGTACTGCCACTTTTTTATTTATTTAGAAAAAGCATTCCCAATTACATACAGTGGTCGCCGCTTATAGTGTTCACTGGTTAAAAGAATCAGCTGCTTATAATGATCAAAAATGCCAGGAACGGAACAAACAGCCGTTATAAGTGCATTTTTCGTCGCTTACAGAGTAATGCTTTTGATTTGATGTGGGTAATACCTGGGTACCCGTTAACCGGGTAATATCCGATTTTGTGAGTAGTCAACGTTTTCAGGTAGTGGGTACTCATTACCCAAAATTTTCGGGAACCCGATTGTTTATACAATAATTACGTAACATGTGCGGACGCTCGGTATCTTATCTTATTATGATTATTATTCATATTATTATTATTTAAATGAGAAATCGAGTTTGTTCGCGCATGTTACGTAGTTAATTAATGTATTATTTTTTGTTGAAATTATAATTGTCACCAGATTTCGGATTGCCGTCACCAGGCTAAATCCATCACGCCAACGGACGCCGTTATCGGTGCACCTACCTATAAAATGCACGGTGGCGTGATGGAAAGTCACCATTTACTGCCTCTCCGGTGTTGTAGTAAGACCTTCCCAGGCAGACTTACGCAACATTGGAAGACAGTATCCCCCTGACCTCGACTAACAATATATTTATGTTGGTCAGTGGTGTAATATTCGGAGTTATTCTGGCGTTGCATTGATCAGCATAACCATCGGTTTATGGGGCAATAGTCAGAGTAATTCCGGCATTGCACCGACTGAAGTATCGTTCGTTCGAGGTCTTTATTTTCGTCGACGCAACCTATCCGTTATTCGTTATAAGCTCTCCGAGCACAAAAATATTCTCAGTGTCATTAAGCTCTCCGAGCACAATTTTTATTATAATAAAAACACATTTGTTTTCATCATTAGGTGTCTCTTTTTTTTGTGCGTTTTTCCGAACGTTTCATTTTGGTCCTTCGAGCCGGATTACTTTAAATATCAAAGTAATATTTCAAGCATAAATACTGTCGTTCCTCCTAATACTCGTTACCCGAGCATTATATTTGTTACATATAGCTATAGCCTATAACTGATTATTTGTTATCTACAATAGCGGCTATATGTTCATGATAAAATAAAACCAGTCAGCTTTTAGCACTCATGCGAAGCACTTTATTTTGACCTGACACACTCCTCGCACGATGCAATCTAGAAGGATCTGAAAATTGTGTATTGTATAATTGAATTTTGAATTGTTGTTGAACCATGGAGTACAATAAACCAGATGCGTTGGTTTTAACGGGTAATTTGTCAGAAAATTGGCGCGTTTTTCGTGAAGCGTTCGAGATTTACATTGAGGCGGCTGGTCTAACGACAGCGTCTAACAAACGTCAGGTGGCTATTTTTCTTAACCTTGTTGGTAAAGAGGGCCTAGAGAGGTATAACACTCTCAAGTTTGAAAACGTCGAAGACAATAAGAAAATTGATCAAGTGCTAACCGCGTTTCAAAATTATCGCAAACCAAAAAAAAAATATTCTACACTCCAGGTATATATTTTATAAACGGTCTCAAAAAGAAAATGAGTCTATTGAGGAGTTTCTGTCAGCGTGTCGTGGTTTGATAAAAGATTGTGAATTTAAATCCCACGAAGAAATTTTACGTGACAAAATTGTTCTTGACACGAGAGATAGCGAGACTCGCGACAAGTTAATTAAGCAAGCTGATGTTACTCTTGAAGCTGCAATAGAAACCCTTCGTATTGCTGAAATTCAACGAAAAGAACTCAATCAAACGAAGGAGATTGGTGAAAAACAAAATGAAGAAATGCAGTTCATTCAAAAGTACGTGGTGGTAAGTGTAAAAAGAGGATAAAAAAAAACTTACCAACGCAGACAGCCTCCTTTTACGTGGGAATTAACCCTTGTCTGCTTTCGTTGTTTGGCTTCTTATTCTTATGAACTATAGTAATTAAACGGGACAGGACAAGGTGACCAATTTACAATATATGCCGCATATGGTGAATAAATAAAATAACACACCGTATACATATAATGACGGCAAGCCAGCAGCACCGCCGTGTTATTGAAATAAACAAATACAACTATAAATTCAAGGTATACAAAGTACATATTGATTGGTTACATATTTGATTGGGGCGCCCGCTAACTAAAGATAATATACATCAAGGACAATACGACCAGAATTAAAATAATGATATAAACCAATAAATGAACCTGACATTGCTCCAGTGCACGGACAGCACGTTGTATTCTCACCGACGCCGACTCACACCACCATCAACCACAGCCCACACAACTCCAATGGTCCACGGCAGCAACAGCGGCACCAACAGCCACGTGAACTGGACGTCGAAAACCGTCGCACTTCAACAGCAACGACAGTGGCAACAACAGCCGCAACAACAAAACGTCGTACGCCAATGGCCACAATAGCGACAACAACGGAACGTCGCACGCCAAAATGGCAACAATGATGGTACACCGGACCCAGAGCGCCGACGACCACACAGCCAGGAAAAAGAGACGCCGACGACTGACTTGCACCGCAATGTTCCGACGACCGGTGCTCGGAGTAGCGATAAAAGGTCGCTAGTGCGGGGGGTGGTGGTATCGATTGGAAGATTCTAGAAGAGCCGAGAAAACGCAATATCGCATTATCGCATAAACCGGACCGGTTTGTCTCGGATAAGTGTATTTTGTACAATGATTAAGCAGCCACCCATTAGTGACTCTTGATTATGTGAATTTTTTTTTCAGTTTTTATTATTATAATTATTTATTTTATTTTTATTTTTAATTTAATTTTTTTTTTTTTTTTGATTGATTGACATTAAATATTAAAGTTTTGAAGTTTTGTAATAAATAGCGCCACCACTTTATTTTTAATTTACGGTTAGGATTTCCTGGGAGTGTACGAATAGAGATATCTTTTATAAGAGGGTTAGAATATGTACCAAAGAGCTCCTTCTATGAGGTTGGCCCCGTTGGCGAAATATCCACTTAAATACCCAAAGGAAACCCTTTACAATAATAAACAATAATATAGCGTTATGACAGGAGCGGGTGACCAAAATTCATATTGATTTTAAACAAATAATTTTGGTTATGCAAACCTTTTATTTGTGCCACAGTATACATTATACGCACAAAATAAAAAATCTACAATAAATAATAAATGGGCGCCCAAGAGATAAATTAATATATTCCTAATCTTATATACTTAAAACTAAATACAGAATAACGCCTTTATATAATGAAAACCTGACCCGGTACCGTACGTCCACTGGAACCACCTCGGATTGCGTCGCTAAACAGTAATTGGTTCGTCCGGAATGGTCTAAATGTCATACGCGGCTTAACAGCCTCACACGCGTACAGAATGGTATACGCAATATACGCGGCTAAACAGCCACACACGCGTACACCGCCATAAAATACAAAAACGAAAATTTACGGCCGACGCGATTTCACGTAATCGAACGACGAGTGAAGGTTAACTGACGAACGCAGGTAAAAGGCGTATATCCGGTCAGGCACGCGCACACGCACGGCACGTTCAATCCCGATATAGCCGGACGACGTCGAGGAATGGTTATTATCGGGATTTTCCGTATATATATATTGAACAGGATGAGTTTGGAGTCGTTTGTGGAAGCGCGTGTAAAAGATGCGAGTCTCTTCTACTATTGTTCTCATATGAAGATCATTATGAAGTGTTAAATTGGAGATGTAGGGTGGAGCGTTAGATAGTCGTCGGAGAGATATATTTTGGAACGTTTGAATTCTATCGGTATTGGATTTTTTGGCCGCACCCCATAGTTAAAGGCCATACATCCAGATTGGCTTGAGTAAAGATTTATATATTAATAATTTGGTGTTCAGAGTAGAGAATTTATTTCTGATTAAAAGAGGTCTGAACATACACATACGGTTATTTAATGTTATTCTTTTTGTTCGAAAGTGTTTATTCCATGTCAGTCTTTTATCCAGGATTAATCCCAAGTATTTGACTGTATCGGATGTAGGAATTTGTACATTTTTAAGGGTAATGTTTGGGCATATACCTTGTTTTAATGTGAATGTTGTATGTACAGATTTATTTTGGTTTATTTTAACTCTCCATTTGTCGTACCATTCAGATAACTAATTTAGGTGGATTTGTAGATTTGATGAGGCAGTTATATGATCATTATTAATAGATATAATGACTTTATCGTCAGCATAGTCGGCTATAATGGTAAGATTAAAAATAAAAATTGAATAATCGTAATCAGATATTTGTTGAATGATGGATTTTTTTTTTTTTTTTTGTGATCCATGAAAATAATTAAGAGGGCCAATTTTCCTAAACCAGAATAAAGTCCATTAAGCCTTTCTCCTATTTACATTTCTATACTATTATCCTTCCAACTATTTTTTATGAAACGGAATTGTACAACGTTGAGTAATAATATTGGAAATATTTAAACTCGTCGACATGTATACAACGAATACGCTAAAAGCCAAAACAAACGTTAAACACAATACAGACCATTTCTTATATTCAGTTTTAAATTTTCTATGGTTATCGTTGTGTCTGAAAATGTCGTCGAAAATGGTCTTTTTATATTCGTGTTATTATTATATATAATTGTAGTGGTCACTGGTCTAATAGACAATAGTATATTTTTAGATTAATGATGAAGTTCAAATAAAAAAATCCTGCGTGTATATCTAATGAATGATTTTTTTTATCTTTTTATGCAGACATATAATATAAATATATGTAATATTTACATTCAAACAAATGTATATAAACATTTATTGTACGTGTTAATAATATATATATACTTATGTACACACATACGTATACATTTGTTTAACAACACAGAAACATATATTATTGTCGTACTTGTAAAAAATAAAAATATATTTATGAGTATATGTAAGAAAGAAGAAAATTCTTTTCTGATAAAAAAAAAAAAAAAATGTGTTTTATACAAACCGAATTAGTTTAACCGGTATTACACGTATTGATTGGAGTAACGTATTATATAGGTACATATAATAAAATGTAAGAATATACATTTATGAGCTTAATAACTTGAGTAATATAATAAATCACTTCGTGACGTCGTATATACCGCGTGTAGCGTATTCACATAAAAATATAATAAATAAAACTTAAACCAGTATATGCGTGTGTACGTTTATATATTATAAAATAATATCGATACATTACACGCTACAAAAAAAAAGTAATAAATACATTATTACAATACAATAATATTATCAACAAACGTATTTACTCGTCTATGTGTATAAATATATCAATATTGTATATTATTTATTAATCATAATATAAATAAAATAATATTGGTATAATTTAAATAAATATAGAGGTAACCGTGTAGGACAGTCGCGCCTAATGGCTCGCTGTCTACAGAGTTTACCACCGAACAACAAATAGTGGGTTTAATATGTATAGAACAAACGATCAGCGGCGGCAGTCGACCAAATGTACAAAAACGTTATTTACAAAATAATAATAAATTCTTAAACGTTAATTATCACATCTCCTTGTCCAGGTTTCTTTTATTTCTTAAATGCCGCGATTACGTATTAGAAAAATAATAATATTGCTTTCCGTTTTCATCGTCCGCGGCGCTTAGCTGCAAGGGTTTGTGATGAGAGAGGACACCGAACACTGCATGCAGGTCTCCCCGGTTCGAAATGTCGGCGTAACTTTTGCAGCTATACAACTACTGATCACATTCTCCTGAAATACATACATAATATGGATTAAGTTTACAAAAACTTAATAATTACTCTTCAAATGCTTTCATACACATATAATTTCTGTTAACAAAGATTATTATTATTATTATATTAAATATTTCTAAACAACATTATCTTATAATATAAATATTTTATCTTTTATTACAGTTTATTTTATTTTAATTGTATTAATTTGTATTTTTTAGTTAGGTATATATCGACCCCGTATATTTACGTTCATCTTTGGAGATCGGTGGGCATTATACGTAGAAAGCGATATTTTTGATAAAAAAATTTACATATGAAAACTGTAATTATCGTAACAGAATTAATGATTGCGTAACCCAACCCGTTCTATTATTTTTGTGGTAGAAATTGAAGTCATGAGCCACAAATTTCGAATAACGTACTTGGTTAGATAATATTTTTTTTTTTACTTCTTAGAGAGCATAGGCTTACGATAGGCCGGTTGATCAACGTCGTATGTACTACATTTTTTACGATAAAAATATGATATGATATTATTATTATTGCGCCTAAACAAGAGAAGAAGGGTAGTAGAAGTCTGGTTTAATCACATCATGAGTATTTTTATTCCTTGAAATCAAATTAATCATTGTGCGTTGTTTTCCTGAGAGTTAGAGTGAGATAGAGAAGAGAGTGAGTGAAAAAGAGAGAGAAAAATAATTTTATTTTTACTCAAACCCTATTCATTGTAAATATATGTACTAACTTACACTTACATAACGATTGGATGATAAAGAGGGTGTGCACATCGTACTTTGTCTAGTCTTAGAATGCGACTTTTGTGCTGGTTATGAGTATCACATATTATTTATAGGAGGAAATAATAAATTTTAATTTCAAAGTCACCACTGTTTTAATAATGTAGGAACTTTAAAAAATATATATATGATAATAATATAGATAATAACAATAATGTAGGAACTTCTAAAAAAAGAAGAATAAACAACTAAAATAAAGGATGAACGGCCGTTTGTCATGTATCATTGAAATGTATATCCGAGAAATCAATTAACTCTCGTACAGGGTTAGATTAGGGTTAGGCTTCCAGTTTTTAAGGCTGTTTATATATCGTTTATCAAAGGTTCAGCTTTTTGATATACTGCCTTCTCCACAGGGTTTGCTAGTAAATCGTTATTGAGTAACTCTATAAAATATTTCCTCCATCTTCCAGTCTTTTTTCAAGTTCTATAATAATATAACCCTCTGTATTTTTAATCGCTTTTAAGCTTGGATTGAAGTGTTGATGTTTCTTGATGATCCTAAAGAAATTTCTTGCGTTGCCATGGGAAAGATTTCTTTTTGTTTCCTTTTATATTCCAATCAGAAATTTCCTTTTTTTCCTTTGAGTTATATATCTGCATTCTCTATGTTCTTTTTGTATTTCTCCTTTTTGTTATGATCTTGCAACATCAGAAACCTATTTCTCGATAATTTCCGCTTTTTAACCGCTTTTCGACATACTTCATTGAACAATTCATTCTTTTTTTCTTTATAAAACCAATTTCTTGTTCTTAAGTCTCCATAAGAATTTTATTAACTTTGTTTCAGTTCGAGTCTATATCTTGTAAGTTGAGGTTCATGTATTTGATGTTTTTGTCCTTTTTTTCCCATTTTTTTATTACATATCAAAACATATCAACATATTTTAAGAAGCAGATGATGTAATTTTCAAGAACACAATTTAGAGATCTATATAATTATAAAGTTTCATTCAGAAAAATGATATATTTTGTAAGTATTATATTAATTTCCATAATATTATAAGTAATTAATGATTATATATTTGATATGATTTTACTATGTAATTTTAATGCTCCCTCAAGTAAAGAGTCGCTAGTGGGTTACTTCTTAATCACGTATATCATGTTTTCTATCTTTTATCACTTATACTTATTATGCTAAATAGTATAGATCGTAAAATTATTATAAATATATAAAAAAAAAATGTAATGTATTTTTCATTGCAATTTTGGCATCTTTTAAGTGCAATTATATCCGATCTGTAGTTATAACTATATTATATAATTTTGACAGTAAATGGATCGGTCATTTCGAAAAGGTCATTTCTTCACACATTTTCAAAATTAGTTTTATGTGATAGATGTTTTTAACTAATAATAATGCATATTTCCTTCGAGACCACCATAGCATAGTTGGTTTTTATAAGGAAATTTAACAATTCAAACCTTTTTCAATTTTTATTTAAATTTAATTTTGATCTCTTAAAATAGTTTGTACGTTTCCCGATAATTTTCATTTTATGGAGATATGGCTTTTTCGAAATGACCGTTTCAATTTTCAAATGAATTAAAAGCAATCGATATTTTATAGCAATGTTTTTGATACAAATTAACCAACAATGTGTTATATAAGTTTGGGTTATTTTAACATACAATCGTATTTTTAACCTAAATTAAAATAAAATAAAACAAATATCTCAATAAAAAAGTTTTTTTAATAATAATTAAATTCTTAGATTTTTTTCACAGGAACTTATTAAAAGTATTCTAACAAGGATCAAGAATCGGTTAAACTTTTTCATGTGATTCGTAGAATAATACGTTTGTTTTAAAAAAAATAATAAATTAAATAAATATTAAAGTTAGAACCTTTTTATACTTATTTTTATATTTATTTACCTTTTTTGTAGCGTATTTACATTATTCGAGAACATTTTTGGGCCTTTGAGTTTTTCATCTTATAATTTAAGGCATGGTATATTACATCTAAATTTATAAAACTTTTAAAAAAAATATGAATTTACCTTTTTTACAAATGGTTTTCTAGACTTGGAAAACCTTTTAGACTATTTTCCAATTCAGTGTTCTTGAATCCTCCATTTTCGATACCAGCCAATGTATGAATGTTAGCGTTCTTCAATTTTTTCTTTCCCATGAATAAAACGGTCATACCAAACATTAACGAACCTATGGAGTAATAAAAACACAATTTATCATCAACCACTGATTAATAATCAGGTTTCTTTTTAACAAATTAATTATATTTAATGTGTCAAAAATATATCGTTGATAGAAGATAATATTGTCGTATAAATAGTTTTTGATTACGAATCGGACACTTATACAATATAGTATAAGATAGTATTCACAGTATTCACATGAGAAATTTAGACCAATTATATGCTTAAACCGTTCGAATAAGCTTATAAATAGAATTTTTATTCACTGCATTCTAGCACTTTGATATGGGTTTGGCCTTGCTTAGGCTTAAACAACGATCACATGATGTGATTTAATCAACGACCCGTGTTGGAGAAAAAAAAAGTTACACATAAACAGATATCTTCAAACAAATCATTGGTGACAAAAAGACAGGTATAACGAAAAACAAAAGTTAAATTAGTTCTCATTTAGTCAACAGTTAAAATAAGAATTGCGATTCCACTGAAGATACGAATTGAACTTGGGATGGTTTCGTGATTAAAAATTATTTTATTCTGTTATTCTGTGTATATACACAAGCACAATAACGAAATTAAACCATATAAAATATCTCATCAGACTGATTTAGATATTATTGGTGAAGAACTACGTAACGATGATATTATACGCTTAACAAGAGTTATCTAGATGTTATATAGAAAGTCCTAAATCTGTATAAAATAAGTAGGAAATTTTTGTTAGTCTGTAATTCTGGGCGCAAAAGTTGTCCATCAGAACGAATTGTTATTGTATTTGACGATCAACCGTGAACTGGCTCGAACAGTTTTCGTAGTTTTTTTGGGAACCGATTATTAATAGAACTGTCCAAGGAAAAAATTAAATTCAGTAATACTCCTTAAAGTGCATTGTAACGATGACGGAAGGATATGGCCGAAGCGTGCGTGTGCAAGTTTGCTTGCCAGTTGCGCGGTACTCACTTAGCAAGTAAAAACCAGCGTAGAAAATGGCCAATGCCGTCTTGTAATCGTACGCTTTACGAACGGGTTCCACGAACATCGGAACGTTGCCACCAAAGTTGTTCATCCAAAACAGGAACGCACCGACGGTTGTCGACCGGACTGACATAGGCACGGACTCTACAAGTATGGCGAACAAGATTCCGAACCACATTTCGGCTGCGAAAAAAAAATTAAACAAACATAAAAACAATATTAATATGTTTTATTTATGTGAGCTGTAAAAAAAAATTTAAAAAAAATTCTTGGTGTTCATCAACTTACCGAACAGGTACGATATGGCTAGTGTCACCATGGCGCCTGTTGGTCCCAGGTAAATGCTTCCGTAGGCGAATGGCGTGGCGATCAACTAAAATCGATGGTAAATTAATTAATAATAATAGCGTTATATATTAAATTATACAAATTTAATGTAAACGTGATTAACGGTTAATGGATGACGTCAAGAACACTGTTTATATTTTTATCCATCAAACACTATTATTATAATGTATTATCAGTATTATCAGTATTATTATTATTATTATTTAAAAATCGATACTATTTTTTTTTATCTGCTGTTCATTAAGAACCCGCAGTATAAATGGAATATTGTTTATACTTTGACTTTCCATCGATTTTTTTTTTTTTTTTTAAAAATCTCAATGTTCCTGAAATGAAATACATTCGTGATTTTATTTTCTATTTCATCTATACTGAACAGTTGTACATCATTGAGTTCACGATTTGCCTTATAATTAATGCGATGATTATATACTACTGCTCTTTAAATTATTAGGTTAAACTTTCTAATTGGACGGTTGTAAACATGACTTTACCACTTATAATATATATATAGCTAGTAATATATAGGTGTATGTATATAACCTTTCTTTAAGGTTATAATCGAGTTTCTTCTATTAATCTATTTTGTGATTATTTTCAGCTTACTATACTAATGTGGTATACTATTAATATGTATATGTTAATGATTATTGTATTACACCAATGTTGAGTTTTAATAGCATTTATTTAATGTTTATTTTATCGATAGGTTATTTGAATAATAAGTAATAGTTGTTATGTATTCATTGTATTATGTAATTAATATATTTGATTATTTTTTTACATGTAAACATATTTGACAAATGTTACACTATTGTTTTTTATTTAATTTTTTACGAAACCTAAGGAATGTTTTGGTAATTTATTTTAGAAGTTTAAGGCTATAGAATTGATAAGCCTATTGTTATTCTTCAAAGTAATCTGTCATCATTCTTATTAAAAATACAAACATTGCTGTTGGGTGACTCATAAAACATTGTAAATAGTTGAAAAATAAAAATAATTTCAAGTTTAATGGGTACTTTTGGTCGATTATTACATAACATAAACGTAACAGGAATAAATTTGCACGATTTGAATTTTTCAGTAATTATAAGAACTTAAATAGTATTATTTATTTATAGCCATTAGTGTGACGTATAGGTAAACCAGTGATGGTGCATGAATAAAATGTACAGGAAGACTTTTAACTTTTGTTCAACTATTGGCTATTTATATACATTTTTACTTGAAATATTAGTATTTTATTTAATATATGTATATATGTCGTAATAACTAATTAACTTAGCTTAATAATTCCGATTATTGTTAGTTATATTTTTGTTAGATAATTATTCAACTTTATTGTAAGTAAATAGTTTAAATTATTGAAAATATATTGCATCGTTTCTTATATTCTTATATAACTTATATATATATTATAAATTAAATTCGAACTTCAATCAATTAAAATTTTATAGATACAATTAAAACTGATAAAATAACAAACTGAAATCTACGGTTATATTATCCGTCCAATAACTCATCTAATGTATAATGTTTTGATTTTATATTTTTAATTTTTAACAAAAAAATGGCAAGTTTACGAGTAGAATAACGCACCTCCCGGTTGCAGAAAATACTAAGACTAGTCTCACGGACTCCATACATAAATCATTATCGCTGTGATTCCTCCCTCTGAACTTTTATATGCCATATATAATATTAGAAATGAGACTGTCGATCGACCCTTCCAATCGTTTTACGACCGCGTCGTCCCTCGTTAATCGTTATCAATGATTTCAAAAATAGTGTAGTGCTATTTTCCCAGGGCTTATACGTATACATTTATAAATACCATACGCGCACCACGATGGAAAAAATATTTATTCACACATGCATATATATGTATGGTAAATATTGCCGACAAAAAAAAATATTGTACATAGATCACACAAAAATATGAAAATATTTGAAAAATTTTGTTTTGTCATGCTATAATTATTGAGGAGACGCTGTCTCAAAGCTTCCCCTAACGCATCACTGGCTTAAACACAACTGGTTATACCTATTTCATGTTGATATAGAATAATATTATTGAAGTTTTCCGCAAGAAGCACTCCGATGACTATTACAAATTATATAATTAATTTATAAATCTATTTTAATTGTTAAAATGGTTTTTATATTTGTTTTACTTACTGGCATCATTTTTAAATGTTATAAGAGATTACTTATAACATTATTTTCTTTTTTCGGGGTTTATTCATATATGCATACCTGACTAATGGCTAAGACGGCTACTCTAGACTTAATTCCATATTTCTTCACAATGCTATCAGAAGTGATTCCACCAATTACGACACCGATGCTGCCGACCAAGAATGTGACCACGAACAACGACCAACCAAGATCATAACCTGGGAAGATGTCACGATAAAAGAGATCGGCGTTATAGGCGAAACAGAATCCACCTATAGGGACAACAGTACGAAATTAAACATTTGTTTCGTTGTTTTATAATATTATGTTAACACGTTTCTCTGTCACGTTTTCTGCACATACCGGTGTGTCTGATTGCAGCAGCGATACACAAGATCAAAATTTTAGGTTGTAAAAGTACTTTCCAAATGTTGGTCTTTTCGGCGCTCTCGACAGGTAATGTAGTGTTTTGCATTATATGCGGTTTTGATACATCATTGTTGTCGGCTTCGGCTTCTTCGCTAATCGCTGTTCTCTTTGGTTCATTCATCGTAGTGATAGCTAAAGCTGCTACGATCAGTCCAATCATTCCACTAACAAAGTATGGCACTCTCCATCCCTACAATTAAAATTTTTAACAGTAATATATTTGTGTTTTATGATTCAGGCGTGGATCCAAGGTGGGAGAAGGGCTAATGGGGCACAACCCCCTCAAATCCCTAAAAATAAGTTTGTGTTATGTATAATATAATACATTGGGTTTTCGATTTATCGAAGTTCATAATATTTTCTCACTAAAGTGTTATAAAATTACAAAAAATAAAATAATTTAATTGTATATTTATTGTGTAATAACTAATGTATGTGTTACTGCGCCCTTTCTGTAAAACATTTCTGGATCCAACCCTGTTATGAGTTGGTTAGATGGATATTAAAACTTTTCAATTCATCATTGATTCAAAATATCAACTAAAAGATAGAATAGAAATTGAAGTTTCCAGAACGATTGGGTAAACAATTCAATTGACATTTTATTAATGAAACATTTATACATTGCAATTGACTATAATAGATCGAGCTAAAGATGTAAATCATGAGTTTACTGTTTTAAGCTGCATAATTATATTTTGTGAAAGTACACTTCATTACAAAATTATTGGTTCAAAAGAGTTATTAAAATATTACTCACCAAACCACCAACGTTCATTTCAGTAACGTATCGGCCGACTGGAAAAGCCAAACCAATACCAGCGTAAATTCCCCAGTTAAAGATCGCCATTACTAATCCTCTCTTTTCCTATAAATCATAATTATCTGGTTAATATACGAGTATAATAAAAGTTGTAATATTTAATTCTGTATTAAATATAAGCTGGTAAATTACTATGACATATATAGAACTATTTATATTACATAATAAGAAAACTTTTCTTTTAAATAAATTAATAATTTAATTTAATTTAATTAAATCAATCCGTATGTACCAGTATAATAAAATTAAATGTAATAAGTTCTTTGAATCTTAATTACACAAGGATAATATTAAATACACAAGGAAGAAATCATTTAGATATAGCCAATAGATACTTACTCTAGGAAAACATATAAGCCATTTATTTTTCAAGTAAATTAAATAATATATTTTTATCAAAACTTATCAAATTATTTTTATTAAAAAAATTAATCAGAAATCACCTTTTTGAATTTGTAATGGTTTTGAATTAAACCAACTTAACTGAATACAGACGAAATAATTACTAAATTAAACAAGAACAGTAAAAGTATTGGTTTATAATCGGTTGTGTTCTCAGTCGGTTTAAAGTAAAATTGACTTATTATAACTCATTATTATAATTATTTTCGACATATTTTACAAGAATAAAAAGTCGTAAATTTGGACATGCTTACTTCTGAAAACAAGTCTGATAGTATTCCCGTAGACAAGGGATTGGTACCAGCCTCGCTATAACAAACAATGGTACATATAGTTATTAATTACCGAGGTCACGATTTTTGTTGTCTCCGTTATTTTTTTATATTTATAATATTGTTATAAAAACATTGTTACACACCCGACTGCAAGCATGATTCTGAGTAGTATCAGATGCCAGTAACTAGTAGCCATACCAATTAGACCGATAGCTGTGGCGCTGATCAACGTGCACAGGGACAGTAGTCGGACTCTGAAAATAGATTTTACACAAAAAATGATTATATGTTACGGCATACGATCCAAAGTTTAAATTTTGTATTTTATTTTGAAAAGCATTTTCTCACACCCGAAGTTCGCATTACAAATCGTCGTATACTGGTATGCAAAATAGTCTATGCACTGTAGTTCAAAAATGAAAATAGTTGACCAAAATTCTCATTTTCTCAAAACTCTTATGAAATGATCTATTGTTTACAAATAATTATTAAAATAATAATTTATATTCGTATACCGACGTAAAATATGAGCAACTAATGATGAATTGTAATCAGTCGATTATGGTCTAAGGGGTAGTGTTGATACCATCGTGTAATTCGAAGAAAAAGTTAATTCAATTTGTAAGTTTATAAAAGCGAAAAGGGTTATTATCATTTAATTTGTAACTTTACATTTCAATCACTACATACGGAATTAATAATAGTAATAACTTCATAATTGCATTGTTAAATATTTTCTTTGTATTTTATCCAACATAAATAAATTGATAAACACTTTAATTTTATTTTATTTGTGGTAAAAATTAAACTATAGGACGATTATTGACAAAATATTATAATTCTTATGGAAAAATTATATTTTATAAGGTTCAATTATTATTTTATGAGTATAACCTAACCTTTGGCTATTATAAAAAAACATTTTTATTCATCATTATTGAGTATTTATTTTTATTTTTTGAGTAAATCGAATAAAATGAGTAGAATTCAAAATTTCAAATTTTGGTCAACTATATAATTTTTAATTACTGTGCTGCGTGGTAATAGTATCGGCACGGTTTATTACAAGACATGTCACAAAAATTTATTTTATTTTAATATTTTTGCTTCCTCTACCACCATCTACTCATGTACATTATTAACGCGTCGCGAACAAGGTGATCCGCGCTTACCTATTGAACTTATCGGCGGCCATGCCGAAAAAGATTCCAACGATCGAATAGACGGCAATAAACGCTGGTCCAGCCAAAAGCTGGTATTGGAAACCGAGTCCATTGTAGTTCCATTCACAGAACGGTGTGCCATCTTCCTGAACTAACAACTCGCACCTGCATTAATTGTAATAATAATAACGATAAGAAACACTATAGTAATATTTTATATCAAATAATGATTCGTGTACAGCAGATGTGTTAATAATATGATATCAAGTTTTTTATCACTTGATGACGTACTTAACTTTATTATTCTAGACACTATAATATCAACTTAAAATGTTATTAATTTTGAAATGTTTATGAGCGATGTAAGAGGCCACGTATATACAACCCCATATTCTGGCTGTATTTATAAAGTATACTTTATCACGTATCTTTTGCAATATAAATTAAGAGGTGCATGGACAACAAATATCATCAGACATAGATCAGATAGAGAGAGAAAAAGAGAGATAAAGAAATTAAAACAGCAACTGTTTGAATATCATCATCATCACCATTGTCGTCATCAACACCATAACATCGACAGACAAGGTTACTATACGATAATATTCGGCGCAAAATATAATAGCTAGGAATTATTGTGTGTGTATACTAAAATATTATATTGTTCGCCTTGTCATTATAATCGAATAAACTTGACCTGGACTAATTGCGTGCACTCTCGATCACTATTCGCAAATGTAATCGATTTGGCGAAAATTTACATCGTTAGCCGCATGAACAAACACGTAGTGTTATTGAAACCCGAGGCGGCGGCGACGGCACAACGAGTGTTCGTAACCATAAGGGTGGCAAAAAGAAATGGTTGAATGTGTTCGTATCTGTCGCGCACTAGATATATTGTATTTCCTGTCGAATTACCTTCTTTAGGAGTTATTTACATTATTTTTTATATACACTTGTAATAACGTGCAGTAATGTATAAGTCACTTTTCGCTAAGGTCAGCGTATTGTAACATATATATAAAGATTATATCGTCTGGAGATGGTGATGATAATAATAGTAGTTATATCGATAATGCGAATTAACACGAATTCTGTCGGAAACGAACTCTCACGATACATAAACTATTCTTGTTATGAACTTGAATGATATAACCGTGAACCCTTCCCTCCTTTGCCCCCCCTTGATCACCGCCAATGGTAATAGACTTCAATTAAATACATATTATCGATGTGAAATTATGTATTTATTTTTATTTCTTTCCAGAAATATCAATTGATTGTAAACTGTATACTGCCCACTCACGATTTCTGGTCGATTGATGTGTCGCAACGTTCGTGTAACGTGTAATTAAACACTGTCGACTCGGCCAAATGTCCCAAAAGCTGACATTTGATATCACCGTAATGCACGTCCCTGGCCGTTGCCTTGCTGGTCACTCCGATCAAGAAATGTCCCATCTCGGACGTGAGGTAACCCAGCGTGAGAACCGTGAGCACATACGTTTTGTACAAGAAACCCAACTTTTTGATGTACGAATGCATAGTTGTAGGTATATTTTATTCTATACTGATAATTCTGAAACAATAAGATTAAAAAATGAGAATAATAATAAAATAGTAAATAGGAACGAGAACGCGTAGTTATGGTGGTATTTTTGATTATTTTTGTAGGGTGGGATATGCATATTCGCGTACATAAATAATAATGCATACATATTATAATATAATATGTATTCATTATATTATAATGTTGACCAATCGCTAGCGTACGCTTGTTTGGAGGACCACGGGGTGAAATGTTCTAACATATTTTTATGTTGAGCTGTCTCGTTTATGTACATATAAACAAGGTTTAAAATTTATAACAACGCGGTGCGCAACAAACAAGTTCTTATAAGTCAAGGGTGTATTGCGCGAACGCACGCGAATTTCATGGTCATTATATTATTATACTATTATTGTATGTGCAATAGTGCAATATGTTTTATCTGCAGTACATGTTGTATCTTATTTGCAAATTTAAAAGTCTTGTTTACACAGCTTTGTGGATAAATTCAAACACAATGGGTTGGCAGTGGGAAACGTGCTACGATTTCTATATAGACTCGTGGTCATTGTGTGATCTGCAGGATAATGTGTAATAACAAAAGACATCTGTCGACGGATCGGAAAATTGACGAGAAAAATTGGTTGGAGTTTTCTACGATGATTTTCGGTCCGTCGCGGCATGGCCTGATTATCCGATGAACGTTCGCTCGATCACTATATTGTGGTATAACACTATAATATTATATTTTGGATATTATAATGGTATTATTATTAGCTTGCCAAACAATTAAATTATCGCAAATCGACGGTTTGTGTGTCTTTTTTTGTAATCTATCTTCAACAGACGGTGTAAATGATTGTTTTATGTTATAATTAACAATAGTGTTTTTGCTCTTATCGGTGCTGATCCAACACGTTTCATATCTGAGGGGTGCGTGTGATAGATGTTTACGTTGAATGACCTCCTCGGACATAGCGTTGATGGTCAAATCGTATATGCGGTCACTCGATACATATTCGATCATGCTTATGGTTCCACTATTAACGATAATTAACGTTTTATTCTTTTATTATTATTTTTTTTTTTTAATAAGAAATACAAAGAATATAATATAAAATGGAAAACATTTTCGAGATGACACAGTTAGATTGCAATAAAGAACTGTTTGTTCACTGGCGACTGCTATTATAAATTCAAAGCCCAAGTTCATCGAAATCAGTCGTGTGTGTCTTCGACTCGTGTGTACACGTCGTTTTGAGGTTATTCAGTTTTCACTTTTACTTTTTTTTCGCGAGTAAATCAACTAACTGACGCCTATTGTTTTTCTCGAATACCAGTGTAAATAACTCCGGGGGGTGGAGTGGGAGCTATAGTCAAAATTAAAGGAAGTAATGTGTTCGGATAGTTTTAATTAAAATACTACACATCAATCGTCAAGATCTACATGCTCGAATCGTTCGGTTCTGTTTTCTTCGTTACCCTTGAGTTGGGACGCGCTTGTGAGTTCCGCGTTCGAAGAACAGTTACAGTAGATATTGAAATTGAGCCAATAATAATTGTATTGACATTTCAATATTGCGTGACGAGTATTATTGATATCACGTATTAAAAAAACGAATAAAAACTTGACTGGTCTTATTATGTGTTTTGAAGTTACAACAATCAATTATAGAAGAATTTATTTAAGTAAATTCTTCTTTAATATATAATATTACATTTTTCGGAACAAGTAAAAATTTTAATTCGTTAGTCCTAAATATTTAGTCAATGGGATTATAATACAAGTTAAAATTGATCTTTTTGAAAATAACAGTGGTTAACTTATAATTATTAGTTTGTAAATGATAGCCGGTTTTAAACTACTGAAATTATTTCGTGTTCGTTAGTGCTATTTTTTACCTAAAATCGAACGATGTATGTTTTAATACGTTCAAAAATGAGTTAACTTAATAAATAAGTGAAATTAGTACAGAATATTATATTATATAGATCAGTAAGATTAAAATTAAGTAATTGTGTCTTCAAAAATGTTGGAATATTAGAAAAGTTAACTTTTTTCAAAACCAACGCATCACTGTACGTATATAAAAAACCTAAACGTTGTAAATTACCTAACAATATCAATTTAAAGAAAAAAAAATAACTTACTTTTGTATTATACTCTTCTTATAGAAAAAAGTATAGTAAAAAATGTATGTGTGTTGCAAACTCATGAAGTTCGAATTTACCACTAAAACGAAACGGTATACATAGTTCAATGAGTTTTATACTCGTAGTATGAATATGATATAATTAAATTGTTTGATCTAACAGGAAACAAGACAAAAAAAGAAACAAATTCACATGTATATTCATATACAAACGAGTTCCGATTGACTTGCGTTTATCATTTAAAGTTTATTTTTATTAGTTGCTCATGTTTGTGCTCCAACATATTGATCGTTTGACGACGAAAAGTGTCGTCCTCCTTGTATCCGATTGGGGACAAATACGAGTATAATATATACATGTATTAATACTGATCGTACATACTCATACACACAAACATATACATACTTGCGCACGTGCACACGCGCGTATATACATACATATAAATAGATAATTTAATATTATTTTCTTTAATAGTATTTCGAGTCAAGGACCATTATTATTGTTTTATTCATATTAGTTATTATTTCTTTTTTTTTTTTGTCATTTTTCGCGTACATAGATATAAAGACGAACAGCTGAGATGGAAATACTGTTGATTCACTTGGAATTTTTTTCCAATCCGACTGCGATTTTTTCGATTGAGACTCTCTAGCTTGTGAAAATTCTACATACCTACTACTGTTATTACTCTCGGTCACATCTTCACACACACACTTAGCATACACGACTGTGCTGTAAAATGTAAATTGTGCAAACACGTACCCTTTAAAATGTATACTTCGTAGTCTCGTCGACGTGTGATGCTGTTGCCCGCGTTTAGACGTTCTGCTGTTATGTCGTAGGTAATATATATATATATATATATATAAATTTGCGTTTCCGGTCAATCGGCGTGAAGCTGAATAAACCCGCGAACTTTAAATTTATAAATATTATATATTAAATGATTCGTACTTCGAACTAACGGCCGGTGACACTATACGTATAGTTATATCGCGGCTATATGGAAATTCAAAGTGATCGACAAATCGAATATACTATACAAAATGTTTATATATTTATATCGGTTCGTGCGACAAGTATTAAATCTATATTGGGTCATAGACGACAACAAAAAAAAAAATTAATAACACGGTGATGTAAACAAAAATTGATTTCGCAGAAAATCGCCAAACGGCGGCAACGGTCCGTCGGATACTGGTGTCTGTTGGGATGCTCAAGTCCAATTTAAAACCTCGGTTTGTGCGTGTGCAAAGAGGTACACGCGCAGACCTTGTACCCTCACCAACAACAGCAAACCGCTGCCACCGCGTGCTGCGATTGACGGTCACCTCCTCCACTGCTATCGCCGTCGCCGCCGCCGCCATCGCCCGATTACAAGGCCGATTCATATGTATATTATACATACCATTTGGTGGGACAGATTCCGTTTTTTCCTTTTTTTCTTCTGCTTCCACCGCACAAGTACACGCACACACACACACACACACGCACGCGCGCGCTCGCATGCACACATACTTATAATCGCAAGTTCAGGAAACGACACTCGATCATTCAGTCCGAGGGTTTCCGTTTATTCATATGGGAGGGGAAAAAACACCTCCGGGTATACCAACAATGTGAATTTTATGGTTTGGAATTTTTTCAAACGCTAAATCGTGTGTGCACACCGTCACATTACGTAATTTGTACGGATATATCATTATTGATTTTATTAATTATTTATTATATACGTAAATGGGTGCAGTTCTCTCACCGTGAAACTGATCTCACATCGGATTCGGGCGTGAAGTCAGACGGATGCAACCGGACGCGACGTGAAGTTATCCTGTGGTAAATACGTATCGGTAGCTGATCGTATATCAATTATAATATTAGGTGAATGGTGATAGACGAATGGGTGAATTCCTAACCAAAAGAAATCGTGGTTTTCAAGGAAAAATGAAATCATTTTTCAAGTTGTATTTTTCACCTTGCCGTTTTTGGAACCGTTTTCAATTTTATGGACGTCATTTCCGTTCTTCGGCTGTTTCTATATATTATGTGTTAAAAATACATAATATTCATATATATACCTTAGTCATCATTGTGGTAAACAATCGCGACTTAATACACAGCCCATCGCGGTAGGTAAAATAATATTTTTCGTCGATAGATCCAATGATGGAATTTTGTATACTATTTGATCGATTACATAATATGTTGGAAATTAAAACATTTTCCGAACGGACAACGATACGGTCGGACTTAAATCAATGCATATCAATACATATTTATATTAATAATTATTTATAACTTTGAGATGTGTCGTGCACAGATAGAGAGTTTCGAAATAATATATGTGAACTAATTTATTGTTTATTCGGTATCAAAAAACCATCAGGTATTCAAATATTGTAATATTTCCACATGAACTCGTTATGGTTATTGTACAGTTAATTATTAGCGTGTGATTAATAGTGAAGTTTCGAAATATAATATTTGTATACAAATCTGGTGTAAGTGTAATGGTTTTGAATTATCATGTATATTCTGGGAAACATGTTAGAGTCACTATAGTAAATACTTTCATGAGCATTTACAGATACTATTTCGTATTTACATTTATATTGTGATCGTTTATACAGACAAATTAAAATGTTTATAATATAATTATACGCAAAACCGAACTAGGAAATTGAATTATAAGAATATTAAGCATTTAAACTTTGCATTACATAAGGTTGTTATTGAGCTTAGTGGTAATATTAAATAAAGGTCTAATGGATTTTAAATTGTTACCTATTAATTATGAATAATAATAAATAATAACGATAATGTTACGACGGAGAATAAAAAAAAAAAAACAAAATATAATTTCAGGTACATTTTCACAGTATTGTTACTTGGGCAATAACTTTATCATATCGACATAGATTATTTAACACATTTTAAAATGTGTTATAATTTAATAATTAGCATTATACACAGTTAGTTCGAAATAGAGGACGAGGCCGGAGGCCGATCAAATATATGAACGAGAAATGTACCTACAACTTGAGAAAATAATTATTAATGTTGAATTAAAACCATATAGTTCAATATAATACTATTCACTTGATAAAATATTAATTCTTTAATAATATTTTTTATAAATCACTATAGTATGATTAAGGTTAGGTACTTTGCTGAGCGTCAAACATAATTACTTGTAATGCAGTTATCTTGTGTAGTTCTTAGTACCGAGTGTTTAGGATTTATTTTATTTATTTTATATAATATAGTTGACCCGGAAACGCTTTACTATTGCTATATTTTTTATAGATATATTTGACTGGGTGAAATTTGTATCGCCTACAATTTATTTTTATTTTATATATATTGCTAACCCTCATGCAGATCGTTGCGCGTAAAGATTGTTGTACGGGTTAGATTGTTCTGTTTTAATTATTATTTTTTTTTTTTTTTAATATTAAGCACTTACTTTTAAAAAACATAGTAATTTTTTAAGGTAATAATAACCTACTTTGTGTGTCATTAGTGCATGTAATATGATATTTTTTTAAATATTATTTACTTTTATAAAATTAAATACTATTAAATGTATTAAATTAAATTAAATACTTCAGAATAAATAACATTTTTTGTTTTCAAATCATCTGGTAATATAATGAACTGATTTTCCGGTTTACCTGTTCTTGATGATCTCACAGTGTGGGACCCACATATACCTGTCCATTTGATAAACAGTCTGAACTCAAGTTAATACCAACTAATTGAAATGTTTGGCCTTGAGCCTCTTTAATTGTAATAGCAAAAGAAACTTTAATAGGGAATAGAAGTCTCTTAAACTGGAAAGTTAATCAGTAGGAATCATAGATATACGAGGTATTAAGGCAATTTCTCCTGCTGTACAGTACAGTACAGGACGGGCAAGTCCGTTTTCGACCAAAACCGTACCAAACCGTACCCTTCCCTTTTCGACCGATTCATTTTTCAACCAAATTTAAAATAGGCCGATTCCCTTTTCGATCAAAACAAAAATTAATAAAATAAATTTAAAATAAAATAATGGTATACAATGTTTGATTTTGATGGAAACTACTATAATATTTAGTAATTTATTTATTAGTGGCGATTCAGGGTTTTACTTGCGTAGCGAGGTTTTAGGTTTACATTAGGTTTACGATATATGTATACAAAGAGAAGATACCCGATTATGGCTCGAATTCTGATAGTTAGTTCTGATAATTTATAATTATAACTAACTGATAATTTTATCCGAAATATAAGATTGTGTCCAAACACACATAGGTTCACAAAATAGTGTATAATCAATAAAATTAAATTCTATAAACATATATTTTCATTAAAATGCATCATAAATGGTATATATACATATAAGTCGAATAGTAAAATAATTATTTAAAATTAAAAAGATTAAGCAAAATAATTGCAGTGTTAAATTTTACTGTTAAAAATGGATATATAAAACTCATTATCTTAAAAAAATCAAAATTAGATATTTCCATGTTTTTAAATTTTTTAATTTGGGTTTGCCTAATTTATTTTTTTATTATTTCGTTTAATCATTTCCCTAGGAGTTCAAACTATTGATTAGATTTTTTTTTAGCACCTGTTTGGCATTGTTTTAGAATTTACAAATTGAAAATATACTTGGATATGAAGTATAAAATAGTGAATTGGATTTTGAATGGAAACTTTCACACGCATTTGTTGTGGTAATATTCTCAACTACTATTAATATAACCGAAAAGAAAAATGTAATCACTAATAATACGTATATATGTGAAATTATAAATCATAGACTTACTACTTTTATTTAAGCTACCATGGATTGATTTTGACGTTCGCTTTCAAATATTTTCAATGGCCTTTTTTTTAATAAATTTGAGTATTTTTTGACATTTCAATACATTTACAGTATCGGCTTCATGCTTGTGATTTTTAACGTTAAATTTACTTTTGTTTATTGAAATTTCGTTATTTTGTCATTCAAAAAAACTTTTAAAATTTTTATTTGTAAATCATAATTTTTTTATCTCATTTGCTAATAACTTATGAAAGCAAAATATATAGTTAAATATTACTAATATTTGTTTATCATTTCGTAAATTTTCATAATTGACACTTTATAAAATGAAGTACCAAAGATCACTAACTTAATTAGTAATCGATAATAGCACAATATACAACTGTGTTTCACTAGCAACCTTGTAAGATTACAGTTCATCTGCTTTTTTATTTATCTTCAATACACTGAAAAAGAACAACGCCGAATATTGGTGATCGTGTGAATCGTGAATACGATAATTATATTTATATCAAAATACGTATCAGACTCAATCGGGATATTTATTTAGTTTTGATAACCACTGAAAATAGTATTTTCTGCCTATTATGTATGGACCGCAACCGAGATAGGCGAAAAAGTTAAAAGGTTACTTTGGGTCGCAATCAAGCAACGCCCATACAAAGTTAATAAAATTACAAACAAATATGAAGAAATAAAATCGCAATTGAATAAGCTAAGCTTTTTTGTATTTATTCATTTTTATAAATAAATTGTTTGTTTATTTATTTATACATAAAAAAATAATGTTATACTTAACCCCTCTGTATGCAATCATTGTTCCAAATCATCAGATAAAATGTTTATTACGATTTATATCATTATAATTACTTATAATCAGTTAGTTATAAAAGGTCAATGTTTTTCTTTATAAATTATAATATAGATAACTATAATGATAAATACTAGTATAACTAACTTTTTTTTTAACCGCTAAAGAAATCCAACATATTATTGGTAATTATTATTATACTTATTACATTTTTTATATTCCTATAATTCTTTCTTTTATAGTTTTAATATTTTTAATATATTGAAATTTCAACTAATGGTTAAGCCATAGATATTAGCCAGCTTTAAAAATGATAAAACCCATATTAAATCATACATATTATTTAATTATACACTTCTCAAATGTATCATTTTCGTATTCGGGAAGACGTAAAAAGTTATAATATTTCTCAAGGGAATGACAGCTTTAAAAGGTTTAGAACTATTGCTATAATACTATTAATATGAAATAAAAACAAAATTATTTTAAAAAATAAAACCTAATTTGATTCATTAAATGTAATAACATTTTTCTAGACTATGGTATATTATATACATATAAATTCGTAGTAAACAATTTATATGAATCATAACAGAATTGTTTTATTATAACGTTTGAATTATATTCGATTAATGTTTATTATGATATTTTAAAGGTCAGTATTTGAAAAATAGAATTAACTATGAATTATTTACAAATATACAAACTTCTCGATTATTAAAATGTTCAAGTATGGTATCCAATTCGTTTTATAAAATTGTGTAGTGTTTTCTTTTTTTGTTAAAAGCATTACGTATTTATGAGATACGTGGAAATATAAATCCCCCAATTTCTGTGTAGCTAAAGATACGTAATACTAATGTTTTTCTATTTTTATTTTAAATATTTAACGTAGATGAATGTACAATAACTTAATAATGATTAATATTAATCTATACTAATATTATAAAAAGGTAAAATGTGTCGGTTTGTTTATAGGAAGTAATATCTGGAACTACTGAACCTATTTTGAAAATTTTTTCACCAGTAGAAAGCTACATTATTTCTGAGTGACATTATTGTTCTGTGATTTATAATATTTTTTAATGTAAAATAATAATATTTGTTAATTAATTACGTGAAAAACGGGCTGATGCGTTGATTTATCAGTAAGCCCTGACTATAGGACAATACTCAACAATATTTTTCTTTAGTAGTTTCATACAAAAATGCGCGGCACTATATATAAATTTAAAAAAAAAAAAACTTCTCTTATGTTTTAAATATAAAAGATAGATCTATAGTAGTGGAATTCGATGATATTTTATATTGAGCAAGCACTAAAATAAACCTGTACAATATAATAAAAGTTTATAGATTGAAAATAATCTGATATATAACGAAAAAATATTGGAGTTAAGTCTTTGAAAATATCGACAAGCGTTGTATGTTATTTTGGTTTTATATTTTAAGAGACAATTTAAAATATCAAATAACCGTGTCAATGAAAATATCTGATTTTTTAACAATTTGAGCCCTTCTGGCCTATCACCTCACGACTTTATGTTAAAAGTCGGTATTTATATCATGTTGTTAAAAACTTGAGCCCTCCCAATATATATATAATGGTACAAGGCCACAGATAAAATAGTTGCGGGACAATATAATCGTAGTGACCCTCATAGGGCCAACAGTGGGACAACTGGCTTATATTCTGTGGATACCCATAATTACAGCGAATTTGTCAATATAGTTTAAAAGGCTGTAGTTTCTATTCATAGTTTCATTTACCCTCACGATAAATAAATCCTAGGTTCAAAAATTCTCTCTGGGGTGCATTTACTTGATATGTTGGCTTATCTCATTGGAACTCCATTTGCTACCAAAAAATGGCTCATATTAAACATAATATACAGAGACATCTTAAACAATATACTTGCCCAATACACAGTAGCAGTCAAATAGAAATTAAAAAAATCCTAAACACTCAGAACTCAAAATCACACAGGATAATTTTATTACAAGTAATAATGTTTGGCGCCAAGAAACCAGCGAAGTAAGCAAAGTAATTTAAGATGATTTCAGCTAATAATAATTTAAATACTTGAGTTGTCAATTTATAATTAAATTGATTTTATGAAATAATTGAATTATTATAAATTAAAAATTATACTTCAAAATATATGAAATTGTATAAGTTGTTAATTTATTATTCACTTTTAATATATTTTATGGTAAAAATAATTATACAAGTATACATACATCATTACTTTTTTTTTTTTGGCCTTTACGAACCATTTAGACGAGTGGTTCTCAACGGGGGTGATATCGTCCCCCAGTGGGCGTTGAAGTATCACTGGGGGGCATTGAACTATTTTTGGGCGGTAGGGGGGCGGTGAACTAGTTTTGGGTGGTAGAGGGTGGAAAGCGTGTTCATGCAAAAACGTTGTACATGGTGTGACCTAAAAATAATTTATACTTAATAATCCATATAATAACTATTAGTTACTAATAGGTACTATATGTTGAGCAATGCACAATAACATATCTTTCATTATTGATAAATTTATTATCTTTATTATTTTAGCGATTGTGCATGGGCATTGTATTTTATTATAGGTAAGTACTTATATTAACCAACCTTTTAGTAAACCGTTTGATTTGACCCCCGCATGTTGTATTAGTTTTCGTTATTATATTCGTAATATTCAGTCAGTTAAAAACGTGTTTTTTAAAAAAAAATTACTACAAAAATACATGGGTAAACATCTACAAACACAATAAAAGCAATATTTTTTATTTGATTTTAAAAGTAATATTTTTTCTAAATAAACTAAAAAATGTATTTATTACTATAAAATAAAATTGATAAATTATTAAGTTTTTTTTAAATGTTTAATTTAATTAATTTACTAGTACTATAATTAAAAAAATATGAAAAATAAAACATAAATGAAAACATTAGTTATGAGATAATTATTCAAATTTTTTTTTCAAATTTTCCAAATCATTAACTTCCTTCCTATCTCTCAGCCCATACCATTAATTATAGAATTTTCACATAGGGAGGCGTTAAAGAATTGATTCCTACTCAAGGGGGTAGTAACATAAAAAATGTCGAGAAACACTGATTTAGACTTATAGCCGCCAAAACTACTTCCTTCCATTGCTCTCTGTTATATACCTGTTCCCAATCTACTACAATCACTTTTAATATTTCCTTAACGCTGTCCTTCCATCTTTTTCGTGGTCTTTCCCTTGGTCTCTTTCCTATCACATATATCATTATTAGATTATAATATTTTATTTTTTTTTTAACCAAAATGTGTCGTATTTAGTGTAAAATAACTACAAGAGGTATTTAATATTTAAATAAAATAGTTTAATGATATCGGTAATAGTAACAAATTAATTAAAAGGGTTCATATTACATATGATTATTTTTATACATTTTACGATGAAAAATATCTCTCATAAAGTATTAAAGTATAACACAAAAATACTAAGATAGTATTGAGTTTTAACTTTTAAATTAATATATTAACTGTTTAAGTTTATTCTTTTTTATTGTCTTAGAGTTAAGATCTAAGTATTATTGTCAGTAAAAGTTATAAAAATTGTTGAATTTTGAAAATTGAGTTTACTGCGTTAATTTGAATTATTTAAAAATCAGCTAATAAATTAATCATTCGAGTAAAAATAAATTATACTGAAATAATTTTTCCATCCGTTTCAATTACTGATTATAGAAAATCGAGTTTGGCAGATTTCAGGTTAGCATATAGTTAAAGATTACGAAGACTCGAGAACGAAGTGAACATAACTTAACGTCACTATGTTAATAACCCTAAAATTCTATGCGTTTTTAAGAAAAATCATCCATTGGATTATCTATTTTAAATTATGATACAATACATAATACCATTACCTAAATACTAACTAACTTTTAGGTATACGCCCGCCGAAACGATAGCTTTAGTTCGAATTATTTGATACTCCAAATTTTAATATCCATTCAGCAGATTATTACTGATCAATATGGTGCGTGTGAAGCACAATGAATATGTGTAAAACATATGTAAATGCTCAACATATAAATACTACCAAAGGCGCATATACTGAATAGTATAGAATAATTATAAAATTTATATAATATACATATGTATGTAATTTATGTACATCGTTCGGGAGTTGGAATCACACACCGACACATAACATTCAAGTCAAGGCCCATTATTATTGGTAGATTATTACTAATAAATGCGTCGTTAATAATGAAAATAAAACTATAATGATAAAATACGAGTCCAACCAATGGTGTACGGGAAAATATTATTTTTGTTATATTAAAGCATATACAATACTACAAGACTGGATGACCCTAAATAATAATGAATAAAGATGATCACACGAACGTGTGTTATGATATTACGAAACGTCAAGGTACGTCTATACAGTACCTATACCTAATATACTATATATATTATATATAATATGCGTGAACCTATGAAAGTATATTATATTTAAATATTCCACGCTACAATGAATAGACACACGTATGCTATATATTATACGTTTACCTATGTGTATTATAATCCGCACAATTGGCGGTGAGTGTACGAAATTCCTTTGGTTCTACACGCACCCGGGTTTGTCCAGTTATAATAGAAAAGTGTATACTGCTGGTACGAATCATGTTCATGGAGTTAACTGTATATAACTGTTATCGTTATATTTTATACTTTTACACTAGCAATAAAGGATGTAATTATATGCATTGCCGTTTTTGAAACGTGTACCCACGCATATAAGCCCTGTACACTATGCACCTATATCGGCACACATCACAAGAGTAAAGACCCTCATTTTTCTACCTAGGATACTGTCGCCTAAAAGAATACACTAATAATAAAATATGTAACACATTTTAACAAAAAAATACTATTGAATACGTTAAGTACAAATATGCAAATTGTATATTTATTTTTATCATACCTTTATGTAGCACCTTCATTATACATCATGATCTTCAGTTGATTTTAATATTTAATTATGACGATATTTATGTTTATAAAAAATTATACTGTTTTTACCTTTTTTTTTTTTTTTGTACTATATCAATTTAAAACCAATATTCATTCCAAAAAATCACAAAGTGAGGTAAAATTAGATGCTTTTTAGTTATAATACGCTAATTAATTACAACTATCACCAGATACCGTCAAGGCCGGATTAAGCACCTATTGGGCCCCGTGGCTGAAATTTTATATGGGCTCTTTTGACAAAACATGCTTTACAAAGCTGCTCACTACGCTCGCAGACCGATACATTTTTTTAACTATTTCATAAACTTTTAATTGCATTATAAAATTATAAAATTAATAGGTATATACAATTTATGTCTATAAAACTACTAATTTTAGTATAATAAAAAATGTGTATCGGCTTAAAATTGTTTGGGCCCTGGGACTACCGCCCCGGCTAGACCCCCCCCCCCCCTTAATCCGGCTTTGCATACCGTTGTATTTCGTTTTTATATTTAGTTGATAAAACAAATGTAGTTCAGTAGCACCGAACAAAATGTTGAAATATCTGGTCAATAGCCACTCAATTTATAACTTAAAACCCATCCCACACAAGGACATACTTTTAGGGAATAGAATTGTTTCTCCTTCCAAAAATGTTTAGCAAATTTTAGCAGTTACAGCATTTTGGTACTTGAAGTCGAAAATAATTATTATTAAATGGACAGTATTATAATTTTTAGTTAACTGGATTAGTTAATTTATTACTTGTATACTAATCTACCATGGCATCACCCACCACTCTAAAATTCGGTCGTGTCATGACCAGACTTGAACTCCGAGTTCAACGCCATCGATGTAGTCTATGCACAAACCAAATCTAAGCTGATGGTCGACGCTTCGCAAATATATAATAAAAATTACTAACTTAAGAATTGAGATTAAATTTCATAAAAAGATCTAGAAAAAATAATACCTAAAGTTACTTTATCAATAATTCATTAGAGTGATCTTTTAGACTAATGATTTAAAAGTCATGATATCTGGTTATGATATAATATATATTTTATATTATTTATTGTCTTATATAAATATATTGTAATAATTTTAACTTAACTCTCATTTCAAATTCATTATTTCATTTATTTTTATTTTATAATACATTTTTATAGTTAATAATGATATAGTGATGTTGATAATAAATGGTAATTACACGCGGAATAACAGCAAATTTAATTAATGAGACAAATAATTTATATATATTTAATTCAAATACTACTTACTCATTCCCTAATCACTACATCTAAAAAATTACGAAAAATATGACATAAAGATTTCTTTAATATTTTATATATATTATAAAAAATAATTTATTGAAAATCGTATTTTAATGGTCGAAATTGTTTTAAATAAATGTTTATATATATATAAATAATTACTATAAATGTCAAAAATAACATTAGTTGGTTTAACTAAGTATTTAGTTAGAAAAATTGTCAACTACATTGTTCAGCTATTTCAGAAAATTGACTTGGTTAATTTGACTGATGCTATAGTAATACCAATAAGATTTTTGGTTGCATTAACTATACATTTACAATAAAGTAATAATTGATTTAACTAAATAATATTGTTTGAAAATGTATCAACTACATATTATAATCAAATTAACTATTAATCTTGCAACTATAAACGTTTAGTATCTGCAACTAAATGTAGGGCTATGCCATATGCAACTACATTTTACAACTAGAACACCTATAATTTCAGTTAAACCAACCAATTTTTTTTTCCGTGTATATATTTTCAATTTTAACGTAACTTAGAATATATTTAATTAAATTTAATGTGTTGATTTTAATAACTTCTGATTGAAATATATGTAAATTAATAAAGTAAAAACAAATAAAAAAAAATAAATAATATTAGATTATACGTCGATTGTGTTCTTTATCTACCTAAAATATTTATGTTTAGGATTAATGATTATTCTAATCTGAAAAAATTTTTTTTGAACAATGTACATAAAAAATAAATATAATTTTCATGTAAAAATTTGTAAAACATATTCCAGGCAATCATGCTATTATTAATAAAATATATTCACATAGACACATACGATAAGTATATATACAAATTACAGTTCTCATTATGCAAGATTAAACAAAATTCCATCCCGTCTACTAATTGAAATGTATCTTGTAATTACGTAAAAATTATAAAATATTTTTAAAGATAAATATTTATATATAAATTAACCATGAATTCGATCGACTTGTCCGAGTGGTTAATGCAGTCTACGAGATTCTATGATATATTATGCTATGCTATTTTCACAGTTGACACTAGATTACTTATATTACGATGATATTTTTTGTCACGAAAGATTTTGAGACCCAGGAAGAAAATTAAATTAGTTTCACTCAATTATGCATATTTTCTCAAGACAGAAAATAAGTAAATAAATCTGATCCTCATGTAATGTACACGCATAAATATTGTTATTTTAGATTACATAGATTGTAATTTTTATGAAATCAAACAAGAATAGCAGGCTATAAATATAATTTTTTTTTTTAACAATATTTTTTCTAATATATTTTTATATGTCAGTAATTTTTATCTTTACGCTTTTTTTTCATTTGCAAATAATCATAGAATTTATACCTTACAGATTTAAAAACTAATTAATTATATTCTTATACATAATATAAACTTTTATATAATGTAATATAAACATAATAACACTATATGATTTAAATATTATGTATTATTTTAAAATAAAACCAAAAAAAAAAAAAAAAATAAAGTACATATAATTTAATGGTTCTTAAAATAATATATTCCAAATAACATTTTGATAAAATTTAAAAAATATTTAGGGAAAATTTGAAAATATCCGACTATTTAGATAAATTGCAGAAGTTGAAACATCTAGTTCAAATCGGTGCGAGTAACTAATTGTTGATAGTTAAATTGTTATCTGATTGTACGGGATTAAAAGTACACTAAATAATCTGCAAAAATTACATGGGTTTAATATAATTGTTCATTTTAAAAACATTGTTTTTATTTGTTATGAAATGAAATATTGAGTAACATTATTTAAGTATTTCTGTAGGTATTTATTATTTAAAAACCTATTTTAGGTACCTAAAGTAACATAAAATAACTTATATAAGTATCATAAATTTACTATTTAATTTATATTATATAGGTATTATGTAATTTATAAATTCCAATCGTGTGGTTTTTCCTCAAATCAAGTTTGGCTTGGGTATACTTGCTATTCGAGGACATAAAATACATGACACATTGAAATTGATGCATAAGTAGCTTCCTGATTTCCGTCCACGCAATTATTTCGACCGGCAATAACGTGGTTGTCTATTACAGAATTTAGTTGAAAATCAAATGGAATGCTTATGAGGTTATATAAATTTACTTATCTCAAGGAGGCGTTGAAAAAATGTTCACATTTTTGTTTCGAATTTGTAATAATAGATTTCCTAGTCACGCCAACACATCTTATAATAATCCAATGTCATATTGTTAGTTGTTACATTCAGTGAGAAAAAAAAATAATGGAACTGTGAATAGCTAAAATTACTGTGGATACATTTGATTCTGTTTAACTTTTATACTTCCTGAACGTCGAAAAAATACCAGAAATGCCAAAAAAATTTTATACACGAATCGAATTGTTTATAATCGCAAAATTGTAAACATCCATTGTATTTAAGATAACTATTCTAAATATCATGACAGTTGAATTCGATGGGGAGAAAAATGTAAAAATAGTGAAGTTTAAAGGATCTAATACGTAAGCAATACAATTTAAAAGGCTATTATACAAGTAGTTTATGATTATTGTTTATTTTTGAGTTTATTGAGTTTATATTTGTATTTATTTACATTACCAGTTTAGTATGGTAAATTCAGGTAATACGATTATCTAATATAATACCATATTTTCTTACAATTACAATTAATTATTATTTTATTTCAAAGTTATATTGTCTTTTATAAATATATACTATAATATAGTTTTATTTCCATCAAATATAAAACCATTACATTTAAAGTATCTAATGGAAAAATAGTTAAAACTTCGAAATGAGGTTTAGAGGTTATCTTCTTGATGTTTATTTATTACAAAACATCGTAAATTATAAAATATTTTTTCGTAATAATATTCGTAGTGATTATAATTTTTATGGACACTTGATATAAGTATTATTTAATTTTCAACTAAATTCTATATGTAGATAACTTATAAGATTAATACGCGATATTATTATAAACATTGTACGTTGGTACGTGCCCGACCAAATTATATTTTATTTTAAATTCATCGGAAAATTATTTAGAAGTAGCATAATATTTATAACTGAATACACATAAGATACACATAAACTCCCAAATATATATATATACATAGGTGCAATTAGAGTAAAAAAATTGGGGGGGGGCTTCAGCCCCTCACATAAATTTTTCAATCACTGCCTCTCAGAAGCATTTTTTCCACCCTTTATAAAATTTTTTTTTATTTATCAATATAATAATATAAAGTTCTGTATGTTTTTTGAGGGGCTTTGAATGTTTTTGAGGGGGTTTAGCCCGTCTAGCCCTCTTAATTGCGCCTATGCATATATATATATATATATTTTAGCATACCACATATTCAGTTATTTTTAATTTAAAAAACGGTACGAAAAGTCGCGGCCAAACTTGTCTATTTTAAAGTCATAACGAGTTATATTTAATCGATTCGAGCATTTATTTTATTATTTGGGTGGATTGGAATGAATGGAACTACCTCGGTCATCATGATTTCCATGTTATAACCAAGGATAGGATATTATATTATACACATGATGTTTATTACCTTAAGGTAGAGTAGTACAGTGCCTAACATTTATTTTCAATCACTTAACTTAAATGAGTCGATATAAAATAAAATATAAATAAAAATAAATTAATATAAATTAAAACGTTTTATTGAGAGAAAAAATAACATGTGTACACCTATATTATAATACTACGGTATGGCAAGTAATGGTAGTTTAACGTATAATTATAATTGGTTACTATACCTATAGCGTAATACGTATGAATAGATTTTCGTACTACTACACAAATTTACTAATAATCAAAGTAATAGGTAGGCATAAGAGATGTAGAAGTCAGATGCTATAGACTTTAGTTACTGTTGACATACGTAAGAACGGTCATTGTTCAAATACATAATGTACAAAATAATAATTATAACAGTATAAAATAATTTTTAAATTAATTATTTCTTCATTATTAACATCATAATACACACAAGAATATAATATTTTAATGAAAAATTGAATATAAAATGCCTGTATTTATTCTATATAAAAGAAAAAAAGTCATTAAACATATTAATACACTATTTTGAAATAATTATTACGATGCTTGTACATTATTATTAAAAGTCGTACTTGTTTGCAGTAAATAAATTTCAGTGAACATTTTACATGTTGATTGGAATAAATTAATATACTAATGAATCGGAATTATCAGTACCAATAATTGTGACATGTTGTTAGAAATGTGTTGAGCGATATTGTCATTTGAAGATATGTCAACGTTTAATCAAGAAATTAAAATTTAATTAAAATATTTTAATGAATAATGTCTAGTGTTTAAATTTGATGGTCGATGATATCTTAAATGTAATTAAAATTAAAATCATAAGTATCATGCACAAATAGGATTTATTCATCGTTGTCTACATATGAGTATATCTTCATGTAGTGGTAGATGGGAATTTATATTATATTAGAAAACAAAGAAAGTAATGGAGTTATTGTAGTTCTCAATCGCATGTACTTGATGCGTAATAATTTGAATCAAACTTACAGTTATCCATCCTAATCGTGAGAATTTTCATTGCAATTTATTTACGCAGTAAATATTTTTTTTTTTTAATAATTAATTAGTCATAACGATATTACACAAGACGATTGCATATAATATAAAAGTATGCCACGATAAAGTATTTTGAACTCAACGTAAATGTTTAAAACTTAAAGCAGAAGTATTAACCCACACAAGTTTTTAGAATATATATTTAAATATGTAGGTATCTACTTAATTCATCACAGTAATCATAATTTATATGCAATAGTTAATTAATTATAAAATATAAATTATGTTAAGGGATTCAAAAAATATTAAGAATTGGAGATTAAATAAATACAGTCAATAACTCGCGGGTCATGTATTTCACAATAATGTATGGTTTTCAAGTTAATATTATCCGCTCATTCAAGTCAAATAAATTGCTTTAAAGATAAATTTATATTCCTATATAAATATTTTATGACCGAAAACTGAAATAAAATAATTCCATTGTCGATTCATAAATAAATTTGATTACTTATGTTTGACGATTATTTAATGTAAAAGAAAATTATAAAATACATGGAATCAATTATCCATTAATCAATATCCATAATTATATAGTTTCATTTAAAAAAAATTTTAATTTGAATACATCAAGCATACAATGTAAATATTATAATTTAAAAATATTTAAATATTTCCGTAAATATGAATTTAACAATGAGCAAATTACATTATTTCCTATAGGACAATATTAGGTAAAAAGGATGTTATAATTACTCATTGAGAATTTATGTTTCCTTTGATAAAATAAGTAAAGTATTAATTTAATTCTTATTTTTTTATAATTAATTTTTGTAGTTCAGAGTTCAGATACTTAATTATTTATTAAAGTTTAATATTTGAAATATGCCATAATTAATTACTCTTATATTCACGATTTTTAATTTACAATTATTGTGATACTAATAATCAATGTGTATTTACACCACAAACTTACTTTTCTTTCAATTTTTCTGACACGATGACTATCTATCATTGCTTTTAATTGTATACCAGTAAACCGTAAATATAATAATTGCATTAGTTAATAAATACATATATATTTATTAATAAATAATTACAATATACTTACATTCAAAAACAGCATCTTAGCAGTTTCTTTGTTCGTAAACTCAAAAATATGAAAATATTGTAGTACACTCGATATGTAAGTGGTTTTTGGAAATTATATTATTTATTTTTGTTCTCAAATTGAAAATAGTAATAAATATAAGTTTCGTTAAGATGAGTAAAGCTTATCCTGCCCATATAATATACTATTTAAATTTATAACAATTAGATACCTGTTTGCTATCATCAAAATGTTTAATTTATATCATACGGTTAAAAATAAAAAATAATTTGCATATAGTAAATCAATTTCAATAACAAAAGTATTAGAATTATACTAACTCAATCGTCTAGGTACAATTGTTAGGTTACTTGTGCTTCTCGGTATAATTTTAACAATATATTAAAATAAGATTTTGAAAATATTTATCAACTAAAATGTCCCGGTTATATTTTTTCATATAACTTTCAAAGTATACTGAAACACGCAAAAATCCCATTTTTTTCCACTCTTTCCAAAAATCGAGGTGGCTCCAACGCGTAAACCACTGATATAAATCTATTACTAGATACTCAGCAGTAACGGTGCGTGAATAAAATGTACAGAAAGACTTTTAACTTTTGTTCAACTATTGGCCATTTAAATACATTTTTACTTGAAATATTAGTATTTTATTTAATATATGTATATATGTCGTAATAACTAATTAACATATATATGTTTAGTAAATATTGCCAACAAAAAAAAAAAATTGTATATAGATCACACAAAAATATGAAAAGATTTGAAAATTTTATTTTTTTATGCTATAATTATTGAGGAGACCCTGTTTCAAAGTTTCCCCTGACGCACCGCCACTGATTTTCACTAGTAATTCTTCGTATTTTAAGCTATAGCTGCATACAAAATTAAATTTTAACCATCGATTTTTTTTTTTTTATCTAGATAAAAGTGGTTATCTTTTATCTATTATCTAGTACAGGGAGAACTTACTAGAGGGCTAATTTTTAGAAAATTAAA
This sequence comes from Sipha flava, assembly GCF_003268045.1. NCBI lineage: Eukaryota > Metazoa > Arthropoda > Insecta > Hemiptera > Aphididae > Sipha > Sipha flava. Next base: position 289,103 of record NW_020272935.1, read on the forward strand.
ATCAAGCGAGCCAGAGCATCGACAGCAAAAAAAAAGTCATTCAAAGTATGTATTCCAATTAGCATTTAAGTACACGAAAATAATAAATTCAACATACAATAGTATGACACAAATTATTCGAAGAAACTAATATGGTTAAATAGTTCGGTTAGCTATGGTTGAAAGCTATACGTATACATATTATATACGACTAGGGCTTGTAAGTTCATGCATTTGCATATCAATCTTGCAAAGTTGTATTTAATGCTAGGTGGCATAGAAATCCATTTCAAGGTACAACGGTTAAATATATGAAATCTTATTTTGCATGTTTTTGCATATTTAGCATAATTATGCATATTATACAACATTCTATTAGAATTATCAAAAATCGAAATGGAAAATATAAATAAAATTAAAAATAGAAATTGTATTGTCTTTTCTTTTCTTATCTTTTTGATACTCATATATTTAATGAATAAATTAGTTTCAAAAGTTTCAGGTTTAAAACTAATTACTAACAAAGACGAACTTTATATGCAGTTCATGAAGGCTCAAGAATAGTATTAAATAGTATTTAAAATCTATTTTTTTTTAAATGTGACATAAAAAAATAAAAGGATAATTAATGTTATTTCAAAAATTATTAATGATTTTTTTAAGTATGCATTTTTTAAGTGCATAATTTTAGATATATAATGCATATAAATACATATTTTTTAACTTTTTAGGCATATTTCAAAGCAAATTTTGCCAATTTTGAGTGCATAAATGCATGCTTATTTCAGCATTTATTAGGACGTGAACTTACGAACCCTGTATATGACATTTAAACATTTAACGATGTTTAATATATTATTTTTCACTGTTGAATCTCATCTTTTCCCGAAGAAAATTTGTTATGTTTTTTTTTAAAGAAATAAATTTAATTTATAGTAGATTTAAATCGTACATTATTTTTAAAACACCCTATATTTTTTGTTTATTGACAACCTTTTTTCTTTTCTTTTTTTTTTGGTCGATCGTGACAAAGAAAAACTCGGAGGTCGATCGCAAATCTATTAAAGTTGACCACCCATGATCTAGATAATTTATTGGTTATCTTTGTTCAACACTGCATTTATTGTAGCACTACAACTTTTAAAATAATAGTAATTAATTATAAAGTTAATAAATTAATAGTATTAATAAATTTTTCATTAATTTTAAATTTTATTAGTTTTTAACATTCATGTTCAATTTTATGAATTTTTTAAATGAATATACTCGTATTTATTTATCTAGATGAATTACGTTAGATAACTCAAGAATTCATCTAAAACGACTATAAGACCTTAGATTTATCAGATAACTAATTTTATTTATTATCTATATAAGATAAAAGATAGTTCATTATTTATCTATATAATTTATATAGATAATTTATCTAGATAATGCTCAACTCTGTAATACGTAAATGAAAAAACTGCAATGGCATTACCTCTGGGTTGAGTACTACAATTGTTTTTCAATCTCGTTATATACACACAACCAATGTTAAAATTGATAAACAGTTACAAGTAAATGGAACTAATGTATTTGGGTATAATGGTTTATAAGGAAAAATAACTCTCTCGATTTTAATGATCTGTAAACTCTCCCGGGTCTATTCTAGTAGTACCTGACGGAAACATGTAAACTCTCTCGGGTCTACTACACTACTACCCGAAGGTAACATGTAAATTGACCCTGGTATTATTGAACAGGTTTTAAGAGAAACGGCTTAAGTCAATTTTTACAACCACATTTAATAGTAGCACTGTAGATATCATGTGGGATTTATTTATTAGTTTCTACTTTTTTACTTATACTAAAAAATGCTTAAACTATTTAAACTAATAATTTAATATTAAAAATATTTATTTACTATAGAATATTCTGTGTATCTTTTACTAATTTTTACTATTTTGATTATATGTACCTACTATAATATCTATGTATAATTTCTTAACCATATATTCAATGCATATATTTTGTCAAACATAATAATAGCTGTGTAAATTGTATATTATATAAAAGTGTATATTTTGAAAAATATGGTTATTTATTTAAAAGTTAATCTTAATGAATAATAATAATAAAATAACAATATTTATACATTTAAATTTTATTTTAAAGAAATCTTCGTTGACTAATAATAAAAAATCATAAAATGAATAAAATATACATTTATATTTCTGCAGTGTAGCAATAACATTTAAAGCAACTCGGGAGAGCATATATGTTTGACGTTGATCTAGGAGAATTTACAAATTTCCTTCTGGTAAACATAATATTGACCCGGGAGAGTTTACCATGGGGAAAGCTTATTAGTAGAGAACGTATTTATATGTAATAAAAATACAAAAATATGTACATATATATGTAAGTATAATTTATAAAATATGTGCTAAAAACATCCAAATATGTAGAGAAAAAATTGAGTTAAAAAAAAAAAAAAAAATTACAGTTATTAAATTATCAAACATTAAATGTCGCCTATTAGATCTCAAACTATTTTTTATACGGCTAAATGATCGTTCCACATCAACCGATATAATTGAAGCATATTTAAAACGCATAATATCAGAAGGATATAATTCCAAATTTTTAGAAGAGTGTCTATCTCTTATTATGTCATTGATTGTTTTAAAATCAATATAGCTTGGACTTTTTTTCTGTAAAAGCATGATTTTTTTTTATCACAACATCTCCTGTTGGTCCGCTCACGACTTTTAATTTTTCAATCGTTAATTCGTCAATTTTCATATTATCATTTATGGACATATTTTTTGTTTCTAATTTTGTAATTGTATGTGCAATAAAACTAAAATTATAAAAATTAATTTTTTCGAAATTTTAATTATTCATCTTTGAACTATAATTGTTAGAACACAACTGCCCATACTATATGGTAAATACTCATTCTATGGATGCATTTAAATAAAACGGAATTAACAGTATTTAAATATAAGTATTCAAATGTTGCTAAAGCTATATTTTAAAAATACTCAAAATAGTTATAAATACTTTCAAAATATTTTATTTTAAATACCATAAAATACTTTATAAGATTACCTATAATTCTATAAATCTTGATCAATGCCACGAATCTTCAAGATAAATATTTTTAATGAGGTAAACGTAAACATAAAGATTTTTTTAAATTAGTACATTTTAAATATTATTATTAAAGACAAAAATTTACTTGATGAGCTTGAAGTTTAAACACCCGAACCAAAATGGTTAGGAATAATTGTTTATATTATTATATAATAAGTTATTTACTAATACTTATTACCCATTTTGTAGTGTATAAAAATTGGAAAAAAAAATGATTGCATATTATTGTGAGTTATGAATCGTGCATGTATAATCTATATTTACATGTAAAACATTTTTTTAAAAATACAGAGTTCAGGTGTAACTCGTTTCTTAATTATTTAAGACGTTTTTAATTTAAAATGTTAAGAAAAACATTGTTTACTAATAAAGTAGCAAATTCTTTCTTGTATAGCAAAATTATACTGACATAATATTGATATACATATTGGAAATAACTGTGACAATAGCAAAAAAGTTTAAATTCTATATTTACAGAATTTTAATATTGAGATCAAAATTTTTATTACATTTTGTTAAGGTTCCAAAGATTAAAAATATCATATCTTAAAATTAATATCCATAAGATGTTATACAATTGTACGCATACATTCCTGAAATTTGACTGATATTGTGCTCTTTCCAACAATTCAAAAATCCATTTTGTTCAAGAGTTGAAGCTGTACAAAAATCAATTGGCAACTATAATTCAGAAAATATGATTGAAATCTACAGTTGTATTGCTATTTTTGATACCTACACTTCAAAATATGATATAATATAATATATTATATTATTTATATACATATGATATCCTTTGGACTCTTAATGGACATATAGTGTAGATTCTATTATCGATATAAAAAAACGGTTGTAAATAAAATTCTACTTCAGTGTGAATTATTGCCAATTTTTCTGTAAGATTACGTAGTTAGATTCATGCGTTCGCCCACAACTTAAGTGGGGTTATTTACTGTCGTGGATATTATTAGTGTTATGCTATACGAAAATTTAGACGGAATGCACGCAAAGCCTCTAACCGGACGATTTCCAAGGACTCCATGCATCCTATATTATGCATAGTTCACGATCGGATTTGGCAAGGTCAGCAGCATGGGCGTATAATGATCCCGGTGGATTTATCTCGGTAGAAAACCTAACAGTGCATGACAATTGAGTGCCGTCGGAAATAGATGAGCATCCGAGGTGTCGCGCTCGATAATTCATAGACCGCTATATACATGTTACAAATATGTAGGTATGACAACAGCGTAAGGGCGACAACGAGATAGGATCTATGATGTTGCCGATTCGAGTTTTCGCGGGCATTGTACGTGCGTCGAGAAAATTACTATCACGCGTATCATCGATATAATATATTATTAAGACAACAATCGTTTTATTTAAATGTTCGTGATATGATGGACGCGGAAGAATCGCAAAGCGAAGTCAAGAAAAAAACATAACAATAAAAAGCTGCAATGTCGTCAATGAATTTATTTTAAATGAAAAAAAAAACGCGTTTTGTAACTACGATCTCTGTATTACTACACAAAAAACAAAAACAAAAAATATACGCAATACATTGTCGTTAAATATTTACATAAACCTACATTATATAAACGTCCCAACATTAAAGTATTATGTAATATTCATTAGTATACACACTGAAATAATACTTGTTAAAATAAAATAAGTTACATCGATAATAATAAGGCAATTATTTGTATCGAGTAATCACACAAAATCTATTAAATGTGTAATAAAATAATAATTGGTACTCAAATTGTAAATAGTTCGGATAAAAGTAACACATCCGAATACTCCTATATGGATACAAATTATAAAAGCGTGTTCAAATATTGTTTATAAACTTTATACATATAGGAGACCGCTCCTATTCACTCATCAACGCCCAGAGCAAACCTATGGGTTTAGAGACTTGACATTTTGTATAGAGATTCCTTAAACCATAGGTTCTCAACCTTTTGAGGTCCGCGCCCACTTTGAAACTAGTACACGCCCCACTCCCTCACTACTATAAGATTGGTGTATACATAATATTTATATGTAAACTATACTTAAATGCAGGGGGTGGAACCAAACCCAAAAGAACTGGTTCTGGAACCCAAGAACCCTTAAAATATTAAGAACTGGACCCGAATCGGAACCGAATTTTTACATACTCAAATAACCTAGGGATGCCAAATTTCAAAATAAAAAATACGGGACAAAACTATAAAAAATTAAATTAGGGTTGGGGGATCGAAAAGTTGGCCGTTGGGTACCTACCATAATAGATAAGGTAATCTCTTTGCTACCATCCCAGTATATTATAGCCTGATAACTTTTATACAGTTTATTTTGTTAAAAAATGCTTTTTTAGAAATCACATAAAAATATGGCACAAAACATTTTACAATGTAAGAAAAAATAACTAATTAAATGAAAATAATTAAATTATTTTCAACAATTAATAATATTCATTATTCAAACTATTAATTCTTATTATTTATTTAAATAAACATACAAATTTAATTGTTATAACATTATTAATAATAAGATTAGAATCGTGTAGACTTATACAGCTAATTTAAAGATTAAAATGATCACAAATATTTTATTTGATAAATTATTGAGTTTATTGAGTTGTAGTTAAGACTCAAGAGTTATGGAACTTTCTTAACATTTTAGTATTAAATAACAATATGCTTAGGAATACAATTAAAATATAATTTTAAAACTTAACAGTAGTTACCTATGCCTACATTTCAGTCTTTAAAACTTGAATATTATTAGATAAAAAAATTATAAATATTCACATGCAAAAAATTGTAAAGAAAAAGAAAAGAATATACTTATACTTTTATTAAAAAATAGAAATTTAAAAACTGATGTACTTAATTATGATTTAGACTTTTTTTAGTTTTCTCTTATATCACTATTTCCTTTATATTTTTTGAGATGAATGAATTTATTTTAATAAAGTTTTTAATAATGTCCAAACATAATTTGTTAACTCTTTTGCTGTTTCACCAGGCAAATCGGTAAATTCAAGAATAATTGTTTACAAGCCACTATCTGAAGAAAAATATCTGACTAATAAAAGAATCATCTTTAGGTCTTTGTGATTTGAAGAATCAATTAAAATTGAAACAAAATTTCCATAACTTAAATTGGTTTTAAATTCTTTATTGGTATATGCATATAAAATATTGACAATTACTACTTTAGTTTTAGTACAATTACGACTGAACTTCTTGCCATACATTTTACGTAACAGCTATGAAGTACAGTCCATAGATATAAACTATGGTTATTCTGGCACAAATGAAAAGCCTACGTTCCTTCATTTGCGTATGATAATTTATCACAGCCAAAATTTTTTTTTTTTGTTAAATAATTAGTAACTGAATTACCTTTTTCATATTCAACAGCAAGCTTATGGCGTTTTATATTAATGTGCTGAGTTATGTCTGATTTTCCTCCATGTTTTATACTTAAAATTGCTCCACATTTGATGCATTCAATTTTGTCGATTATTCCTGGCTTCAAACATATTTTTAAAAACTCGTATTCTTTTTGTAAATTGCCATTAAAAATCTTTTAAATTTTGGCATAGTTGCTATAGTTGGAGTTTATAATAAATAAATAGTAGGCGAAGAACAGAAACGATAGGAACAAAATATTATTTTTTTTAAATAAATATTTATCAAATTCAAATGATAAGTATTAATAACTGAAAAATAAATAAATGATAAGTAATAAGAAACGAGTATGCAGTAGTTTAAAATCTTGACTTTAAATATTGACGTTAGGAACCCAGATTCCAAATTGTTTACCGTACGGTAAGTGATTGGAACGCATAGACCAGACACATCGTGACGTTGTGGTTGGCAATTCTATTTTTACGGGAAATACGGGACGAGAATTTCTTAATACGGGACATTTTTACGATATTTGATCTGTTACGGAGACACCGGGACACTGTCATGAATTACGGGAGATTTCCGTATAATACGGGACGTATAGCATCCCTAAAATAACCAGAACCGAACCAGAACCCTCATTATTAAATGAAAAATAACAGATGTAACAAACATTATAAATTATATTTTTATTCTTAAAATGTCAAAGCATAAATCAATTCTGAGATATAAGCTTTTTAAAAAAGTTTTTTTTAATCTTAAGTTTTAATATTATGTTCTGACAGACGGACGACTAAAGGCTAAACGGTTAATACTCCAATTTTACCAATACGAGGGTTATTTCAATAGTGAACATAGACAATTTTTCGTATTTTTTTTTCAACAATTTCACGCCTTCCTAAGGGGGCGTGCATCCCAAGTTGAGAACTACTGCCTTAAATCATGTAGGGGCACGCTAAGATAGGATTTTTTAAATTTTGAACTTTAAGGGGGTAAAAGGGGTTTTTTAGAAGTTTGTATACAATTTATATAGCTATATATGTATTTTCTTTCCAACCGTTAATCGCTGTTTACCGGTGTATTGATAGTGCTAATATTAGGTGGAATTCACAATTTAATAATAATAACTATCAATTATACAGGTGATTTTTTTTTATTGTGAACCAGTTAATATCTCGGGAAGTATTGAGAATTTTAAAATAATTTTTCTTTTTTAACTTTCTAGGTTTTACTATTTTACACTGTGTTATAAATTTGATAATTTTAACTTCCTCTCTTATTTAATAAAACAGTAACATCTTTCGATTTTCAAAAGGCAATACCTATTTTCGATAACAAACATTTATAAACACAATGAAAAAAATAATTTTAATGTTTACAGAATTTAATTTCAGTAATCCGTTTGCGACTTACTACCGTTTAAATATTTGTTCGATTTATTGCTATTGGACAATTTATCAAACCCAACAGTAAAAACCAGAAGTCAAAACGGAATGATATCTCAAGATAAACAGTCAAGGCTGGGCAAGTTAACGATTTTTTTAAAGTTAAATTAAAAGTTACTTATATTTTTTCCGTTAACACGTTAAGTTAAAAGTTAACTTCGAAAAAAAGTAACTTAACTTAATTTAAAGTTATGTTACTTTTTTACTTAATTTAAAGTTAAAACTTTCTAATTTGTAAAAATAAAAAATTGCACACATAATATTAGTTTTTCTATGCTCAAGAAAATTACTGGTGAAATTTAAAATGATACATAAAATTATTAAGTAGCTATAAAAAAACCTATTTTTCTAAAATAAATCTTAGTTCTGAACTCATTCTCAAATCAATTCACCTAAATGGTACATCAATAAATTAAAAAAAAAAAAAAAACACTATTGATAGTTTTCTCCTAACTGCTAAGATACCAATATTTTTAATTGGTTCACACAAATTTTAAAAATCAAACAGGCAGTACCTACTATCCAAATATATTTTCTATACTGAGTACACAAAATGCAGACACCGTGTAGTTCAAAAGACTAGGCTCAGCACAACATGGATAATTATTATCAGTCAAAATATAATTACTTTATATTATATTTGTAGATAAAAATAAAACAAATATTAAAACTTTAATAAATATCTTAAAAAATTACATATTTTGTATAAGCTTTAAACTTTTCGTACAACAAATTTTAATAACTATTATAAAATATAAAAATAACTGTACATTTAAAATAGTTAATTATATTTATAGAAGTTGTCTTTACAAACTTATGTATTATTATATTATGCAATTATTTGAAGTTTACCAATTTTGTACTTCCACTGTTGCTGAACATGGTAAATAATAAAAAAGTTGAGTCATGACTACAGCAATCATTGTTGAAAGTTACCAAATATCATTTAGGTGACATAAATAAGGTAATAAATAATTTCATTTATATGGCTATATAGCATATATGTGTAAATAGATATAAAAGTGATGTGAACAAAACACATGCTAGTTGAATAATAAAATAATATTGGAAATTATACCACAGTTGTTTTGTGATTAATCCCCCATCAACACTCGCTCTCATGGTATTTATTATTTTCACAGAATATTCTTGAGATTTCCATGGGTTTATAGTGTTTATACAATAACATTGTTATAAAAATATAATGATAAAATATAGCCTATATAATGACTATTAAAGTTATTTTTCATATTATTTTCTTCTAGAGGAAAATCATATAAAATAGTAAATTATAAATTTACTAAAAACCTCATCTATCACTGGTTGCGCGGGGTAAATAATCTTCCAGTCTATTAATAAATATGTGTATCCACTTCATTATCTGCAAAACGGATTTGAAATTCTGTGTAGCTCGTCAAAATCACACCATTACTCGATAATGACATTTATTTTATTGAAAACTAGTTTAGTTCGTTGTACACACCCGTGTAAAGAAAAATTCATCTGTTTGGAGAATATTTACCCCGCGCGACTAATCGTTTATTTCAAATGACCAAATGTAGAAAAAAAATCACGTGACCAGCGACAGGTTAATAATTTGCATTATTCTTTGCACTAAAATTAACTTAAAGTTAACTCGTTAATCTTAAAAAAAAGTAATTTATTAAGTTAAAAGTTAATTTGTAAAAAAAGTAACGAGTTAATTAACTTAATTAATATTAACTTAACGTTTTAACTTAATTTTAACCCTTTAATGCCCAGCCTTGTAAACAATACTGTTGGAAAAAAAACATGTCCCATCAACACCACCAGAACACCATGTGTCAGTGAATGACTAGCCTGTAGCAGCGCGGCTGAATCAGCTATAAAGTATAAAAATAACATATTACAATTTACCATCATGGTTACATAATATATCACTGGTTACTGATTCCTGGTATACAATCTTATCTCTTATAATTCAACTGAGAACCGACTCAATATGAAAATCCAATAATATTGCAAATTTAGGAAATAGATATATTTATCTTTTTTATGTGAAATGTAATATTTATCACTCAATCAATTCTGTGTTTTGGTGATATAATAAATATACAGAGATATCAAAAATTGTTATTTTGAAAAAACCAATACTTTATAGTTTATACATATTATGCTTTTTGTTTTATATTCAAGAAGATATGTTGTATAATTTGTTAATTTATATAAGCGTTTATTAGTTGTTAATTAAGCAAATACATACATAGACGGACCCAAAATTTTAAATTTGAATGTGCCCTGTCATTTTTTAGTTATTTTTTAAAAATATAAAGGGGAAGTCATAAATACGTACGTGTAGACTGTATTATAATTTAAAATCTAAAACTAAAGGCTTCGTTAATAATGTAAAATAACGATTGGTAAAAAATACACATAATTATTATTTCAGACTTATTCTGAACACTTGCAGTATCAAGGGCGTATTTGAGTTGTGGCCATGGGGGGGGGGAGGCGAAACTAATTTTTCTTCAATACAAACTTAAAAATAATTTACAGTTCATTACAGTGGTATACCCAAGGGGGGGAAGGGGGTTCGGGTTCAAACCCCCCATTGAAATTTCTACATACTCAATAGTTTAATAGTAAATAGTATATAGTGTATTTTAATTTCTCATCATCTTCAATGTTTATAGATTATATAATATACCTATAATGTATAAACCGTGTTTAATTTATACTGATTTTTTAATATTAATTATTGTTAATTAAATAATGTATTTTTTTATAAAATTTTACTGCCAAATAAAAATTGATTTCAAATTATAGTACCTACCTATTATAGTATACCTTTGTAAAGAATATGTGTGATGTGTGTAAAATAATTGTGACTAAGTTAGTATAGGTAATAAAAGTATAGTTAGTATAGTATACTTAATAACAGTTATTTGATGGTATTGAATTAAACTATAATTATAATTAGAAAACATATAAAATAAAAATTTTTGACCAATATAATAAAAAATTTAAATAATCTAAATTTTTTGACTAATTCAGAATATTTATGGTGAGCTAGCGTACTATAAATAACTGATACAATTTATTGATTTGAAAAATTATTTCGCTATTTTTTCGCTAGTTCTCGATCCGTTTCTAGATGATATGAGAACATTGATACTGTTTACACACGATATCGTGAGAACGAAAGAACATGATTCTGCAATGTATTTCCACTAATCCCATATAAATATGTAAAAATATCATGAGATATATTTTTATGTCCAACTCTTTGAAACTACAGCAGTAATAATCCAACTTACTGTCGAGCAGTATCAGACCAAGTGTAGGGGTCAAAGTGGATATTATAAATAATGAACTAACACTTCTAGCCCGTTAACTAAATTTTGTATTTTATTAATTGGTTTCAAGGTTATACATGAATTATGGAAATTGAATAATGCACCGTACGAATGATTCGGGTGTACTGTCTAGTGACTAGACATTAAACAGATAAGTTTTAGAATATATTGCTATCGATCGAGTGAATTATCAGATACCTGTACAATAGTGTAATCGTAATCACACTTGTCGATAAACGATCAATAATAATAATAATATTAATAAAATGATTATTTAGTCAGGAGATACAGAACACCTAGAAACGTAGAAAATAGTTCTATATCGGCAAATAATACATATGATGAAAAACGTATCTTTTATATATTATTTTCTGACCAATTGTATTTGACGAAATATTTTCATTAGACAAATAAATTATGTTAAAGTATTCTTACAAAATAATACAACATAATATAACCAACTACATAATAACTATTCTGAAAACCGATTTATTTTAGAATAAGTATTTAATTTCGTAATTCGTTATGATGCACTTTCCAAATTTTTTTATTCTAGAAGGTGTATTCAATTATATGAATTTTGTCATTAATAAAAAATATACTACATAGTACTTACGAAAGTTCATAAGTGTAGCCAGGAAGGCCTACTGCAATTGTATACCTTGAACGCCTATGTAAACAACTATTTTTATTCTTTTTATTCTTTTGATTATTTGAATGATTAACATATCAACCACAGACATAGAGATTTGTTCAACATTATTTGAAATACTATTACTGGAAAAAGATTCAGAACCCAGTAAAGAAGTTTTATACGAAAAAACGAAGTAATGGATTTATTGTTTAATTTTGCTTTTTTATCCGGCATGTTTTTATGTGGCGTTGCCAGTTTACGTCGTTGAATTTAGTTTTGAATCTACCACATAGACAATATTCTTCATAATTTTGACAAACCATATTAAAACAAATACGTTGTAACTTATATAGTTGTATACAAGAAACATGTCAACTTTTTAAATAATTATTAATTATTGGTGTAGATACAGAGTAGAAACCACAGGGTACAGTTTACAACTTAACAGACAACTTACAGTTGAACAGTAGCGTGCGTAGGAATTTGGTATGAGAGGGAATGTCATAAATAAAAATGTATTATTTTAAATTTTTATTATTTATTATTATACAAAAAAGAATGCAATCAAGGCGGAAATTAATCCTTCAGGATTTTACACGAAATTCATCAATTATTTGTTCTGAAAATAATGGAATGTCTCGATGTATGTTCATTAACGCCAATTCAATTAACCGTGATTGTCACGTCGTATTTCTTAAATACGTTTTTAAACGTTTAAAACTAAAAAAAAAAAAATTTCTCCATCACCCTTCCCTTTGCACGTCACTGCAGTTGAACAGTACATAATACGTATAATAATTATTTATTATAAACGGAACAGTGATAATAGATTATAAAGCATGCTCAAGTATTACAAATGATAAATACTACTCAGTTAATAACCAATAGATGATGGTTTGTTAACTGGTATAAACACACATAAAGATAAAACATAATATTATTTTGATCTAAGGTATTAAATATGTTTAATATCTTCGAATTACAATAATTGTGTAAATATCTATGGTTTTGAATTATTTTGTTATCAATTTTCTATGGCTATAATGCCTTTTTACTTTCCAATTTCTATGTAGGCTATCGGGTAAACTCAAACATTTAGAAACTAAAGGGCTATACCTACTTTTAGTTATAACTTCATAAAATCATAAAGTACCAACCCTAAATGGAATGTCATTCACTATGACCTGATATTTAATCTATTATATTATTAATCATACTATTATATTAGTCATATCAAAAACAGTTGGTTCAAAGGTGATTACAGTAAAAAAAAAAAATAATTAAGATGTTAAGATTATTATAAGTGAACAAAAATCATAAGAATGATTTCTGACAACTAAACAAAGATACTATGTTAATTATTTGTACATTTGATCATCGGCTTGAACTTCGATTTAAGTTTTATATCCTTTAGATACATGTACTCGTTATTGAATACGAATAAGTTTGATATAGATAAATATACGGCACGGAAATATTGTTTTTATTTCGTGACTAAAAAATTACTCACGTTCGTTAGCAGGTACAATTTACACAGATCGTGAAAAATATTTTATTTGACGCCCACTCGAATGAAAAAATAAAATAAAATCTCATAAGTGCATCCGACATAAATTAAAGATATAGTGTATACATGTGTAGAATATGTTCGAGAATCACCAATGCTTTTCGATTTCCCTTTTGCCATTGAAGATTTATTTTTGGAAAAAGAGTTCTTGAAATTTATCAAAATATAATAATAATGCGTTATCATATGAATTTCTATCATTACAATAATATTTTTTTATTTTCTCCTAACGAAAGAGAAATACAAAACGTCTATTCGAGCACACTTAATCGTTTATTTTAAGGTGTCATATTATTATTATATTGATTAAAAAGTACATAGATTTTGATGACGATATTATAACAGGAAATAAAGCTATGTGATTATTATTATTACTATTTGTTTTTTCTATACTACGCCGACCACGCCCGTTTCAATTAATAACATTGGTCGGTTTCGGTTTGATTCGCAGTCATATCTTATCTAGTCAAGCACAATGTACATACGCGATAATATATTTATAATAATACCTATACTCGTATACCATATGTGGTACTTTCCAAGCGCATACGGTTAGTTACAGTGTCATTTCCGTGTCGACCTTACACACCGGTGCAAATCTCTTCGACGGAGCAAGCGCGTTAAAAAAATCATAGGCACTACGGGCTCACACAAAAAAATTTTAATTTATTTTTTTTCAACTCCCCCCCCCCCCCCCCGAACCCGGTACGACGAGATGTTTTTATAATCTGTTGATGGAGAATGGTGAACGGTTCAAGGACAAGGTCGACCGGTGATTAGTGTGCATTATTTCAGACTGCTCGATTTGAAACGGAGAGTGTGCGATGTATAGCAGTGAGTGGCTGAGAGACGGAGAAAATAGTAGCGTACTTCGAGACCTGAGGATTCGGGATTCCGAACTTCGCGATGTGAGTGCTATGTGCTCCGTCCCGCAGGCGTTGTCAGTGTTGTGACTACAAAAACAATCTGCAGTCGTTGGTTACGTAATATTATGATTATGATTGAATATTCATAATTATTTCAGATTTGTGACACCATTAGTGCGTGAAATATATTTGTCTATAATCATTATTGAAATAATTTATCCCTCATAGAATACATTATTTGCAATTCTTGTAGTATTTTAACGAGCTCAAAAAGTTATACAAGTCCGCAATGAAATGGTTATATGTGGCAAAAGGGGTTTAGTTATTCGAAACGTTTTTCGTATTTATGTATCAGAATATTTAGAAGAATACTGTAGCCTAATAGCAAAGGGCAATATTAAGTAAACTTCATGCTTCAGTGTTCAATCTAGGTGCGTACACAAATATATATTGGGGTGGGAGGGTAACCCCTAAAATACCCTTTTATGTACTTGCTTAGTTTCATCTAAGTAATAAAATATATCATTTAAATAGAGAAAATATTTCTCTAATAGTTTTCTAAGTAGTATAAAAAATTTGATTATTACTACCTTAATTGATGTTTAAACTTTTTCTATCCATTTTGGATACAATATTCTGTTTTAAAATATTTTATACCTCTATAGGCTCGCAGTCTGTAACAAAACTCTTAATAAATTTGGATATAATGAGATTATCTTAAATTTATAAGATACGTTATGTTTATAGTACACTTGACTTGGATTTTGAATAAATATCGCATTTTCAAATAAAAAC
Organism: Sipha flava; assembly: GCF_003268045.1. Taxonomy (NCBI): domain Eukaryota; kingdom Metazoa; phylum Arthropoda; class Insecta; order Hemiptera; family Aphididae; genus Sipha; species Sipha flava. Next base: position 304,272 of record NW_020272935.1, read on the forward strand.
GCTGAAAGATGTATGTTAAAAAATAATGAACCTATTTTTAATCTGTTATCTCATTCCAAGATAAATTAATTTATTATAAAACAAAAATTGCTTCTACCTATGTCCTTTATGCATTATAAAATTATTAAATCGATTTAATGATAAAATTTGGTATAGATTAGACCTTGGAGACGAATATAGGTTACATTTTGTCACGAAAAAAGGAAAAGGAAAAGTATACTTAATAGAGCTTGAACGAGCATTTAGTATTTTGTTATTGCTATAACAACAGAAAAAAAACGAAAATTAACCTCACTGTCACACACCTCAGTGTCTACCTAGAAATAATTGAATAATTTGAAAATAAATTCTAAGAGCGGCTATCTTTTTCTCCAAAAACGACACTCGCTACTTTTTTTGATTGTATGAATATATTTAAAATTTACCTACTACAATACATTAGTTATTATATATTATTTATATATATTATTATATAGCATGGGTTAATATTATTTGTAAATAATCATATTGTATTTGTTTTTTCTATAGAGAAGAGAATCGGTAAATATTTTTATTAGATTTGTATGATTTTTATATATTTATTACTTCCCAAATTACGTGTACATCATACATATATTATTTATGTCATAGAACTTGTATTATATATATATATATATATGATTGTGTAAAAAGTTTGAGAAACACGTTCAAACCAATTTTACTCTTTATGAAATCTGTGCAGTGTGCATACGTATACAATCCATATCGTAAACTGTACACAACAAAATAAAATAATTTCTTAAAAAACAAACATACAGGGTTACGTACAGGCATTGCTGTAACCAATCAATTATTTGAGAAATAATGAACAATATACGTATATCTATATGTTTGTTTAATTAGTTAATATATCGTAATTACGTCGTAAACTATATAATTATTTGGTTTGAAATCAAGGAATTATTGAGCCTCGGGGGCCTCATTGTTTTTTTGGAAGTATACGGTGTTCCTATTGTTTTAATACGGTCTGTGTAAATATAACGTAATTTGTAATGATTAACCAACTCGTGGTTATACCTGCATATACACGTAGTTAATACGAAGTTAATTAATTATTATATGTTTAACTTTAATGGTTTTTTATTGGGAAAAAATAAAACTGTAACATTGTTACAACAGTTTTTGATTTTTGTCAATTTTAAAATATTATCTCGTACTATCGAGTAAAAACATAGTGGTGAAATAATATTAGTAATTAAATATAATGTTTTTCCAACAGAGATGCGACAAAATTATATTTTCTATAGAGGAAGCTACTTTTTGATAACACTATTGTTTCTAATTACATACTCGGAACTTTAAACATTCTTCCTGGTGTAATTCATTTACCTTGAATAATGCCCTGCTGTTTATCTATCTTTTGATGTTTTGTTGTTTTACATTATAATACATGGATATAGCATTAATTTTATGGTGATGATTATGTATATTATATGTATTTAAAATTTTTAATAATTATAAATAGAATTAATATTAATTAAATTATATTTTATGCGTATTCAATAGGTAGATAGCTTGATTCTGTTATTTAATTTATTATTATTTAATGCATTAGATTTCATGTAAATATTACCCTTCATCATTAATCAAAATAATTACCGCATAAATTTCATTGAGGACATGACAAATTTCTTGATTAAGTTCCAATATATTACGAACGTTGTTATGTTAGTAAGTCACTCGTGACTTAGAGTATCCCCATAAAAAAAGTCACACATCGTCAGGTCGCAAGATCGAAGTGGGTAGCTTTGGTCTCCACATAACGAGATTTATTAGTCTAAGAACTTCTCACGTAGCAGAGTGATTGTTTCTCTGAAGTTGTAACAAGTTGAAACCAAACATTTTTTAATGTTCATTAAAAAATACCATTCATTAAAAATTTGGTCCAAATAAGACCAAAGAAAATTACTGAGCTCAGTAGGCATTCTTGTATGGTTACAAAAAGATGGCGCAACTTGTTGCACTTTAAGAGAAACAATCCCTTTGCTGCGTGAGAAGTTCCCGGACAAACTAATCTCATTGTATGGCCAAAGCTACCCACCTCCATCTTGTGACTTGACACCATATGATTTTTTTCTTATATGGATACACTATCCATACACTACACTAGTCACGAGTTGACCAACATAAAGTTCGAAATGTCTTGGAATTTCAGCAAGAAATTCATCGTGTCCTTAAATAACTTGATGGAGCAATGTGTTATCCAGTGATGGTAAATTTCATGGGAAGTATAATCACCTGTAAGTAGGATGATATAGGGGATTCTGGGTGTCCTCCCCCTTAAAAAGTCCTCCCTAGCAACCCGTAATACACTAATAATATTTCCCTTAGAATGCAACCCTCAACACAGACAAACTTAACAAAAACCAAGAACCTCCCCTTAAATTAATATTCTTTTAATGACAAAACACAACCTTCCCCTTATAGTACACAGATAAACCTAACGAAAACAATTACATTTTCTTTATAATACAACTCTCAAAACAGACAAACCTAACGAGAACCATTACCTTGCCCTTAAATTAATATTATTTTCAATGGCAAACCACGACCTTCCTCTTACCTTTCACAGACACACCTAACTAAGACCTTTCCCTTATAATACAACTCTCAACACATACAAACCTAATAAAAACCATGACCCTCCCATTAAAATATTATTTTTTTCACTGACGAAACACGACATTACCCTTACCCAACATATACAAACCTAACGATAACCAGTACCTTCCCCTTAAATGTAACCTGCAATACATAAAATCCGAGTGAAAAACCATGACCTTACCCTTATGAATTTATATTAAAGACAAATAGGATGAAAAGTGCGGGGCACGGTTGCAGAAGATGTGGTGTTGAAGGGGTGCGGGGCGCGGCGTCGGAGGATATCAGCGGCGGAGAGTATCATCGGCGGAGGATATCAATGGGTGAGGGTGGACCAGAAAGCCTCTTTTCATCCTATTTATAAATTTACTATATAAAATTTGTTTTTATTTAACGTTGTACGCCAACAGGTTACATATGTGTATTTTATACAGCGTCTAGTGTAAGAACAACATATGAAACCCTAAGTATTAAAGAAATGTAATTTGTTTTGTTTTGATAAAATAGTGTGATAATAATATGCACCACTTGTGTCGGCATAATATCTGTGTATCACCCAAATTTTGAACGTATCTATTTACACAACATTGGCTCAAAACATTACCTTTAGTTGAATAAGGTTGTAAAAATTATCACATTTTCACCCTAAATAATATACAGGTATTTTTTTTTTTCAAAAATACATACATAATTATTGATTAACATTTTCGATTATCTTTCTCCTTTAAGCAAAGCTTGTGTTGGAGAAAGAGAGTTGTTATATAATATAATATGATACAATTTTTATAATATTATAGAATTTACAAGATATAAAGTATAAGTTCTAAGTACTATAAAACTAAATATACAAATATAGATTAGACATTTTATCCAGAAAATGTACATGATAAAGAAAGAGATATAAAATAAAATAAAATAAACGTATTAGTCTAAGATACACAAATAAAATCTCATAGATTAAAATTATAAAGCTTAGATATAAAATAAAATTATAGCAACTCATTATTTAACTCAAGAAATAGATATTTATATACCAAGCCTTTAATATTAATCCTTTCATCCCCAAGTATTTTTTTTTTTAATTCAAAAGGCATAGAATTGAAAAACGTTGGTCCAAGATAATCTATAAAACATTGACCAAAAGATTTATTTGTATAATTAACAGTCAAGTCAAATTTCCTCAATTCTCTTTTATTGCTTAATTCTTTATGAAATTTATCTAAGTTAAATTTCTTAACCAAGTACATAATAGCAATTTTTTTATACAATAACCTTATTGGCAAAACACCAAGTTCTCTATAGTTAACTTTCGTAGATCCTTCTATAGTGAATTTATTTAGGCAAATTCTGACTATATTATTTTGATTAACTACTAGTGCATTTAATATGTTATCCCGAAGGCCACCCCATACCAGTAGACCATATTGGAAATTTGATTGATATAATGCAAAATATACTATTTTCATTGTTTGTTTAGGTACCAAGCTTTTGAGTTTGATCAATTTAAATGTAATAAAACGTAGCTTTACTATATTATATATTAATCATATTGATATATTAGATATAGTATTTATGGTAATGATTTGGATAATAATAATTAAATAAAGTATGAATATGTGTTTTATATTCAATGTATATCGAAATAAGGATATAAATGATAAGGCATGTAAGAAAATAATACGTTAATTATATTTTTAAACAATTTATAATGTATTTCAACATAATTTAATAATACCTAAATACAAAATATATCATATTATACTGTCAGCTGTATACGATAGTGTCCATGAGCGTATTTATTCTATCGAGTTGTATTACACGCTTGTCATCTTGTCTGTTAAAACATAATTTCTTGGATTTTATCATTTATAACTCATGGTTGTATGATCTGATAGAGACATTTTCTCTATAAAGATCAAATTCGACTTTTTCCTCATCGTTGGTGAAAAGACAATCTATATAATCTTTGAATGTCATATGATTTTTCACCACAATACCTCGAATGCCTTTTACTTTGATTTTTTCTTTGTTGTCCAAAATATATGCGTATGATTTTACTCGTAGAGCTATAAATTCGGTCACAGTGCGTCCATTTGTCTCGTCAGAAAACAAACCAGGTATTTTCTTACGCAATGAATTATAGCATGGATATTCATGGGGTAGATTGGAGGTATGAAGGTATTTTAAAAGAACAATACAATTTAAATATCTAGGGTCTATGCTCTCAGGGAGAAATGAAATTGAAATAGAAATAGGAGTAAGAATTCAATCAGGAAATAAATGCTTCTATGGTCTTGCGAAATTACCGTGGTCAAGATCACTTTTAAAGGATCTAAAAATACAATTATACATTACATTAATATGACCTGTAATTACTTATGGAGCTGAGACATGGTCATTAAGGAAAAGTGATGAAAGAAAACTCATAGTTTTGGAAAGAAAAATACTACCTTTCGTACTACCTTTTTGGACCAGTAAAGGACATGTTAAGCGGTGAGTGGAGAATAAGAAAAAATGATGAATTAAAAACGCTCTTCCATAAGCCCAGTATATTCGAAACAATAAAGAACAAAAGATTGCTATAAGTTGGATATACTTGGCGTAACATACTCATACGCATAGTAATGGAAGAAAATCCTGCTGGGAAAAGATCGCTGGGAAGACCACGTCTGAGATGGGAGGATGTAATAAGAAATTATGCGAAAGCGTTAGGAGGAGGGGTAGACTGGAGGATACAGGCAGTGAATTGAGAAAATTGGAGGTAAGGTTGTATGTTGGGATGGTCCTAGTGGCCGAGTTTACCGAAGAATAATGTATAAAATGGAGGTAATATTAATTTAATTCTAAATTAGTAAGTATAAAAACTTATATTATAGGTATTGGTAATTAACATCAAATATGATCGTAGCCACATACATTTTGTTAGGGTTTTCTAAATGTCTACATGAATCGCGTCTCAAAATAAAAGCATTATTTTCCTTCGTATTTTTTACAGATATAGAGCTGTCAATAGCAAATTATTACTAAATGTTGACTAAAATATTGTTATTTTTTGTTGTAATGTAATTAGAAGTATGTAAATTAAGTTAAATTAAATTATAGTTGTAATTATATTAAAACATTAAAAGAATAAATTAAGATTTAAATAATATAAGACTAGTAAAAACTTGAACGATACCTTTTCAACAAAATCAAGACGAATTAATTGGCCATTTTATATTATGTAGTCGTTTAGAAAAAAACCGAACGCAATTCGCGTAGTTGACACGGGCTTAGAACCTAGACAAGTGTGTGTGCTTGTGTTCGGAAAAATTAGCCGTTAAAACGTTGCCTTGGGTACACCACGTAGAGGATATTTCCTTGTACCCGCTTTATTTCAATTATTTGTTAGTTACTCGTATATTTTATTTTTATTATACTTATTAATTTATTTATAATATTTATTTTATCTATTTGTTTGTCTTTTTATATTTATATTTGCAGTTTTGATTTATATACGGTGTGTTTCTTTTTAAAGGTAACACAAAATAATTCTGTCCAGTGAATCAGATTAATATGCGGTTTTCGGGAAGAGATAGGGAATACATAAATACACATTTCTTGATGATTTTTACATTTTTGGATCTTTTAGTGTGCGCATGCGCAATACAACTTGCATTTTTTTAAATGGCAACAGGTGTTTTGAATATCAAATTCGAATAGACTGAATTTTTTTAAGTCAATTTGGTTCTTTTTACCATAGCTCTAAAATCAAAATTGACCAAATGACAACGAGTAAAAGTTTCGATTAAAATTATTGAATTTTTCAACAATCAAACTAGAATTTTATGTATATTATACAAATGTTCGGCGAAATAAATAGCCAGCTGAATCGATATCAAAACGACGGAATCGATTAACTCCCGTTGAAACTAGTAGTCATTTTGAAAACCCGGAACGCAATTTATGTACAGTCGTAGAAATATATAAAAAAAAAATTCGTAAAATGTCCATAATAGTTTCCAAAATTGTATATACATTTGCTCATATATATCTATCACTGGTAAAAAAAATAAATTATGTGAGTTTAAATATTAAATTTTGACGTAATGATAAAAATTACAATATTCGCTATATTTATGTAGTCAAAAATTCATAAAATATTCAATTTTTATACTTAAGACTTAAAAATTGAATGCAATATTTTTCGTATGATTTTCTTTTTAGTCAAAAAAAGAAAAAAAATTAAGTCACAAAACTATTTTATAAAAAAATATAATCTTTAATATTAAAAGGAAATCAGATAATTTAAGGAATTTCCATTAAACGATATAGATATTAAGTTTATTACACTTCATAATTTCGTAATATTTTAAGGACGTTTGTAGGTATTTGAAATTTTTGATTTTCTCAATTTTGTATGCCTTATTTTGTAAAAGTTTGAATTTTAAAAGCACAATTTATCTTATTAAGAAATTTATTAATTCAATTGTATTACGATATTTTTATTTTTTATTTTTTTTATTGAATATCCACAATCTACACACAATTTTGTACAATAAGTAAGATGAGTACATTTTTTTTTTTTACTCGAGTTATATGAGTGGAGAAACTATTTAATGATCCAATATGTTTTTTTTCTTGATTTAATTTAATTAACATAATTAATGTAGAAGATCTCTAGACTAATTTTAGATTAGAATTTTAGATTTAGAATTTAAGATCTCTAGACTGCCTCTCGCAACGCCAACGGACACCGATACGAGTGCGTCGCCACCATATCAAATGATAATTATTAGATTAGCCCATCATTTTTATTACATTTTTCTTTGATTTGTAATTCTGTTTCTAAAAACGAACTCACTCTCCGACTAGAATGATTGCTAATGCCACTCCGTTCAAGCGTTTTTTTCTGTTTACTTCGATATAGCTGACAAATAATGAACATGGGCTAAGGTCACTACTGTTCCGGGTATAGTACCCAAAGAAAAGGCAAGAGGACGGCATTCGTTAATTTACAGATTAAAAAATATATATTTATTTAAATTTTCAAATTGACCGTAACCGGTATTATAATTAAAATAATATTTTTTTCATACTTTTGTTCTATAATCATTATAAATAGTTTGTGAAACATTAAACACATGTTGCTGTTGTATTTATTATTATAAATAATCGTCGTGATGCACGAGCCTCGGTAACCCTCTCAGATAATGTTTTATTAAAAAAAAAGGTTTAAATGTCGTTTTTAATAAACTCTTAAACTAATTTAAATATATAGATACATCGGTTTACATTATTCTCATTCCTTATAACACTAAGATATAAGGTAATGAAAAAAAAAAAATGAAATAAATTTTAAATAAATCCCGTATGCTTTGGCTAACGCCTCGGTCACGGGTTGTCTTTTCTAGGTCCTATCACGTTGCAAAGGTTTCAGAAATATGTGCTTGCTATTATTAGCATTAACTTATTATTGGTTTTTTTTTTTTTTTTAATATATATTTATTAAAGTAGAATACTCTAGATTGGTAATGAAAGTACATTATTTCGTAAATTCGTGTGGTAAATTATGGTGAAAATTTTCTGAACAATAATAAATATTACATAGCTATTCTCATATACTCGTATAGTAATGCGTACAATTATAGACAAGAATATTGTTGCGTCGGAAATATATTTTGTACAAATTGAAGTAACTCGTATACTTATTACGGCCGTGAAATTATTCACCACGGTGATTTATCATTTTGCGATTGGTCAAATAAATTACAAACTAATACTTTCTTCAAATATTGAACTTTCCAAAAACATAATCAAAAAGAGTGACAAAATGGTCGTGATAATAATAAAATAATGATCTGCGAACAATGCACAATGACTGAGTATAGGAAATGAAAATGCTCGAGGATCTATTATTGTAGGGTTTGATGTTGATTATATATTTCCTAAATGCGTGTATTATAATTAATTATCCCATTGCTACATAGTTACTCTTGTAGTACACATATTGGCCATGGCAATAAAAAAATGATCGGGAAGGTTGTAGATTATTAGCCACCCTCTTACTTACTCTAAGTATTGAATAATGTAATTTAACTGCCAGTGATTTGGATAGTGAATTTATACTTTATATTATAGTACAGTATTGATATATATGTATTTAGATAAAATAACAAATAAATTCTACGTGGTTTCTGCAAAAATATACCTTATGTTTTTTTAATGAAGGTCTTTTTTATTATAATATATAGTCATGCATTTCAGTGCCAGAGTTGTTTTAAAATTATTATGGAACAAATTTATAGATTTAAAATTGTTTCTAGTTGATACAATTATGATTACATTTCTTGAATTCCACAAAATATTAGATAATATTGACGATAAAAATGTATTATTTGTGGGAAGTCTGGTCTTAACAATTAATTCTAATTTTCCAAATTCTAATTTATCCCAACCAAAAATAATTAAATATTTTTAATCATAATATTTTCAGAAATCGTGTATATTTAAGATGATAAGATAATATTTAGGCGAGATATAGGGTTAGAATATGTAAATTTTATGTTATATTTAGTAAAATTTAAATTTAATAAGTAAAATTTATAATAATAAGTAAACGAACACCAAAAACAGTTTCTATTATAAGTAAATGATAAAGAAAAAAATTATCTAGTTTGTTAAAAAGATACATTACATTAAGGGGATTGGAAGCGACATAAATTTTTCATCAAAATGACCTGAACGCCTTCCAAAAAAATCGGTATTTCTAACGATCTTACAGAAATTTTGATAACAGTTTTGGAAAGCTTAACAAATCTACTTTGCATCGGTCGTAGAACTTTTCTATATTTGCAATTTTTTCACGAGAATAATAGGTTTGAAAATAACAAAATTTTCAATATGTTCAATATCAAATATTTAATTAACAATTTGCTTTATGAAAAATTTGATCTGACCGATGCAAAGTAATCTTATTTCTAAATTCAAATATTATTTCATTTTGAAAATTGAACCACTAGAAGTATCATAATTGTTGTCAGGCGTAGAGATATTTTTTGTTCATAAATTGTTTTACTTATTTTAGTTTGTTTCTGGGCACTGATCATAGGCGGACATTTGGTTGAATTTTTTGGCGGAGGGCTATAATAATTCAATGTAAAATAACCCGCAGGGGCTTCGCCCCCACACTCTCTTCCCATACATAAGTAAAATTTATTACCATTAAAAATACAGATATGTTTAAATTGTATTAAAAAAACACTAAATAACGTATATTTAAAAATAATTAATATTTTATTTTAATGACAAATAACTATTTGTATTAGTAAAGATAATCGAAATATCATCGCTTTTTATATTTTTCGATATATCTTTTTCAATATATAATATTGAAAGATTGCTGAACCTATCTTGAACCAACAATGTCCTTAACCAAATTTTTATTTTTTTCATTGCACTGAAACTTCTTTCGCAAGTAGCCAAACTATGTAATTGGTATTGTTAATGCTATTGTAAATAGTTTTTTATTATTTCTTATTTTACGATTTTTAAAAAAAATGAACAGATAATTATAAATAAATTATAAAAACAACGAATAAAATTTCTAACAAAGTTTCGATGTTAGGGAGGGGGGGCATTAAAATATTTGGGGGGTTTAAGCCCCCCCTCCCCCTTGATATTCGCCTATGGCACTTACATGTGCATGCGCGTCTGTAAAGCTCGTCGCCGTCACTTAGCGAACTCAAAAAACGATTACCACTTTTTCTACGAATTATTTCTATAAACAATTTTATCGTCTACTTACGTTTATCTTATTTTCATATTATGATAATCGTGCCGACGACGGCTGGCGTTTTACGTTGTTAAGGCGCGTTCAAATGGAGCAGCTTTTACCGCACGGCAATGCCGCGTGGCATGAGTGTTAATACATGAATACATTTTCCGCGGCTTTTTTTGATACCGCTTTTTTTGACATAATTTCCGATCGGCCTAGTAGGCAGTCTACATCAAAGGAAAGCCGCGCGACTTGTGCCACGTGTGTTTGGACGCATTTTCCGTGAAGCCGCGCGGTATCAGTACTTATTTTTTAAGTAGGTATTTAAATTATTTTTTAAGTAATTAGTAACAGAACAAACTTTTTTCACTGAGGTAAAACTGATTTTTATAGTAATTTCCAGAAGACATAATTTTTATTCTATCAAAATGTCGATACTGAAGATTCTCTGTTTTTAAAAATACAAAGATCAATAATGATTTTTCAAAAATCTTTAATTTCATGTTTTTTAAGATTCAAAAATATAGATTACTTGCTGATCTCGTGCACTTCGTTGCCAATTAAAAATGACACAACTCTATAGTACCTATTTATGAATAATATATTATTATTATTATAGGTTTAAAACAAATCGGGAAATAAATGCCGCACCGTGTGGACGCGTATTTGCCGCGTGACAATAGTTGCTCCATCTGGACGCGCCTTTACCAGGCACGTCGTCAAGGGGAGGGGACCTTAGGGGACCTTAGGGCTCCCTAAGAAAAATCAGTGGCCCCGAACTGACCCCCTTGATTTTGATTTATAAATATTATGGTGTTCAGTTGTCCCAAACCGGCTAAATCCTGAATGTATATTCCATATGGTAAACTCCGCTAGAATATCGGTTAAAATAAAAAGATAATAAAAGGTTTAGTGTAAGCTCCACCAATTTTTTTTCTTACCTATAATGGGTATATGTAAACTCTTCCAGTATTTTTTTGTTTACATGTTCAATGCTCACTTTGCAACGTGCCTTCTCACATTAAATACGTTGATATATATTGTGATTAATGTATGTCGAAATTGATAAAATTATTGTCATGGTTCGATTCATTTCAAGGTGGATATATATCCACACTGATTCATTTATTAATAATTTTATCTTTATATTATCTGAAATTCGTATTTCCAATGATGATATCGGCAGTAGGTAAGGTATACGTAAAGTATACTTCGACGAACATAATCATTCGTAGTCCGCGTGTCTCCGTGTATATTTTATATTGAACAAAATATGTCACAACAAAGTAATAATATAAAATCAATTACTGGTCAACAAAGCAATTTATTGGTTTTATTTAACAACTACAAATATAACCAAAATATAAAATATGCATCTGGTGAAATAAAATGGAAGTATGATATTAAATAAAATTATAATAATAATATTCACTTATTATTACTTATTACGTATTACTTTTAATAATATATCATATTAATTTTATAACACTGCTCGATTTTCTTCACTGGCGGAGTTTACATGTATTCAATTTTACCTGATTTTTTTTTTAGTGGCAGAGTTTACATGCGCCCATTCCATATAATTAACGATCGTATAACAAAAATTAAATTCTGAGATTCTATTTTATAAATATTCGTCACTTGACAGTTTGAGATAAGACAATAGTACGTGTATTAATAGACTGAAAACTAAAAATTCTAAATACGGATATCAAACATAATTAAAACTTTAATTGTAATGTAACAATTATATGTTTTTACTTTTTTATTATAACATTGAATCATTGTTAATTTCCTTCATATTCATTTTTAATATAAATTAATATTTTTAGTATTTTGTATACTTAAATACTTTTTTTTTTTTATTGGAAGAAAAAAAAGACTTCAATATCTGAGGTTATTATCCTTGTGTACATGTTACGTTATGTGAGTTACATTAATAATTACATTTCAAAGGTTACAATAGTCATAGGCTATGAATACAGAATACATATTGGTTGAAGATTGTTTACAATGTTAATTTGTGTAAGGAAATTTAAGATTTTTATGGTGTTGTCTTCATGGAGAGCTTCTTCTAAATTGTTGGATATCGATAAGGTGTTTCGAATGTTTTGGAGGTCTGGGCAATCTAGGATGATGTGTTGGATGATTAGGTCTTCTTGGCATTGATTACATATGGGTGGTGGATCTTTTCTGATTAAGAAAGAATGGGTCAGAAAAGAATGTCCAATTCTAACTCTGGCTTGAGTGACTTCTTGTCGTCTGTTTAAATTATGGAGATGGTGCCACTTTTGAGTGGATTTTTTGATTTTTTTAATTTTTTGGAAGGTGGAACAGAATCCCAGTAACTTTGCTATGTCATATTTATTTTGTTTCTAATGAAAATATTTATGTCGTTAGTCGGTATTTCAGTGATTGTTGGATGTAAGATGGTTTTAGCTGCTTTGTCTGCTGACTTATCAGCCATCTCGTTACCGGCAATGCCGGTGTGTGAGGGAACCCACATAAATTCTATATTTTTTTTTGTTGAATATAGTTCGGTTTGGATATTATGGATTATTTAATTTGTCGAGAAGGGGTTTAGGAGAATTAAGAGAGCACTAAAAGAGTCACTTACAATTAAAATATTGTTATTAGAGGGTGTTAGGTTTGTTGATTTGATAGCTTCTAAGATGGCATAGTTTTCTGCTGTAAAAATGCTGTTCTCCGGAGGAAGCTTATGTAGAATTTTGGTTTGTTCTTTGATGATTGCAAAACCAGTTCCATGATGAGATTTAGATGCGTCGGTGTAAATTTGCGAAAAATTGGAGTATTTATTCTGGATGATTTCTTTGAAGTGGGACGTGATAATTATCGAATTTGTTTCATGCTTATTATACTTGGTTAATTCGGTATTTATGTGGGTTTTCCAAAGCCAAGGTGGAAATTTTGGGAATGTTATTTTATTTTTAATAGATGAGTGGATTTTAAACTTTGTGCACAAGTGGGTGAAGGTTTCGTGTATGGGTGGTATTTGTTTCTTGGTTATGCTGGTTGGGATTATATATTGGTTTCGGAAAATGTTGTTGTATCCAATGTGGTTAGGAGTGATTTTCCTTTTTATGCCGTATAAGAGTATGTCTTTTTCTCTTTGGAGTTTAAGAGGTAGTTCTCCAGCGTAGCATAAAATACTGTCGATAGGGCTGGTTGTGAATGCTCCAATTGAAATGCGAATACCTTCATTATGTAACGGATCTAATATTTTGAGTAAATTTTCTTTGGCTGAATTATAAATAATTGGCCCATAATTTATTCGTGGCAGTATTAATGACTTGTAAATATTTAGAAGGCTTTTTGTGTCAGCTCCCCAGGTATGATTTGAAAGTGTTTTCATTATGTTAATTTTCATTTTACAAGAACTTTTAAGTTTTATTAGATGTTGGGTCCATTTTAGTTCACTATCGAAGATCATTCCTAAAATACGTAAGGATTTACAAAAAGGTATTTTGGAATTATTCAAGAATAATTGTTGATTGTCTGTCATACGAGTATGGAAACAAATACATTGACTTTTCCCTGGGGAGAATTTGAACCCAGTTTTATTTGGCTAATTTTGGAGAATATTTAGTGCTTGTTGTAATATTTCTATCGTGGTTTTAATATTTTGTCTACTGCAATAAATGTGGCAATCGTCAGCAAATAGTAGGTGTTTTGTAGGTTTTGGTATTTCCTTAAATATATTGTTAATAGCTAGCAGGAACATTGTGACACTGATCACTGAGCCTTGGGAAAGGCCATTTTCAGTTAGGTAGGTATTTTATCAAACATTCATTATGGGCTTTAACTTGAATTGTACGGTATTTTAAGAAATTTTGAAAGAAAATGAACATTTATACCACATTCATGAATAATTTGAAGAACTCTATTTCGCCATACCATATCGTATGTTTTTTCTAGGTCTAAAGCTATTAATATTAGATGTTGTTTCTGATTTTTTGCGTTACAAATATCATCATGTAAGGAAGATAGGGTGTCGAGAGTTGAATGATTTCTTCGAAATCCACATTGAACATTCGTTAGTATATTTGATGTCTCCAAGTGCCAAACGAATTGCTTGTTAACTATTTTTTCTAATGTTTTGCCCAGTGTATTTATGAGTGAAATGGGTCTATAATTGGAGGTATCGAATTTGTTATTATTTGGTTTTGGGATGGGTACAACAATTGCATTGCGCCATTGATCTGGATATATGCCTTTTTCCCAAATTATATTATAAATTTGTAGAAGTATTTCGTGTCCTAGCTTTGGTATATTTTGAATAAAGGAATAAGGTATTCCATCAGGACCAGGGCTTTTGATTTTGGATCCGGATAATGCATTTTGTAGTTCGGTTATATTAAAGGGTTGATTTATTGCATTTTCTTGGTGGTAAAAATTAAGTTCTAGGTCCCTTATAATGTTTTCTTCTATCTTGTGTTTGTAATTTAGGAATTCGTGTTCATAGTTTGAATTGCAGTTATTTTTGGTGAAGTGTTGTGCAAAAGCTTCGGTTATATCTGTAGGGGATGAGAATGAGTTACCGTTATGGTTTAGATTGAATGGTAAGGACTGGTGAGTTATTCCTTTTATGGATTTAATTTTGTTCCACATATCGGTTGAAGAGGTGTTTGAGTTAATTGAGTTTGTATATTTTTGCCAGGATTCGGTTTTACTTTTTTTTGTTATAAGTTTAGCTTGTGTTCGAAATTTCTTTAATATTATATGGTCGTCAATAGATTTGGTTTTTTTAAATTTGTTTAAGGATTTTTTGTAGGCTTTAATTGCCATGTTGCATTCTGTGTTCCACCATGGAACTGTTTTTACCAATAGTCAGATTAGCGGCATCTAATATTATGTTAGAAAAATTATTAATGATTGAATTTATTTCGGTTTGGTTAATTTCGTTTCTTAGATTGACTGGGTGATCGCTAAGTGCTTGATTTATGATGTCTCGGTAGAGTTCCCAATTGGGATTTTTCAAATTCCAGCGGACAATTGGGGATATTGGGGCTGTTTGATCTATGATTTTTGTAGAAATTAGCCCTATGATCACTGCTGCTATATTCGTTTAGTATGTTCCATTGGGTTTTTGGTGCAAATGAACTATTTGTTATTGTAAGATCAATAGCTGAAAGATAATTATGGGGTGCGTTGTGGCGAGTGTATTCTCCAGTATTTATTAATATTAACTGTTTATTTTCTAGACATTTTTCCATAATTTTACCTCTGTGATCCGTGAAATGAGATCCCCAAATTTGATTACGACTGTTAAAGTCACCAAGAAGAAGGAACGGTTTGGGCAATTCTTGAATGATTTGGTTTAGGTCGTGTAGAAGTAAAGTGGTGCTGTCAGGTATTTATATATTACATATACAAATTGGGTTTTTGATATTGATAATGACTGCTATTACTTCTAGATGAGATTGAATTTGGATTTCTTTACTTTGAATAAGGTTTGAAACATAGGTAGTCACCCCACCACTAGCACGAGTAGTGTTTTGACGATTTTTGTAGTGCCCATCGTATCCACGTAAGGGAAAATCTTGGAGAGCTTTTAAATTGGTTTCTTGAAAGCAAAAAACTATAAGTTGAATGTTGTATTTTATACGTTGAATGTCGGTGAAGTGTTTAAGGAGTCCATTGATATTCCATTGAATAATATAATTCATTGTTAATGTATTTTTATAAGTTATGGAATGGGGGATGGTGGGTAAGTCTGCTATATGTGTGTTGTATTGGTTGAGTTTGGCTTATGTGGGGTTTTGTTGAGGAGGAAGTGAGAAGTATTTGATTTGTTTAATATGTTAATTTTAATAATCACCGATTAAGAATTATGTAAATTATTAAACTGTATAACAACATAATCGAAGCCGTAATTTTAAACGGAAAATTTAAAATTGAACATGTACTATTACCACGTATCTCAATGACTCCAAAAGATAAGCCATTGGAATTCAAACTTTTTCAGTGTCCAGTGCGACTCACATGCTTTTGCAATGATCATTAACAAATTACAAGGACATGTAAAACAAGTGTGTGGATTGAATTTTGAAAATTCATGCTTCTCAGATGGATAACTGTGTGTGGCCTGTTCAAGCGTCAGAAAACCTTCTGGTTTATTTGTGTACGCACCACAAAAGGAAAAAAAACAAAAAATATTGTGTAATTCAAATACACTTTAATAAATAGCATTTATTTGAAACCTCGAAATGTCAGACTTTTCTCAATAAAATGAATAAATAAAAAAATAATAATCCAAAATAAATTGAGCATTGTTGTAGGGATATTAGTATATGCTTAAATATATTAAACGTTACATCGAGGCGTGATAGACATGGCTATATTTAATATTTACTTATTATAATACATAACAAATTAATATTTCAAATGTTATTTCGGGTGATTTATACTTAAAAAGGCATAGATTCAACGGTAACACCCAAAAAGAGTTGAACACTCACAATTTTTTCATCGGACAACGTCAGATATTACTCACTCATTGATCATCTCTACATATCAAAACTATATAAACTCGAAATTTGACATGGTGGTCTCTCCAATATTCAATACATGCAATAAGAATGGATTTTAAGAAATATTGAAACCAGCAAATACGGTAATTCAGAGGTAATTCAGCTTATCATCAAAATTACTATACTGATTCATTTGAACTTTCGTTTTATTTGTTTTAATCACCAACAGTTACATCAAACTTGGCTTTAAATAGTGTAAATTAATAATCCATTAAAACCTATGTCACGGCCAAGAATGTTTCGTACGAACCCGGGTAATTAAGCTAGTAAATAATATATTTTAAGCATATAATATTGTTATATAGTAGAATTGATGTAAGAATCAAAAAAAAAAAAAATTAATATATTATATATTATAAATATTCATTGAAATATCTCGAAGATAATCTTCAAATTCTAAAAAAAAAGATAAAAGGTGAATACGATTAGATAAGATAAAGTTAAATGCAATATACAGACGCGATAATATTGTACGGCGGTTTATTTCTTTACAATATATTGATTTCGCAATATTTTAATTGCGATATTTTGGTCACGCGATATTTTACCAGCGATATTTTGTCGGGGTACCATTATTTTTCATAGAAAATAATAGATTGAACAGAAATTTTATATTAAAATTTTCGAAATAATGTTATATTTAATTGCATTTTTTAAATGCTGCACGTGAAGGGGGTTAGTAACCATGATCAAATTAAACTCAAATTTCTTTTTTATAATAATGAACAAAATTTTGAGAAATAAAAAATTTTAAAATTCAAAAATAAGGGCCATCTTAATAAATATATGCTTTTTGGTTAGATTATATATGTACTTATATAGGTTCTTATTTATATAGATGGAATAATTTATTTTGAAAAATTAAAACAGTATCTTCCCAATTTATTCAATCGTATGCGTCATGGGTTCTTAACCTTTTGAGGTCCGCGCCGTCTTTAAAACTATTTTATGAGTTCACGCCCCCCCCCCTCACTACTCTAAGATTGATGTATGCATAATATTTATATAGATACACTACTTTAATGCGGGGGTTGGAACCGAACCCAAAAGAACCGGTTCTGGAACCCAAGAACCTTTAAAATATTGGGAACCAGAACCAAATTTCTACATAATCAAAGAACCGGAACCAAACCGGAACCCTCGTCATAAAATGAAAAATATCGAATGTAACAAATTACTGAGATATAAGTTTTTTAAAAATTTTATTTTTAATCTTAATTTTTAATATGCTGACAGACGGACGGCTAAAGGCTAAACAGGTTGATACTCCAATTTCACCAATACGAGGGTTATCTCAGTGGTGAATTAGGCAACATATCCTATTATGTATAGTTTCTTTTTTATAAATAGCTCAGACGGATGAGGACAAATTCTGTATGGCACTGTAGTTTTATCATCAAATTCATTTTTCACTTATAGACAGAAATACTGTGTTAACAGATAGGTTAGTCCCATAGTATATTTAATTAATTTAATCTATGATTTACTCATAATAGATTATTATTATTACGGATAATATTATATGTACCCAGTCCAAATTCTTCTCCAGCTGTTCCACATGAAGTATCAACTAAGTTCGTACCTATATTTGAAGGGGCGAAACATATTCTTTGCCCTTCATAAAAAAATCCTGAGGGGCACTTGCCCCCCCCCCCTCGGTTTCGGCGTCCCTGTTCAACGTCATATAATTCACAACAATTTTAGCCAGAATGTCAAAGAATTAACAGTGTTAAATCATTTTAAATTCAAATTTAAATATCAATCATAAATGAATGGTAATAAATAATGGGAATGCACTAAAAAAACATGAAGAATGCACTAAAAAAATCATGAAAGACAAAATTAGTTTTCAACAAGGAAAAAACTCTACTACAAGAAAAATCAGTTTTGGATCATAGTCATGAATCAGATTCTGCAATAGAACGTCAAGCAGTAAGTAATAATATCAAACAAAAAATACCTGAAGCAATTTAAACGAAATGCCATCTAAAATAATAAGAAAAGAACTTCGTAGTTTAAGAGATACACAATTAATGATTTTATTGATATTTCATATTTTCGTAGAAATCTATATAATAGAAAAACCAAATATCACACACCACACCACAAAGATATTAATGAAGTACATGAGGTTCTAATAAATATGAATATTATGACTAACAAAAATTAAAACTTTTTGCTAATTAACGATAAGGTAACAAATATAATTATATTTACATGTCTCACAAATTTAAAATACTCATATTTTATGGAAAAAGTTTTTATGGACAGAACATTCCAGTTCTGTATTAAATTTTTTTTATCAATTTTTTTTAATGCATGACATTCAAAATGGTATATTAACGTCTCTAGTATATACATTGCTTTCTAATAAACGTACATCGACTTATAAAATTTATTTAAAAAGTTGTGTAATGCATGTTTAACTGAAGGATTTGTACTTAATCTAAATATGTTCGTAATTGATTTTGAAATTGGAATACACGAAGCTGTTCACAGTATTTGGCCAACCAGTATTATTCGAGGTTGTAATTTTCATCTCGGTCAAGCATAGTTTAGAAAATTACAAAATTTGGGTCTAACTAAAATTTATATTGAAGGTAACACAAATGAAGTATAATCTTTAAATTATATTTTTGGTCCTTCATTCGTTGAACTTGATGAAGTCGAAAATTCGTTTGATTTTGATTTAATTGCGGATATGTCATCTAATAATCAAATAGTACAATTTTGCGATTATTTAATAAAAACTTATATGCAAGGTATATTCCCTCCTTCTTTATGGGCATCGAAATCAGAAGTTATAACAAATAATGTATGTGAATCTTTCCATTCAAAATTTAATGCATATTAATTAATGTTAGTATTTTTTTTACAAAATTGGCTTCATGAAGACATAATTTATATTATATGTTTTATAATATTTTTATTTATATTTTTGAAGTATGTTATAGGTTTAAGTTATAGATTGAAATTAATACTTCTTTATGGTAAATCTCATATAATTTTTTTAATAATTATCTTTTTCCATGTGTAACTAAAACATAGTATATCAAATGATCAATTAAAATAACAGTAAAATACATAATTATTATGGTCATTGTTTATTTTCTTAAATTAAAGTAAAACATTCTATGTATAATCAATACATATTGTTAAAAAAAATTATATTTTATCTACATATTGGTTGATTTTTTTTTTTTTTTTTGGTACAATTATGATTTTAAAATGTACGAAGTAATAACTAAAGAAATGCCAAGTGAGTTTTTAACTACGTACTATTAACATATAATATTATATAATTAACCTTAGATTTTACTTATCATATTTTATCTTTTTCAAGTAAAATACACCTTTCAAATTGTTTTATTTAAATTATTTGTGAATATTTCAAAAAAAATCAATATTTCTACGTAATGTAATTGTGTGGTTAAATTTATGAAAAAACATGTTGATAGTTTGTTTTTATGTGATCATACTTTTTACAGTATTAGTAATCTGCCGACTGGATATCAAGAGGGTCGGGAATTAATCAACTTTTATCATTGATTATAAATTGTATTATTATTATATTATTATAAATAGTATTTATAATCAATGCTATTATCTTATTTCAACTAATAAATATTTTTAGTTAATAATACTCAATTATTATTATTATTATTATTTTTTTTTTTATATATATTATTGTTTTGTAAAAATATACAAATAAAAAAAAGAAAATAAACATAACATTTTATATAAGAGTATGTATAGTTTTAATTAATATGACACTATCAAGATCCCGGAAGGCAATTGCCCTTTTACCTCCCTAACAAACCCACCCCTGAGTAATAAAATAAAATAAAATATTATGCCTTTGATGAAAAAAAAATTGGACTTCCATCTGTACAAAATTTTATTTTTATTGAATTTTTTCATTCAATTTTAGATGTGTAATCAATTTGTAATGTTTTATTACTGTTTGTAAAACGTAAAGACTTTTCAACCATATTTTAATGGACTCTATAATAAATATTAATATTAATGCATAAATCATGACATGGGTGTGTGTGTTTATATATGATTTTTCCTTATGTATATTTTATATGATCATTAATCATAGTTTATAATATCTTTATTTTGGTTGTTCTTCTTAATCCTTGAACCGATTGAATCAACCGCTATTAGTCGCCATGTAGCAGTTCGTCTAATTATCATGTCCGAGTGCTGGTTTATTGGGAGATGGTCGGAGAAAATTTTTAAATTTAAAAAAATAAGAATGACTATTGTAATATAATGTATGGTAATGAACGTGTCCCTGAATTGGTTTACATTCACCTTGCATACTTGTATTCCCCTTAGCTTAGATTGGACTAAAACCACAAACAGTCTTGTAAATCATTTCAGTATGTACCTATCCATCCGTTTTACGTAAGGCATTGAAGTTAATTCAATTTACAACAGAGTTTTATACGTATATTTGTACGCTATACGAAGCAGATCATGTTAAATTATTGTATATTTGAAAGTATAGGCGCCCATGGGGGGGAGGGCAAGACAGAGCACTTGCCCCCTTGGAAAAAAATATTATGAACTTGTAGCTCAATAAATATTACCATAATATTACCTTATTACCGAGGAAAATTATTTGTTGAAATCACTTTTAAGATATGAAATAAGTATAAAAATATACTCATTGTTATCTTATATTATCATAGATAGGTCGTACTCTATAATCCATATAGGTACCTATACGTAAAATTATTTATCGCAGATAATTTATGGTAAATCTATAAAGATCACAATATAGGTGCTACAAATATTTTATCAGGCAACATTGACTGCATTTTAGTCGTCCACTTTCTGTGTGATATTATATTCAGTGCTGACTGCTGAGTGTCATTAGTGATTATTCAATATTATTTTTTAAAGTTTTAAATTTTTATTATGGATATTCCATAGTTTTTAATTAAAAAAAAAAATCTGATGAAGATAATGCATCTGCTGTGCTTGAGTCACACACATCGAAAAATACAAATGTTTCTGCTCAAGTAAATTCAAACCCGGAATGTTCTACATCAATAAATACGGTACCTACATTAACTATTAATTATACGCCAAATAATTGTGAGTCATATCGATATTTAGGATTTTATATTAATAAATCAAAATTATCAGATGATCTTAAATATAAATTACTTACAAAACCTTATGTTCTTTCTGATAATTATGATTTTAAAAATGACAGTATTGCACAAAAATGGAATTTTAAAATAGAATGGCTTAAACAATATCGATGGTTAGTTTATTTTAGACATTTAAAAGGCAGCTTATGCATATTTGTGTTGTTTTTCGTCCTGTTGTTAAAAAAATATTTTGGATTAGGAGCATTTATTGTTAGTGAATTTACCAAGTATAAAGATTTTCATTTTCACGCAAAAAAACATATGCAATTTGAATGGCATAGAGATTCGATTTCTCAATTAACAGATTTTTTAAAAGTTATGTCCAACAAAGAAAAAAATGTTATAGATGAATTAAATACTGCTCAACACTCACGAATTGAACAAAATAGAAAAAAGCTAGTCCCAATTTTGTCATCAATAATATTTTGTGCGATACGTGATCTAGCAATTAGAGGTAAATTGAGCTGTATTGGAAATTGTTATGATCTTTTAAAATTGCGTGTTAAATCTAGAGATAGTGTTCTGTCTTAGCATTTATCAACATGTCATAGTAAAACTAAATATATCAGTCCAGTGATAACGTTCACCATGAATGCACGGTCATTACGCTCGCTCCGTTATCTGTTTTTCATACGCTAATATTATATTATTATATTATGTCTTTACGTTTACGTAATATGGCGGCCAAATCGACTAATAATCGTGGCAAAAGCAAAACTAATTCAACTCCAAGTAAAAGAAATGTATCGTCTTCTTTGTTTTCACCCAAGCTAGTGGATAAGAAATCAAAAATATTTATAACTCCTAACCGGTACTCAGTTTTTACCACATTAAACGACTCAAACGACAACACACAGTCAAACAAGACTCAATCTCATGATCGAAAAATTCCACCAAAACCACCTGCAGTTTATATTAAAGGCGTGAGTAATTTTTCCAGTTTTACCTCAAAACTGATGACAATTATCAATACAACTGAGTTTATCTGTAAAACTACTCCTTCTTACCTGATCATCCATACTCATTTCTATGAGCATTACAGACTACTCATTATACTAAAAGTTCTAATAAAAAAAAAAAGCTAAATATACCTCGCATTGCATTCAAAATTAATTAATTTTATTATGTGGAAATGTATTATATGATCAAATTGCTCGAAAAGTAAATAGTAGTTTAAGTTTTTCACTGTTAGCCGACAAAACTTCCGATATTGCTGGTATTGAATAACTTTCGATTGGTGTTCGTTATATTGATAGTTCAAAAACTATAAGAGAAGAATTCATAGGATTTAGTGCACTAAAAATACTAGATGCAGTTGGTATAGCTATTTCTATTTTGACTTCTCTTGAAAAATACGGTTTGGATATGAATAAACTTGTTGGCTTCAGTTTTGACGGGTATTCAGTAATGGCTGGAAAGGAAAATGGAGTTCAAAAAATAGTTTGTGATAAATATTTTAAAGCAACATTTTTTTACTATGCTTCGCATAGACTTAATCTAGTTGTAAATGATTTGAATGCAGTGACAGAAATACAAAATATTGTAGGACTAATTAAAGAGGTTTTTATTTTTTTTCGTAAAAATGTACTTCGTCGAAAATTGGTTACAAATATACCACTTTTGTGTGATACTTGTTGGTCTGCGAAATATAAATCTATTAGCATTTTTGCTGACAACATTATTGATATTTAATCAGTCTTAGAAAAACTATCTCATAATAATGACTCAGATTTTAAAGTTAACATCACTACTCTCACAAAAGCACACCAACTGTCATGTGCGACATCAACATCACAATTTATTATATCTTTAAATATTATATCCAAATACTCAGCTCAATTATTAGTAACCAATTACAAATAAACTGCAGGCAAAATCTTTTTATTTATACTCAATCCAATAATCATATTCAAAATTTATTAACTATATTTAATAATAATAGAGAATAATCAGATATCGTTTTTAATGATATTTTTAATAACTCCGTATTTATGACAGAAAAAATTGGCGCAAAAATTAAAATTCCACGTACTACATCCTAACAAAAAAATAGATCAAATTTCAAAACCGATTCTGCTAAAAACTATTACAGACTTTCTATTTTTATTCAGTACTTAGATTCACTAATATCATTTTTTCACAACGATTTTCAAGTACAATAAAACAAATAAAATAGCATTCTCAATAAGTCCACTGCATCCAACAAATATTAAAAAGTATACCATTAATGATTTCAAAGAAAAAATTAAGCCGATTAATGATCATTATGAAATTGAAAATATGATAGAGGAATTTACTATTTGGTATTAGTATTGGATTGATAACAATTTGATTGACTCCAGCGTGATGAAATATCGTTTGTTGATTTATTGGCTCATTGCGAATATTATCCTGCAAATTTTCAAATACTTAATATTTTTATATCACTGCCTCCAACAATGTGCACATTAGAAAGATCGTTCAGTACATTAAGACGAGTGAAAATGTGGCTTCGCTCGACTACAGAAGAAGATCTTTTAAACGGATTGTTATGATGAGCCTTCATCGTGAAAAAGTTAACGCAAACAAGAATACTTTCATTCAAGATGTTATTAATATGTTTGGAATAAAACGAAGAAATTTGCAGTTCTTAGGTGGTCTAGCCCGTCATAAATACATGAATAAAAGACAAATATGTCTGACAAAATTGTGGGACTCTGGCTGGGCCGAATTTAATTCTGTAAAAGTCCAATAATTCTATATTATCTCTTTTAGAGAACGGTCAGAGCATTTTTCGAAATTTCTATTTTATATGACATTTACATACAACGCAATTTTTCCTTTTTTTCAAAATTTTCAATAATTAATATAATTTGTTAAAAATATACTTAGAAAAAAAGCTTCGACCGTTGTCTAGAAGAGACGTTTAGAAATTATAGGATATTTACATAATTAAAATCGTTGCGGCCCAAGTGTCACAAAATTGTCATAGCTGAGGCATGTTTTTACTCGAAAAGTATACCAAAATTTTTTTCATAATTGAATTTCTCTGGCATGTGCTTGCAAGTGCGAAAACGTTGTACCCCGACCTCACCTCGGGTGTGTCAAGCCATAGTGATATTCCGACCGACCGCCGTCACCGGCGCCACCATAATCCCACATATTACCTACCATACTTGTATATAATATATAACATTATAACCGTAATTAGTAAGTTAGATAATGATTAATAACTTCAACTCTATAAATACAATTTAGTCCGAAATTCAAATCGAAAAAGTAATAACTTTATATGTTTAAATTATCACCGATAGATCCACCGTATACATTATATGACCATAGTATATTATTTAGTGGCTAAAAAAATCAAATTTTTAAAAATAAAAATAATGGTGATCTGCAGTTGGACAAAAACCATAATTATTATTACCAGGTTCAGGGACATTTAAGAGTAGCTAATAAATGCTCGTGTTATTTTGTAGTTTGGACTCCAAAAGGTAATAAACAATAATATATTATAACCAAATGCTCTTTTTTTAATTCACAGTTTAAATATGGTTTTTGTTTTTAGATATGTTTTTAAAAATAATGATGCGTGATGACGACTTCTGGAAAGATAAAATGGAAACACAATTGGTCGAGTTTTATAATTGTTATTTATTACAAGAAATTGTAAATCCTACAATTTTAAAATAAATGTAAATTTTTTAAACACTTGTCACCGTAATAAAAGCCGACGGCTCTATCCGCCTTTGTCTCGATGCTCGTAGATTAAACACCATAATACTTCCCACTCGAGATGCGTCCCCCTTATTGACGATATCTTAGCAAAATTTAATAATAAATCTTTTTTTTCTTCCCTCGATTTTTCATCTGGTTATTGGCAAATTCCCCTAGACCCCTCGGTCCGTCAATATACAAGTTTTTTATACGATGGTCGATCTTACCACTTCTGTGTGGTTCCTTTTGATTTAAATATTTCCAACGCTGCTTTTGGCAAAGGGCTTGAAGCTGCTTTCAATAATTATTCTGTACCATGTCCTTTCCCGAATTACATTCACACTTATGTTGATGACATTCTCATATCTTCCCCTTCTTTCGAAACACATTTAATCACTTTAGAATGGATCTTTCACAAAATTGCCCAAGCAGGTCTTACTTTAAAATTTAAAAAATGTAACTTCAATAAACAACAAATGAAATTTCTCGGACATTACATATCCCGAAAAGGTATGATTATGGACCCTGACAAAGTTAAAGCTATTCAAAATTTTCCCAAACCTCGCAATAAAAAAGACCCCTAACCTATTGTATTATCAGTTAAAATAAGTAAATTCTTTTTGAATATTGAAATATTTCACGCCGTTTTTTTTTTTTTTTTTTTTTCGTAATACTATCCATCACAAACACCCAAAATTCCGTGCCTTCTTCTTCAAACAAGTGGTTCCTTATTCTCACTGTTGTTACACTCTTAACAACTTGTTGGGGGGGGGGGTTATTATTCGTTATTATTATTTATTTATTATTATTTCTTCATTTATTTTTTCTTATTATAATTATTATTAATATTTAATGAGAATAAAATTCCAGATAAGAACAATTTTCAATTAATATTATAATGATATGTTATGTACGAACAATCTTATTATATAAGCTATCACACATATCATATATGACCCTCTCCTTCTCCCCCTATCTGATGATTGCGGTGTCCGGGTATTATGACATTCGTGTGACTGATCGCCGCCACCGCCACCATCGCCTCATCTATGTCCCAGCGCATACCTTGGGGTATACTTATGTAAGCGTTTCCCATAAAATTATAAAAATACGTTCTGTCTTTGAACAACCACAGACCGAGAACATCATCACCCCAGGTCCGTCTCAAGATTTTTTCAAAAAGTGTACGCCGACCAAATGATGGGCTAAGCATCAACCATGGGCCTTCGACGGGCGAGAAGTCGACAAGCATCAAGGCAACATCAAAATATATATATATATCAAAAAAAGAAAAAAAACTGTTCACATTCCCCATTTCTCTAATTATTATTTTTTTTATTGTATAACAGCTATCCTGTCATTTCCTCATCACAATTTTATTATTAATATTAAGAATATTAAAAGCCTACGAGTTCCATCGACGTGCCCTAAGCAACACCACAACGGTGCGGCTCATAAGTCATCGCGCAAATGTACTCTTTGTGCGATGGGTGCGAAGTAAGCCCCTAAAAAAGGCCGAAACGTCACAATGTATAAAAGAAAGTCAGGTTATTTACAGAATTTATAATTCAAGAACGGCTGGACTGATTTTGATGATCTCTGATTTGTTGGATTCGTTTTTGTACAAGAATAAAAATAACTCTAATCTTGGCAAAAATACAGATAATTATCTAGATAAGTAAAAATGTTATCTTAGATAAGTAACTAAATAACTTAACGTTATTTATCTAGATAAGATAAGAGATGACAAAAAATCTATCTAGACAATTTATCTAGATAAGTCCCAACACTGCTCATTAAATATAATAAATAAAAAAAATAAGTAAAGTTTAATAGTAAAGTCATAAGTAAAAATCAATAAATTTCTAAAAATGGACTTTTAAAGTTTTAGTTTGGTGCTATTCTAGTACTAAGTAAAATTTGAATACTTATAAGTAGTTAGTTTATAAGTAGTTTTTAGTGTTCCAACTATCCAAGTCAGTGTTGAGCGTCTTTTTTCTGGACTAAACTATGTATTACATAACTCCATATTGAAGCAATATATCCAATGAATATTTAGAAAATCAATAACTTATTCGCACATATTTGTTATTTAATAATAAAAAATGACGTAACGAATTGTATGGCATTTAATAATAATTCTTATTTATTAGTTTTAACTTTTAGTGTAGTATACATAATATATATAATATATCTTATGTTACCAGTAAAAATAATTTAATCAGTTCCTGGTGGAAAATACAAATGTGTCTTAAAATGTGTCCATTTTATGAAAAGTTATTCAATTTATGAATATATTGAAATAATTGTGTATTTCACAAAGTGTAAAAAAATGGTTTCCATTCCATGAACTGGATAACTTTTCATGAAATGAACAATTTTACGAAATGAATGCGGCATATATATGTTTTTGTAGCTCAGTCAAAAGTGGTTGGGGACGCCACGTAAATATTGATGAGCTATGGGGTGCAGGTGATGTTTATAGGTATGTATTTGTTTATGTTTCTTGTGTGTTTAAAAATACGAACAAAAGTTTAAAGACTATAAATAAATAGTAATAGTTGTTTTTCGTAACTATGTTGCTGTGTATTGTTTGATACAATTTTAGTCCGTTTGGCCCAACAACTAAATTAAAATCAATTAATAAATAAGCCACAGCAACATAAAAGAATAAATAATAAATTGGTACCTCAGTATAATTTGGCACAATAAATAAATAAAAATAAATTACTCACAAATTTGGTTGATGTTCTACTGGCCAGCTGCTACCTATACCTAAATGTAAGTGTAAATAAAAACAAAAATGACTGTTGGTAAATAACGTCCATGAAACAATAATCATAATCACACAACGATTTGCGAAGTGGTTTCATGAACATAAATTATAATAATGAATAAAATGAGACGATTCGTGGACACTTAATAAAGTAAATATTAAAAAAATTAATACTGTTGTGATTAACGCATACATGTAATAACAAACAAAATAATAATTGATTTGAAGCAATTAGCGCCATAAAAAAAAGACAATGAAAAAACAATAAAAAAAAAAAATTAATATAAAACTTAAGGACATTTAAATGTTTGCACGTTGGTCATGCCACAACAACATACGAAACAAGAAGAAGACACATCGTCATCGCGACGGCCGTGTTAAAATATTAGAGATCCGTTGAACTAACGACGATTGATAACGCATCAGTTTAATCTACATACTCTATAACTCACAACATAATTAATACAATAGTAAGACTATACGAATATGTTTGTGCGTGTGTTTGGCCGGTGACCACGAATTCGGTCTACTTTTGCGCTAACGAAGAAATGTAGGTAAATGTGGGCGCATCTTTTTCAGCAGCGACAACTAGAATATATTTTGAAAAAAAATTAAATAAAACATCATATTGTCGTATTTCAATTAATATAAATAAAATTTAAAATAATAACATTCAGAGTGTTTCTGGAATGGTCGAGGAAAATAGTATACGCGTACTTTCTAGAGTGGCCAAATGAAATTTTGAAATTATTTTTTATCTTCAAAACCTAGATTTTATCTATATATCTTTAGAAAATTATTTCAAATCCAAAAATTAATACTTGTAAGATATTTTTTAGAAATGTATCACGAATTTGGGATTGATTTTTGACTTGTCGTGCGTTTTTTACACTCAAACCGCCAAGATCAAAATATATTGTGTGGATTAATTAAGATGGTTTTCATCGAATTTCAAATAAATGTTGTTTAATTATAATTATTTTACAATAAAAATCATAAATTAACCATAATTTCATTGAAAACCATAAGTAGGATTTCATTCTTTTCAGAACAATAAATTATCGTTCAACTGAAGTATTAGAAACCGGACAATATAATAAAATATGTATATAACGGAATATCTATAGTCCGCAACATGAAAACTGTTGCCTGAGTATTGCGATCAGAACTGTTTAATCTATCTATTAATCATAAATTCTCAAAGAAACATATCTCAAAATCAATTAAAAAATCTGACATCCAAAATTAATTAACGGAAAAAATATTGAATGAATATTGAAAATATAAATTTCATCCATTAGAAATGGTACCAGAACTTCATTAAAAAATAAAACACCTAATATCATGTGAAAAATTTCGAGCTGGATGAAATCACATTAGAAAAAGGTCATTAAGTAATCTACCTTCCACCATGTAAATACAATCCAATCGAGTTGATTTGGGCCCAAGTGAAGGGCCAAGTGACGAAAATTAACAATATTTTCAAAATAACTGACATTGAACATCTAACAAATAATAAGTAGAGGTCGGATTTATATCCTCTTAAAATCCTAAAAATATGATATTTAAATGTCATTTAAAAATGGCAATATATTATCTGAATATTCATTAAAAATATCAAATATATGATATTTTATGTCCTTAAAATACAAATATTCTTTCAATATTCTGTAAAACAACATTATTTGAATAACTCGATTTAAATTTATCATTTGTTATATATTATTATTAACTTGATTTACAATAACATTTTTGAAAAAAATAAAAATAAATAAAAAAGTTCATCATCAGTGTATCATATGTTGTTAACTGTACTTATAAATACTAACGCACAAATGTACTTGTATATTTAATATCAAAGAAAATAACACTGTATTGTATTATTATAAACTCAATATATTACATACAAATAAATCAAACATGTACTGACACCGAGGGACTGTCCTGTCCAGTGTATGATATATATATATACATTTTAGAGATTATGTTTATGGAACACAAACATTACACCTAGTGATTCATTTTTAAAACAATCTAGAAGGATATAAAAACAACTCACATAATGAATACTGTACTTGTTGATCAATATTATTAAAATGTCGATGTATGTAATAAGTACATGAATATACACATAAAGAACAGATAGTATAATTATTAATTTTCTTCGAAAACAAATATTTACAAAAATAAAAATATTTATAAAATATTCTAAAATATTCTTTAACATATGAATATTCTCTAACCCCTGAAATAATATTTTTTATGCAAAATTAATTTTTCTGCAAATTTTGTGTTTCATGAATCATAAAGATACCTCATTACCATTTAACTACACAGAGTAGAAACAAATATGTAATATCATAAAAATCCAACCTCTACATATGAAGCATTAGATATGATATAATTGAAGATCGGAAGAAATACGTCTGTCATACAGGAAATATCCAGACTGAAGACAACAAAAATTTAACCATGTGGAATTTCATAATAGAACTAATAGTTTTACTATATTACTAGATAACAGTGATTGGAGTGATGATAAAGAAGAAATCAGCGGATAAAATAGTTCTATCTTTTTCTATAAAATAATATTATGTTTAATATTTTATGTATATGAAGTTTTTTTATTTTATTTTTTCATTTATTTATTTCTTTTTTAAAAAGTATATATTTGATTTGAATAAACAAATTGATTTATATAATATTTTAAAGTATTTAGTAGTTTATTTTAGTTAAACATTTTTTGAAATTATTATTAAAGAAATTAATCGATGTGTCTTGCGCAAAAATAATTTCAAATAGTCATAATAGTCAGCAAGAAGTGATTGTAAAGGTTCCGGCGAAATGGGAAGAGGGAGTTCAACTTTTACTGATGCGTAACACATGTCGGGTGTTTCATTGTTGAATTTTAGCACCTGACAAAGTTGGCATACATTGTCTATTGTGCAGGCAGCAATTTTCAAACGCACAGAGTAATTAATATTTTTTTTATATTCAAACGTAACCGAACGCAAGATACACATGCTAATTCTTGGCTAGTTCATATTCTCTCTCGATCTCATTCTCTAAATATGGCTATTTACTGTTCAAGCGATACCCTTATATTCGATATTACTTATCACAGGCGTTTATCAATCTTTTTTGAGATACTAAGTATCTCTTGTCCTGATTCTTTGAACTAAGTATTATATAGTGATTTGATTGAAATTCTCTTTCAACATATTTGCGTCGTATCTCTCTGGTACTCCAATAATGGAGATTTTATTTTTTTGGTGGTATTAAAATAAAAAGGGGTCATAAAA
The DNA here is from genome assembly GCF_003268045.1 of Sipha flava. Classification (NCBI taxonomy): domain Eukaryota; kingdom Metazoa; phylum Arthropoda; class Insecta; order Hemiptera; family Aphididae; genus Sipha; species Sipha flava. The sequence continues at coordinate 336,164 of NW_020272935.1, forward strand.
TTAAAAACAAACAAATAATACTTAAACATTTTTAAGCTTCTTTGATAGTACAATTTATCGTTACCTACGTAATAATAAAATTATCAATAAACTAACACCACCTCCATATATTTTCTTGAATTCAGCGTTTTCATTATCTTTTTGGAGGAGTTTGTTGCTTTTGGTTATTAATTTTCAGTAAAATAAAAACTTTCAATGTCTTCTAGGCGCACACTAAGGTATGTGATAGTGAGGTATTTTTTCGTTTTTTTCGTTTTATAACATCAAAAAAATAAAAACTACTCGTTCGAGTTTTATCAAATACAGTAATGCTCCCCTCTTCTTTTTTTGACAACAAAGGTAGCCTATTTTCTTCTCCGAGGTCTATCTATCTCTATATCAAATTTTATCAAAATCGATTAAGTAGTTAGGAAGACATAAAAGACATTCATTTTTATTTATAAAGATGTTTCATTACCCATTTCGATGTACAGTCTACTATACACCGGTAGCATCTACTCGTATAACACAGCAGTATGTATTACATTATGGTCTATTGTGTTAAGCCGCTCTTCGGTGAATGTCATGAAAGTGAATCTTTGGTAGTACGTTAGCATTGTGCTCTAAGCATTTTCATAAAATAACGATTTATTTTAAATCGTCAACAATATTAAACTTGTCCGATCTATAACTACAAATTGTCATTCCATTATTGAAATTTCCCGAAATAACTAATAAATATAGCCGAAATAAAAATAACTTATTAGTTATAAACAAAAAGTTTTTACTTATAACCAGTACTTAGAATATATTGCACTAATTAATTTAATTTTTAGCATTTTAATATGCATATAAAAACACCGAAATAAGGACTATAAATAGCACTTAATATTAGAAAATATGCTAACTAATTTCATTGAAACTTTTATTTTATTTTAACTTTTTTTTTTATTAATTTATTTTTAGATTTTTTTAAATCTTACAAATTGTATATAAAATATGGTGGTGGGTATTTGAGAAATAGGTACTGAATACAGCTCTGGAATATTTCCAGTAAATATGAATATATAGAAAATTATAATATTATTGTATAATGATACAATGTATTCATTTTAAATGCATTAAAGATTACACTAAATATTAAATTGTTTTATTATATGCATCACGTGACTGTGTTGTGATATATAGATATTGATATGACATATACAAAAAAAAAAAAAATAATAGATAGTGATAAAGGCTGCAGCAGTGCAGTTTAATCTAAGGTATCGCTCGTGCAAGCACGTGCATAGTATATTATTATTATATAATTATAAAATTATATAATATTGTAATAAATTTTAATAAATTGTATAAATACTAATACGATATATTTTACATGTAGGTACATGTTTGTAATGTATGAACGCAACAATCAATGAGAAGATCGACCGATAAATTCTGATGGTAAAATGGGATAGGAAAATGATATAAACTTTAGGTGGGCTCCTCATGCGAAACTAGTTCATTGAGCAAGGTCGTAGTGCGGCATAGCGATAGCGTGAAGAAAATGCGGGCGTATCCGAGTTGGATCCTAGATAATATTTATGATAATCAACTAATTGGTTCCGATTATTAAAACCATATTATACTAGTTCGGTCCGACCACTATGACAATACAATCTGTTACAAGTATTGGTACACTTGATAATTTTGAAAAATTGGCTGCATCCGAATTGGGTCCCGAATTATTTTAGGTACTACACTAGTTGGGTCCTGAATTATTTTAGGTATACACTAGTTCCTGAATATTTTTTGGTAAGTAATATATTATATTAATATTTTCCTTCCCATTTAAACAGACTTAGGATTGTTTATAATCTATTTAAACCACAAGTATGGTTAAAAATGTTTTTTATAATTTTTTTTTGTTTTTTAGTTTCTTTCTCATCAGGATCCAGGATTTTCTTTTGGGGGGGAGGTTTGAAAAATGTTTGCCCTTTGGATATTTTTTATAGCATTGCAGTCAGTGATTGATAATGAATTAAGATAATAGTAATTAATATAATACACTAATTTAAATCTAAGGCTACTGTTTTCTTGTACGAATAAAAATACAAATTATATACTTTCCTTCATACTTTAAAAAAAATCTTTTTTTGAATTCATAAAATTATTGATTTTTAATATATATATTTTTCCTAATTTTGGGGAGTTTTAACCCCCCCCCTCCTTTCCGTGGATCCACCACTGATCAGAGGCGAATATAATATCACCGAACCAGAAACGCATACGAGGGGGTGGCTAGAGGGGCTGAAGACCCCCCTTAAAAACTTAATTTTTTTTAAATAATCTTTTAGGTCTATTACTAACCTTTTCTAGGGTTAGTTCTGGAAAAATTGAAAATTTTTAGTTGGTGTATCAAAATAATGTCAATATAATATAGCAGGCCCGTAGCCACGGGGGGGCAGGGGGGCGTTTCCCCCCCCCCCCTATACCCAGTCATTGCCCCCTCTAAAAATATTAGAAAGATGTTTAGGTAGTTACGTATTTTATTGCTTATAACATTTTCATCGGTAATAGAATAGATCAAAAAAGTTTTTTTAGCCGTATAGTAGTATTTATTTCGGAAATTCCGGGCCATGACGACGATACTGACGTGTCACGACGACTGTTGGCAAATTGATTGCTAACGTTATCGTAATCGTAGCTCAATACTTTCCTATCAATTGACATTTTATTATAGAACACCTAAATATTCTTTCATTTTATCGCCGACTGCAGCAGTACACGTGTGTAAAATATGTTTCATTGTTAATTTATTTTGTAATTCATTGTGTTAATTTAATTAGATGTCAATGTAAATAAATTAAAAATTGCATTAATATTTAATACATTTATATATAATGCCCCCCCAAAAATTTGCTTTGCCCCTCCTGAAAATTTGGTCTGGCTACGGGCCTGTAATATAGATTTTCTTATCTTTAACCGTGGTCCATAAGTAGTAGATATGTAGTTGAAAAGCGCTTGTCAACAACTTACAGCTACACGATTGAATAACAGCTTTTCGGTGATAGATTATCGGCCCAGACTTATAATCAATAGAGATATTATCAATTATTATTAAAGTCATAAATTGATAAATATAATTTTTTAATTCTTTACAACCGATAATAACTACCAGAATTTAAAATGAGCAAGAAAAGACAAAATAGTATTATATCATTTTTAACAAAAAAAATCTTAGACTTAATTTTTAAAGATGATTCATTATCAGTCCCAATAAAAAAAAAAAAAACTAAAAGCTTTATGTGTTACTCGCTGGGTCTAACGCCATGATTCTATAATAACTTTACTCTTATATTACAATTACTTTAGAAGAATTGGAAAAAATGTTAGACTCTGAGACTGTATGTAAAGCTGTTAGCTATAGTGCAAATATAATACAAAGTGAATTTTCAATATCTTTAGAAATTGTGAACTATTCTCTTATACTAAAATGCTAAGCATAGTATTACAAAGTTCAAAGTTAGAGTTGTCTAAAGCTTTTTCATATGTAAAAGATGTGATTGATGTTATTGGAAATATTAGAGAAAATTCTGTACCTGAGTTTGAAAAATATTTTAAAAATGCTTTTGATAAGTCAGCTCTAGTTGGTGAAGAAATAAGAATACCTCGTTTATGCGGCCATCGAACGAAAAGATGCAATATTGACACCAATAGTTCAATAGAATAGTATATATAGGATAAATTTTTTTTTACTTTTTACCGATTATTTGATTTCTCAACTAAATACAAGGTTCAACGAAATACTTAGCGAAGTTATACCTTTAGAAGGTTTTATTCCATCAAGCATTGATAAATATGATGAAGAAGATTTAGTTAAAGCAGCAATGGTGTACTTTGAAGATTGGCCTAGTCAAGAAATTGATATAAAATCAAAAATTTCAATTTGGAAAGCTAAGTGGCAGAGAAAAAAAATATAAAACCAGATACAGTTATGGAAATATTAAAATATTGCGATGAGTTTTTTCCTATCTTACGAATATTATTACAAATATTTGCAACTATACCGGTCACCACAGCTAGTCCTGAAAGAAGTTTTTCAACATTAAGGCACTTGAAAAATTATATGATGTAAACAATGGGTCAAGAGCACTTAAATGGTTTAACAGTTTTAAATATTCACAATTAAATTTTTGTGAATATCAGTGAGGTTATAGAAATATTTTCAAAAACATCTAAAAGGATGAAGTCGGATGATTGGTCCGATTAATATATAATTTGACTTATTTTAATACTTTATTTATTAGTAATTGTTTGGTCGCGAAATTCGGTTCAATGAACACGATTGATAACTCGACCTTTTTTTGGGCTGGGTGCTATGCAATTAATTTTAAATTCATAAAAACATGTAATAGTGGACTGTAAGATTTATTGATATATAATATCGTCAAATACATTTTGTACAAGAGAATAACTTAACATATGTTAGTCCTAACAAATACAATTAATACTGTAAATAATATTACTAGTAAACAAATTAATGAATAATACTGATAAAAACAGTGACAACAATATTTCTGATACGTCTGATCTGGTAATATCGTGGGAGTGGATTGTTATTGACATCAATGTGAACCATTTGATTATCTGCACTCTGGCCGGGGTCGATCTATCTGCACCAGGCTGCCCTGCATACGATTGACACTCAAATAATAAATTATGCCACTACTCGTACACGGTTAATGAGTAGATGTCCCGACTTGTTATAAACGATGAACACGGGTTAGCCGACAACGCGAGCATTCAAGACTCGAGCATATAGGCAACGGAAAGCCGACAACCGATACACGGCGTAATCGACGCGTAAACAACAAATAGCGACGATCCAGACTCGGTATTACATAATACGATGAATGGCAAATATACACGTAATATGTTGCCGCATCGTCAAGATCCGCACAATGTCGATCGCCTATATTACAAAATCAGCTACATGCGGCGAACGGTAAATTTAATTAACACGTAACGCCCGCAATGGTAATTGTAAAAACTTAGAAAAGGAACGGCGACGACAAAAAAAAAAATGTGTGCGACTTCGTGGTGGTTTGTATAACGACCGGCACAACATTTGCGCATGCGCACACACACACTCTCGTTGCGATAGACAGCGCCTTATCAGTGTCACCAACCACTCTGCGTGATGGGAATCGGATCGGGTCACAACAGTAATATATTTAAATTTTAATGTTCAATTAGAATATGATTTTTTTATTATCTAAATTTTAACACTTTCTTATTATTGATGGGCGATCTGAATCAATCTTTTGAAAGATCGATCTTTTTCATGCGATTAATCGATCTCCAGAACCCGATCTTTTAAAAGATCGATTCATTTTTGGGAAGATCGAATCAAATCGTTGTTCCGATCTTTTAAGTGAAACGATTTATTTTGTGAAGATCGAATCGAATCGTTGATCCAACCCGATCTTTTATACTAAAGTACTGAACGATTTCCGAGTTGAAACGCCAGTGTCACCACAATGTTTTCGACTCCTATAGCGCGAGCCTCGAGATTGGTAACATTGTAAACTTCGTCACTTCGAAGTCTCCGAGCTGCCCCCCCCTCCACTGTAGCGCTGAGCAGCTGTTTAAATTATTTATTGGATAATTCGACATTTTTCACTTAACCTAACTTTTTACTTTTCGACTTTTCATCTTTTCGTCTTCGTGCATTGCGCTATCCACAACATTTTAACTTTTTATTCGAGTTTATTAGTAACCAATGTCCAATGTGATTTACAATGTCGTCCAGAAAAAGCGTTCTTTGGAATTTTAACGATAAATCCACTTACGATAGCGTATGCAAATTATGTAAATGTGCCGTTAAAACCAGTGGCAACACAACAAATTTGAAAAATCATATGAAACGGAAACATCCATTTGTTAATATCAACAGCATATCAAAGGTAGCCTGAAATTCTATGTCTTTAATTATTGATGAAAGCGAAGAAAATGTTAATGAGCCAGCAGAGACCAATTTTGCTGTTTTGGCAAATCAAGTTGTCGATACTGTAAGTTTAATTAACTAATAATTACTAAGATAAATCAGAACTAAAATATGTAACTATAAATTTGTAACAATAGGCTAACAAATTTCAAACAACACTGCGCAATTTTTCTCGTCCTCAGTCTAATTATTCTCTCAGTAGCAGATCTACTCAATCTATTTCTAAATTTGGTGACATTGATTCTGAGTGTTCTGATATTGATTCACTTTTAATTAAATCAATACCTTCATCTTCAGCATATAGCTCTACCCAGAGTATAAACAGCTTAAACCTGAAGCATCCCAAAATTTACGAAACACTGTCAGATATTAAATCATATGAGCGTAAGCATAATTTTTTTTGAATTAAAAATATAAAAATGATTCATAATTTCTTTAATTGTTTTAGAAGAAAGTTCTAAAACCCAAGCAATCACCGATGCATTAATTTATATGATACCTAAAGACAACATGCCTCTATCAACTACAAAGAAACCTGGTTTTATTTACTTTATGCGTAAAACAGCGCTACTGTACAAAATTCCATCAAGAAAAGTTGTTACAAATTAAGTGTTAAGTAAGTATCAAGTGATGTCTTCTTTAGTTAAGTCTAGATTATCTAATGTAGAGTATATGACCATAACAGTGGACATTTGGACTGATATAATTAATACCATTAGTTTTTTGGGCATGACCGTTCATTTTTTAAGTACCTCAAAACTCAGTTTAGATAATGTGACTATTGGAGTTTTAGAATTAGCTGATAATCACAATTCAAACAACATTTCTGAATGGTTTAAACAAATTCTTAAAGAATGGGGTATTCAGAAGCAGCAAGTATTAACTGTTGTTACTAATAGTGGTGCCAACATATTGTTAGCTGTTAAAAAACATTTGATATTGATTATCATTTGCCATGATTCACTCATACATTTAATCTCGTTACCCAAAGACCGTTAAATGAACTTCCGGATATTCAGAACATAATTTCTAAAATCAAAACTATTGTAACATTTTTTAAACAATCAGTCTCCGCTAATGATCAACTTAAAAAGATATGTGACTTAAAACTAAAACAATCGGTACCTACCACGTGGAACTCTATATATTATATGATCAATCGGTTTTTATTATGTTCTAACCATATTGAGTCAATATTAGTAAGTATTCGTCGAGGACTCCCTATGTTATCTGTTGATGAAATAGATATTGTCAAAGAAATTAGTTTGGTACTTAAGCCTTTCGAAGCGGCAACTAAAGAGTTATGTGGGGAAAACTACATAACTGGTAGCAAAATAATTCCGTTGATTCATTGTCTTATTAAAAACTGTGAAAAAATTGTTGTCAATAATCCTATTGTTGTACAATTAAAGTCTGCCTTGTTAGCAGCGACGGTTCGGTAGGATGGAAGAAATCCATATACTCTCAATTGCCACATTAATGTACCCTAAATTCAAAACATTACATTCCAATAATCCAGTAGCAGTTTCTAAAGCAATCCGTACAATTCGCCTTAAAATTTTAGATTTAAAAATTAATTCTAGTGGTTCTAATAAAGACTCTAGTGATGATGATACATTGGCCGAACAGGCCGATAATTTATGATCATTTCATAATGAATTGGTGTCAAAAAAAGCCTCGGAGAATTCTGAAGAGTACAATGAGCCTTTGCCAACAGATTTAAAACATTTTTTGAATCAACCTACTATACCCTTACATGAAAATATTTTTCAATTTTGGAAGGTACACAGAATTATGTACCTTCATATAGCCAAAATAGCTGAGCCATATTTATCACTTGTAGCCACATCAGTTCCATCGGAAAGGTTATTTTCTAAAGCAGATAAAATAATGACTGCTAAACGGAATAGGTTGAAAGGGGAAAAATTACAACAACTTTTATTTTTAAATTCTTTAAGCGTAGATGATTGGCACTTAAAATAAAAATCTTAAAATTTTGGTTTTTTGTATATTATATTTTACTACATTTTAGACTGATATTTTTTGTAAATTAATCTATCGTAATAATTTTTATTTATCTTTTATTGTTTTTTTTTTTTTTTAATGTTCATGTACGATTATATACATATATAAAAATATAATATGTATATAACGGACCTAGGTCTGTTAAATATTAAAAATACAATAAATAACCTGATGACTTCAAATTTATGTACTTTTATTTACTAAAAACACTTAAAAAATTAAGGTGTATTCATCTCTCCTATGACCAATTGGATACCGTCGGAAGTCCATTGAAATGGTGAGTTCCGTTGTGATTGATGTGGGCACTATAGATCATAGGCATACAACACTTTCCAGTGTATACTCGCTCCGAAATCAAGAGGGACTAGTTAGTACTCGCACCGACATTAATGAGTATGAAAAACCTTTATATATTTATCGTTATCACCTCGGGTGTGACAAGGGAGAGTTAGAATTTCATGTAACATCTAGATATTAAAAAATTTCCGATTTTTTCATATCGATTCACTTTCGAGAATCACCCATCACTATTTCTTATATGTATTTGAAATATAAGACCCGCCCTCCCTCCTTATTTCATTCTTAGATCCACCCCTGCACCCAACGATTGTCAATGACAATGTCTGCGTTGTTAATATTTTTTGTAAATTATGCCCACTATTATTGGTACCTTTTAAACGTAGTATTGCATAATCGTTGATATTTGTGATCTAATCGTTAGTGAAGTCTTTCGAAAAACACTTTTTACATTTACCATATCAAGTTGCTCCGAACGATGTAATTTGAAAAGATGAATTAAATGTATAAATAGACTTTAGGAATAGGTTTGAATCTAGATCCGTACCCATAAGTACAGCTTTTAATAATTCAGGTGATGTTTCTATTACTGAATTGCACTTCTTTTCTTAAGTTGTGTAAATATATTGTTAAGAATGGCAACTAATATACTTCCCTGAGGTATACCAGCTTTTCAAAAATAAAAATTAATTATTGTTTTCTCGGTTTAAAGTTAGATGCTAATATTTTTACATAATTTAATTGATGGATTAAGTTATCAATGAAGTGTATTTTATCTCTTGTTTCTTTTTTCACTTTTTCAATTTATATTGTGGAAGAGTGTATAAAAATATTGGTGTCAATTTAAATGGATTTTAATTCTTCTAAAAATGTATAAATATTTGAATGTTTTAGCATGAAATAAGAATTAAATTTCCCATGAATTAATTCACAATCATTGGTTGATCTTTGTGAACCAGCTCACATATTGCAGCCTACATACCTGGTGAAAAAGTGAAGTTTTTGTCAATATTTAATTTTCTGTCGAATAATTGGAAAATTTAGTTACTTTATCATAATTTGGTTGAAGTTCAACAATATCTACAGTAAATACGTCACACATCTACAACATAAAGTTATGAAATTACTAAATTGATACTTTATTCTTAATTGAGTTATTGAATTACTTGTTCTAGATTCAAAAATGGAAGGCCAATTAGCCAAATACGTAACTAAGATATTATCCAATATAATTACTTTTTGAATACTCAGTAGTTAATCCAATTTGCTGTATTTTGCGCCACCGATCGACAACCCATAAATTTAACGTCCGCTCAAATTTTGGAAATTGCATTAAGAATAGCAATTTAAAATTCAACAAATATAGTTTCTAGTTCAAATATTTAAGTATATTGTATAAACTTATTTAGTAGTTTCATAAAATCTCGTTAATGTATTTTTTGATTTTTATCTTTGAGCAAAAATAATACTAAAGGCATGATCATTAAGTAATCCATGGATTATAAATAATTGACAAAAATATTTTGTATAGTATTTAAAATTTCCATCCACGTATAAAGTATTTAATTTACTTAAAAACTTTTTATTTTTTTTCACACGAAAACGTTATTAAACCATTTGATATATCGTTTACTAACAAAAACTTATCGCTTGTGAGATAATTAATCTCAATAGATGCAAAAACTGTACGCACTTAATTTAAATTTTGTGGCGATTTTGGATATTGTAAACTCTAAGCATGAAGCATGTTACTCTTTATATAAATCACATCTGTAGTTTTTAATGTATTTGTACTTACATTATGTTGTAGAATGTGTTCATGAAAAAGCGAGTTGCGGACGAAATCTAAAAAGGTTAGTTAATGGTACTTTTTCAAGTTGTCCATCTCTATTTAATCAATTATTAGTGATCCATGGTGTAAAAAATAGTATTTACGTACCATTATTTTTTTGTTGGTTAGTAGGCAAATCAGTTACTGATTATTGTACAGCACTCGAATTTTTGAAAAAACGTTCATCAATACTACCAACCACTTTTCATATTGATTTTGAACAATCTATTCACTCAGCTGTTCGTCTAGTATGGCTAATGAGCAAAATAAAAGGATTTTGGTTCCATCTCGGACAAGTTTGGTATCGAAAAATACAGTCATTAGGTCTATTTAAAGTATATAGTACTGAGGGTGAAAATGGGAACTTTTTAAAATCATTTTTTGGTCTACCGTTTTTGTCACCTAACGAAGTGGATGACTGCTTTAAAGATGACTTTATGTCTACGCTACCAGCTGGCTGTACTGCTGTATACAATTTTACAGATTATGTTTTTTTTGAACTGTATAAATACAGATTCTACAATGTTTCCTCCAGAAATATGGGCAGAATTTTCATCATCTATTTCACGAACCACCAATGTTTGCGAAAGTTTCCATGCTAAACTTAATGGTATGTTTAATCTCAGTCACCCTAATATATATCAATTTATTGAGGCCTTAAATGAAGTACAAATTGGTAGTTATACTAAAATTGACTGTACTGCTATAAGAAATTTAAAACGAGCCAAAAGAACTGTCAAAAAGGAGGATATTATTAGCAAACAAATGTTGCAATATTCAAATGGTGAAATCAGTAGATTATCATTTATATAGGCTGTCTCAAAAAAATGTTTGCCACAAAAACTATAAAACCTATTACAAAAAATAAATAAATAATCACAGCAATCTAAAAATATTTTTATTAAAAAAAACCTTTGTAAGCAACTAGTATTACGATAACGAAAAACGAGTCCGCAATTGTTATGTTACAATATTAACCTAAATAATTTCGTCCGCAACTAGTATGTGTCCTAGTATTTGTAGTAATTTTTTTTTCTGAGTCCTTCGTACATGTATGAATTATGTTTGAAATATCAAACTGAATTTCATCGATTAAATTAGTTTTTAAGTAGGCTCTACATATTTTTTTGTTGCATGTCCATCTCTTAATTTTATTAGCAAGGTGTTTTTAAGATCCATATTTATAACCATCGACCATTAAAACAGTTTTTCCCTTTTCCCTTAAAATTATAGACATTTTGATTAAAATAAATTATTTATTATTTTAATTTATTAAATTACAAGAAAAAAAGTATCCCACGGCTTTACTAAGGCCGTTATTATATAAGTGCATACATAAAATACTACTCTTTATATTGCTTCATATTTGGCAATTACTTGCAAGAAAAACATATAATATAATATATCCTTCAGAAACAGCTTTTATAATTCCGTAACTATTTTATATCCATAACCTTAATGATACTATAATATTGTAATTATATTGAGTTTCTTATTAAAAAATAAAACAAATATTTACAAACATTTAACATTATATTGTTTTATTAAAAGTATACACCACATAAATATGGTATAGTAAATTATAATAAAAATTCATCAGAAATAGATATTTATGAAACTCGTTTTTATTTAATCAAACCGAAAACGGACAATCGTTATTTACTAACAAAACATCTCACCAAAATGGTGCCTTAAATAACTTCACAATATTATAAATAAATTTAACTGTAATTATAATTTAATTATAATTCAAATGGTCTTAAAAAAAAATTATTTTTAACTAAATACATCAATGATATTAATATAATATTAAACCATCACTATTATTTTGAAAAAATGAGTTACTTGTAATGTCTGTCTTATCCATACAATTTGACTATGGTTGTAATCCAAATTATTATTATTCATAACACCTCACGACGCGTATATCAAGTGATCCTTATTTTTTTAACGCAATCCACAACAATAATAACAGGTACATATTCAATTCGACATGATAATTATTGTTTTCGATAATCGATTATTGAGCGACATTATAAGGAATAGGGTGAGTTTGGGTATTCACTTTCACCACAAACATATATTTTAAATTAGAAACCGTATAAAACGACATTGTTATACACAACGTCTTAAGACGTATCTATTGTTATCAATAATAACATCTTATGGTCTTGGAAGATCGTTGGTCACATAGTTAAGATTGGTTAGTAGTTGGTGCGACATATAGGATAAGAACACCATTTTCACTGGTCCCATAAATTTTGTTATGAATCATTTGTGTTTAGGTAAAAATAATAATATATGAAATCAACCAAACGATCTTTAAAAATATCTCAACATATTTAACGGTATATTCAGTGAGACACTGAATTACCGATACTAATATTAATTAAACATCATACAAATCTGCACTTTCTATGTACACGCATATACTTATTAAAATGCATACTTCAAATGTGTAGATACACTCCCTTATTAAACAGTAAACGTACATTTTCCACATCAAGACTATAACTTAATCGCAACAAACTTGTAGACACATAGAATTTGATAAAATAAATTTACAATATTAATATATAAGACAGTTATTCTATAGGACCATATAATATCTATAATATAGGTAATAAATATTGGTTAGACCATGGAATGGGTTATACTTTAATGTATACTCTAATTAGCCTGATTTAACGTAGGAGTCGTATAGTTCTGTTTGTGAATTTCTAACAGGTATATGTTTTCTAACACGAAAATCTATAAACAATTAATTTCAATCCGAAAAAATTACCCCATTATAATAGAACTATTATTAGTGATAAATCAATCTATTTGTACGAACAACACTTTTTTCTATTCACCTAGTAAGATTTTGGTTTAAATTTTAATTATCTTATATCGTATAATGAATGGTTAACAGACACCGTATATAAATAAAATCATGTGAAACAAATTAACATTTATTCAGTTTCCACTGAAATTTCCCGTATTTAGGATAACTAATGTTATATTAATTTATGAAATTAATTTTATCCGAAATTCAAATCTGCAATTATTATTATAACTTGAAAATCAGTCAAATATTTGCTTTAAGAGATCAAAGAAATTCCTGAAACTATTTTATTTTTATTTTTTACATATTTGCGCCAATCGGTATTTGACAATAGTACTATTGAACTGTAAAATAAAACGAGAATTTTATACCCATTAAAATGTGTTTTGATTACATGGGTTTAACTATATAAAACTAGGTATTGCAATACAATTGAAAAACAAAAATATAGACTATATAGATATTGTTGATTTTTTCACTATCTATTTTAAATCATTATAAATTATAAAAAATTCAGTTTAAAGATAGATTTTCCAATCAATTATATTTATTCTACGTTTAAACATAAAATATTGCTTGAAAAAGGATTGTGAACTCGGTCAAGTTTCAGTAGAAATACGCAGAATTTTAAATAGGATATTTAAAAATCACATACCTAACAAAATAAACTTTTCAGAATAATTATATATATACAATGTATATTATACATATGTCATAACTCAAACGAATTATAAAATTATTATTATAAAATTAAACATACAATACAAATCAACACAGTTCAAATATAGCATTTTGATAAATCAATCGTAGATAATAAAAAAAAAAAAAAATTAAAAACTTCAAATGTTTAAAATAATTCATACCTCACCAATATTTATCGGTATTTTTTTTCACTCGGATTTTTAAAATAACTCATCTGTGATAGAAGTGGATAAAGAATTTTTATTTTCACATAAGGAAATTTTACAATAAAAAATATGAAACACAAATTTTTACAAGCCTGTTGACGAAAATGACACCCGTTAAAGTTCGAACTAAACTTAACGAAAGCAAATTACACTTTGATTTTTTTTTCTTAAGGGGGACAAGATTCACTTTAATTTTTACTAATAAATTGAAGTAATTCTCTGATAATTTTTCGCCATCGACATCGAAAAGAGTGAAATGGATATGGAAATGGATCTTATTATTCATTTTTACAATGAACCATTCATTAATTTTATTTTATAATAAATATGCATGTAAAACAATACTATACTAAGTACTATAATATTATATTATTATTATATATATACTTTAAAGTATCGCGAACATAGGCTAATGTGTTAACTGTGTAATAATGTGTAACTAATGTAGTAACTAGATAAACATTTTATTAGTTTATCCTCATTTTGAAAATCACTCATTCAGATAATGTATAAACCCGATTAGTAAAAAAATTTAAATTGGTGCTCATATAATTCGTTAATTCAAAATTAATATATTAATATTTGTGATTTGATAATCTAATCTAAGCCCAATTTATAATATGAATAAAGATTGCGGTCGAACAAAAAAGTGAAAGGGAATGTTAAATTTTTATCTAGAATATTAAAACAAAATTCTGTTACGGGGATAGGCATTTTTAATAAATATCAAATACCTCCATAATTACATGATTTTTCATTTATTGTTTTTGGGTATAGCAGCTACTAAATTAATACTTTATTTATGTAAAAACACAAAAACCTGAAATAAGATCTTGAAATAATGAGTAGAACACTAGAAAAGATAAATGGTTCAATTATATAAAAAATCACTTGTTAACATAAGATTATTATTATTGTTATTATTTAATATATATGATCCACACAGACAACTGCGTTGTCCGTTGTTTGCATCGTCTTCATTCATTGTATCTATATAAGTGTATTTAATTCGGTGAAATATCGCAGTGGTACGCTATAAATACATATTTTAATTGTTTAACTGCAGAGGTGACAAGATGACGTCTCGCATAATATACTGTGTTCACGTTAGAATCGTTTGCGTTTGAGCCACAATCATCATACTATCCAGACCGAAGGTAAGTCGGAGCCGAGGGCGTTGGAATGACTAACGCCACAAAACCGAAATTAGACAGAAGGGTCGTCACGTCGGGGATTTATCACTACTTGCAGGAAGATGCGGTTTCACCTTGACGTCATGAATGGTTCGTGATTCGCCGTCGCTTAACCGTTAGCTGCAGACGCCATTCCAGCCAGCCGTACAGCAACACGGCCACCACCAGTGCGGCGGACATGCAATACAGCTTGATGGTATTGCATACGGCGCTGTGTAGTCCAAACGCCAGCGCCATGCCAGCATACTGGAAAAAATAGCCGTGTGCCATCGGCCCGTGCCAGTAGTCAGGATACAACGATATTACAAAGTCTGCAATGTTAACATCTTACAATTATTATACCATATTACATATAAATACATGATTGGTGAAGTAACCTTTAATTAAATATTTCTAATAACACGTTTTCTATAATCGATTTTCTGAACGCGTTTAGCGATTTCAATAACGGTTAAAAATTCAGCAACAGAGTTTACGTGGTTAGGTTGGGTTATAAAATTTTAATTCTGATAAGAAAATCAAATGCTTTGGGTATACGCCTGCTAAATATACGCTACATTTGATAAAAAATAAAAATAAAAATATTAAAGATCAGTTACGACCGTATTCACGATTTTATATTTTGGCAGTTAAGTAAACGTGTCCTAACCATTTTCTACAACCATAAACTTATTCACTACATAGTTTAACTACACCAAAATATGACTGTTAACATTTGGCAGGGTTAAGAAGATGTATTCCATACAAATGGCCTGAAAAACGGACGAATAAAAAATGTGTCTCTTTAAGATAATGGTATAATAGTTTTAGTTACTATCTGCTGTATAAATGTTAAAAAATTCGATTTATAATAGAAATGTAATAATTATAATTACCTGATACGTGCGAATTTTTGTAATATTTTTTTTCGAAACATTTAAGAATTTAATCATTTTTATAGTTACAACTTAACCAAAATGTCAATTTTGAAGGTAAAAAATTGAAAATTAGGTAAAAGATTTTAATAAGTTTTATTTATAGCAAAATAAAAAAATATTTTACTGAAAAGTAAGGCAATACTAAATGAAATGTAAAAATTAAATATTATAACGAATTTTCATTAAATAATATTAACTATTTAGTTAAAAAGATTTTATAGTTTTGAAAAATTTTAATAAAATTTATGCTTGCTTATGAGTGCTTAAAATTATTTATTTCCCCTAATTTCAGATAGGTACCTTTTTTGTGTGAAAGTGAGAATATTAAAAATTTAAATTTCCTTTTTAGGAAATTCGGTTCTTCTACTCAGTGTTGAGCCCAGATAACTAAAATTTTATCTAGATAAAAATAAAGATGAACTAAAAATATTTTATCTATGTGAAGATAAAGATAATAAAGTTAACTTTTTATCTAGATAAATTCGAGATAAATTTTATATTTATTACCATAATATCAATCAGCAATATGGTTGGGATATTTTAAAAATCGACATAGTTACAATAAACTACAGTAGAAGTATTACAGATTGAGTAGGTAACTGTAATAATCAATTAATTGGTACAAATTGTTATAATTCAACAATTTTACAATAATACAATAAATAGTGAACATAATAACTACAGACTATTGATACTACCTATATTTAATAATTATTTTACTAAAATTATAAATAAATAAATTATTATATTAGTAATAATAACATAGAACTATTCAGTTGGTTGGATTAATCAGTCTACATGATATCTTCTTTGCATTCTCCAAGTAATACCCATGCAGTAGAAAGAGAAAAATAAATATGAAAAGGGAGTACTACCAGGATTTTTAGTCCTAATTGGTTACAATATGACGTTTACGAGTACTTGCATTATATTTTACAAAGAACTTGTCCATATCAACATTCAACGTAATTCGAAAATTGAAACAATGTTGGTACTTAGTGCAAAAAAGCTATGATTTAACAGTTAGCACTATTGTGCCATTTAATAACAATTATTTCATTTATTTAATTTTGAAACTAGTTTTACCTATTTAAATGTTTAAGCATTAATACCACATTCATTAAATTTGTGAACATCAATTATATTATATAGACGTGTTCTTAGTATTAACAAAATGCCAAAATATATTGTAAGACAGTCACAGTTAATTTCCATAGATTGGTCGAAAGGTGTATATACGTTGTTATATACTTATTATATTATTATATTTTGGGGACTAAAATATTTATTATGTTTTTCCGATTGCATTATTGCTCCGCCATGTATATTGTAATATAAATAGTCTTTTATCGAAAAATTTATCAAATTGAGTGGTAATGTCCACGGGACTGCAGATAGTACTTTAGACTTTAGTAGTGCAGTGGACAGGGAGTATTTATCAGTATCATATTTCATAATATCGTGTTATTTGATTATTTCCATGTTTTATTGGAACAAATATTTTATTTTTAGAACAACAATCGCCAACTATTGGTAAGCTATTCTTCTGCACAAGTAATAGTAAACACATCAAAGATAAATGAGAATAGGTACTGAAATAAACATTATTTTTGATAATATTATATTACATACCACGAATTATACCGATTAGCGAATAGTGATTACTGTATAAAACAAATAAAATAATAACAACAAATATGTCTACTGTCTAGCACTAGTATGGACAATTTTTGGAAAACTGAAAAATATCTTAGCGATCATGAATAATTTATCTAATCATCAAGATTAGTGGTTTTTAACCATTTTCGAATCGCAACCCTCCATTTTTTATTTTTGTGTAATACGACCCCTTCAAAAAAATAAAAAATGTTGTTTTATTCATCAAAATTTGATTTAATTATCAATAAAATATTTACATGATAAACAATTGTGATTAATTAACACTTAAAAATTTTACAAAATAAATAATTTACTTTGGTTTTTTTAAATGATATGGAAATTTTATTTTTGGCAACCACCAAACCTATGAATCGCGACCCCCAGGTTGAAAACCACTGATCTAGATGAATAATTTTTTTATCTCGGATAATTTTTTCAATAATTTTCAACGGTTCATTTTTTTATTATCTAAATAAGATAAAAATAACTAACATTTTTATCTAGATAATCTCAACACTGCTTCTACTATATCAACAATTTTTTTAAAAATATAAACTAATATACCATACCACTTTCACTCATAATCATTCTTCTAATATTATTGGTTTCAAATTTTAAAGATAAATACAGCAATTTTTGTTTCAAATACGGCAGAGGTTAGACGTGTGTTCTTACTTTTTACCTTAATCGTATTTTATCATTGCCGGTATAATATTTCTTGCTTCAGTGGCGTATTTTCAATTTTTTCTGGGGGGGGGGTCCACAGTTTATATATAATTAATATAAACTATATATTATATTGTAATAGTTACGTCCTTATACAGTTTTTGGAAGAAGTTGAATTAAATATATAATGTAATAATCGTATAGTCTTATGTAATATTATATATATGTACCTATATATTGTATTTAGCATTATATATTATAAAGTATTGTTATAAAATAAATTCCAGTTGTCTCGATTTTTTGGCCAACTCCTCTATCACTTCATCAACAGTAATTTCAACTTCCCTGTGAATGTTTAACGTACCCAATTCTGCAAATATGTAAGAATTGTTGTTAATTTTTTATTTTTTATTTTTTGGAGAGGTTCTGGGGGGGGTCCAGTACCCCTGGACCCCCCCCGTAAATACGCCACTGTCTTGCTTATATATAATATACATTGCTATAAAAGTAACTCCATATTTAATCGGATGCTACTATTTTATCTTATTTTATCCGTGTATTAATCGATATTGTAACTTGTTGTCCATAGCACTTACGTTTATCTATAATTTTGTTAGTGTGTGAAATATTATGAAACATTAACAAAAAGTGACCCTTTAGATTATTTATTACAATCTATTTATTAAAAAAACGAATTTCATCTTTATTTTTACTTTTCTTTTTATTACAATTATGAAAAATACTTAGTTTCTGAATATGTTCTGGTTTAATGCCCATTTTTACTGCTCATATTATTACCCAGATTTTTATAATCATAACATAGCACCAATACATAAATAAAACTTTAAAATCCCTAAATGTTCGATGTTCTTAGAACTAAAACATTCAAATAACGTCATATAATAAACGCTATCTCGGCGTGCACTTATTTTATATTGATTTATTCATTTATTTATAGATTCGTTAGAATTTCGAGCAAAAAATGTATTTTTTGAATTTGACTTTATTTTTTATCTAATCCTTGGTATAATTTAATTAAAGTAGAGTTCTTGGAAAAAAAATATAGCAGATAGATTTTTAAAACAGATAATTTTTCAATTTTCTTATGGTAATGAAACATTGAAAAAAAAACTAAATACTTAATCTTGGTAATCAAATATTTGTGTTTCGTTTAATGAAATTAGTAATTTTATATAAGTTTTTAATGCTTGGAAATAAATGAAAGGCGTTAGATAATGTTGAGCATTATCTAGATAAATTATTTAAATAAATTATGTAGATAAATAATTAATTATCTAATCGTAAAGTCACTTGGAATATATCCTGTATATCCTGAATATATACATCCTGTCATATAAAAATTTTGTATCTTGTTATAGAGAATCTTCTTCACTCCTTTGTCAATATTCTTCAATAATTCACTTTTCATTAAATCTGACCCTGCTGCTTCCTTGTTTTTAAGCTGCTCCAATGCGTTGTCAAACTCGCTCCTTATAATCGATGGTTCTTTGGAATCTATTTCTACTTCACTTTCTTGTTTAATGTAGTGAAATTTTTCTGTGATAAGTACATTCTTCATTGTAAAATTCTTCCACGTATTTTTTCTATCTATCTTTTTCTCATTTATTAATAATTTCCGGTCTTTATTCCTAATTACACTACTTTTTGTCCTGTTTTTGAATAATACCGATTTAACTAAATCATATGCTTTATCCGTCTAACATGTGTATTTTATACACATTTTTTTTTCCAGATTGGTCATTTCCTGTCGGTATTTGTGAATATTGCGGATTTTCATCATTGTTTTATATTGTGTCCGTTAACAACTGTCGGCATACGATTGCGTAAGTGTGAAGTCAACTTGTGATTTTAATTGTATTAGTTTTATTAATTATAAGTCTCGGCGCACCTCGTGTGTTACATTTGTACTTGATTATTGGTTGACCACGATTTCGTTAAATGTTAAATGTCGACGAGTCTAAGGCGCTAAGACCATTAATTATTATTATTATTATATTGTATTTAGTGTATGCCCTATGAGCCACCCATTTTATTTTAAATTTACAGTTGTGCCATTGTAGAGCCAACCGTATAAGTGATTTATTATTTGTTATTATTATTATTATTTTTATACAGTATTATTTTCTTAGTTTTTGTGTTGGTGGAAGAGATCATTCCATTCTGTGCACCGACATCGTGTTTTAAGACAAAACATTATATCCTAGTTATAAAAATGTATTTATATTGATCTCTTTTTCTTGGTTCTTTTTCAAGAATGGTACATTTATTTCAAGTGTATAAAATCAAAACAACAATATCATTCATCCATCGCTGTATCTTACTCGACCGTGGAGTCACCCAACCTAGAGGTTTCACCTTTTATTAAATATAATTGTAGAAACATTTTTCCTCGCTCCTGTAAATGAAGGTAAAATGAATTATATGTTTTTGAGTAGACGTGGGCTACCGCATTATCAGTCCATAAAAATAGATCACTATGAAATTAAAAAGGTAGAATAGTTCAAATACCTCGGTACTATTTTGACTGAAAAAAATAATATAGCAATCGAGGTAGCAGCAAGAGTTAAATCTGAGAACAGAGCCGGCTCAAGATACAGGCGAGCTAGGCACTTGCTTAGAGCGGCACTTTAGTAGGGGCGACATTTTCAAAATTGACTCTTATATTATTTTTATTTCTAGTGTTATCGAAATCAGTTCTTGAGTACATATGTAGAAACAAAATGATAGAACTATATCCTTATGCAGAGCTTTGCACCCGAATTAACCCGAACCCGTAGCACCCCTAAAAACCCTTAAAAATCAAACACCCAAAACCCACATAACCCGAATGATTTTTTTTTTTAACACCCGAATCAACCAAAACCCGAATAAAATATTGGTTTTAACCTGAAACCCGAAAAAAATTTTATTTTACAATCTTTAAGTGACATATCACTTTGTATGTATTTTTTGTAGTTATTTGAATTTTGTCATTAGTTGTTTAGTAGTAAAATTATTATTCACAGGAATAATTTCACAAATAATATACAAAATTGTTAATTAATCTAAATGTATCTAAATAAAGACAATAGCAATATATCATATTGACAGGTGTGCATGAATGGTATGGTATGTTGGATGTTCAAGTTTAAACAACTGGGATACTATTTTTAAAATTATCCCAAACGGATACGTCGTATTATTATAAAATAATAGGTAAAAGTCTTCTACGAATCACTGAGTCGTTATTTATTGCAATACTGTAAATCTGAAATAGAATTTATGTCTCGCGTATGATTACCTAAATTATTGTTCGCGTTATTCGAATTTGTTCAGTGTATGGCGTGTAATAAACATGTCTATGGCGTGAATTGTCAATTTTTGTTGGTGTAATAATTTCATCGTAACATTCATAAGCATAAATTATTATTATTTTTGTATTACGCTATGTCCTAGCTAATGCGTTTTTAGTGTGTGCACACTCCACAAACCATAAGCGGAAATTTGGTGAAATTAGTGGGGGGGTTAAGCATTATTTGCTTATTACACCTATAGATACCACTGTGCGCAATTATTTATTTCAACAAGGCAATTTACGAAGTTTGACAATTTGACATTTTTAATCAACAATTTAAACAAAATACAATTAGATACCTTATCTTAAACATTTTTGGAGTAGGTATTCTAAACAGAAATTATTAATTAATTAAATTAAACAACCTATACGGGTATTATTATATATTATTAATATTACATTAATTGCGATCATTCCAAGTCATGACAAGAAGTTTGTAAAATCTTACGAATTTGATTTAATTTTTATCACAGAATATTTTTTTTTAATTCAGTTATTAAAAATACATTTTACAATTACATTAATTTTTGTATTTTAGTCACATAACAATTTTTAGGGCTAAGAGGACTAAGACCTGTACTTTATATTTCTGGGGGGCTTAGTCCCCTCAAGCCCCCTCCCCCCCCGATTTCCGCCTATGCCACAAACACAAACGCAGAATACAAAATAGTTTATTTTTTGTCGAATGCGATATGCCCGCATTAACTAGAAGTAGAACATAGTGTTTGTATTTTTAATTTTAATAGATATCACAATTTATAAGCTTCATACTCATGTAAAATAACACCCTCTTCTCCGAAAATAAATCATAGCTACACAATTGCTTGAAATTAACATAGTGATAGTTTGGTCTAAAAAACTGTTGCACAGTTGTATGAGAAATTAATATTTATTACATAGGCGGGTAACGAAAAATATAAATGTTTCATTAGTGGAGGGGGGCTCAGCCTCCCCACCAACAATGAAAAATAATATTTTTCCTTGACTACTTAACACTCGTATTAACCAATATTAACCCGAATAATAACGGTTATTAACACCCAAACGTTTATTTAAATGTTGTATTGTGTTGTTTGAACACCCGAATATATTCAATACCCGAAACCCGAAATCCGAAAAAATTATTCGGATGTAAAGCCTTGCCCTTATGTAATATTAAGAATTATATCGAATTAACTCGTAACTTCTGTAACAGTCGAGAGGAGTTTCACAAACTTAAAATATTAAAAACTTATTTGTGATCAATATATCTCAAGACCGATTAGTCAATCTTTCTACTGAAAGCGAAAGCGCTGAAGAATTAGACATGGATATACATGGACATAGTATACAGAGTTTTGTTTTACTAAAAGCAAGAAAATTCAATTAAAAATAAAATTAAGTTTCTTCTATTTTATTTTTTCAATATTATTATAATAATAATTTGTTTAATTTTTTAAAATTATGACAAAGGTTTAGTTCTTTGTAATGTTAACAGTGAAAAATATTTTAAAAAGCAATAAATATTTGATTATATGAATTCCTAACGTCTAAATACATGCACCTAATGAATTTTTAATAAATTAATAACTTTAAATTTTGACATTAAAATAAAAAATATAAAAAAAATCCCTATGGTCCAACATTACTTGTTATTTCTTTAAAATAAAAAATGTTTAAATATTTTTCATTTACGATGTCACATGAAAAATAGAGGGAGGAGCCATGTTAAAATTAGAGCTAAATTTTTTTTTAGAGATATAAAATTTGATTTTGTCTAGTTCACTATTATTGCTTGAGCCGTCCCTGGCTAAGAATAAATGTTACTATGAACTTACTAAGGTACTAAGCTCACGAGCAGTATCGCAAAGAATAAAAGAACAACTATCCCCGATACGACCGGTTATATTATGTTGATCAAAGAAATGGCCATTGTCTTTAAAAAAAATTGTTGCAAAAAATATATGGCTCGAATAGTCATGTGCCACTAGGTATATTCCCATGAACAGGTAATATTTCCGAAATATTCCCCAGCATCTCGAGAAATTTCTTGAAAAAATAAAAAAAATAAATAAAAAAATTTAGTGGAAATAGAATGACAGTCTATACTACTGTACATTTGTACTCTGTACTAAATTATCAGTATTCATTAGTGTATTTTGTTCACATCAATTAGCTAAACTGATTTGTTGACCGACAAACAACTGAGTATTGATAAGCAATATATTAGATTATAATTGATTATAGAATTATCGATATTTCATTTTAGTATTTTCCATTTACATAATTATTAGTTTTATACATTTAATTTCTGGTACTATAGTACCAAGTAAGTTAAATTTTTAGTTTCACACTTCACAAACTTCTTAACATTTCTGTAAATAACTTTTTGTGTTTAAATCTAGTGTACGTATTTGTATATTACGTACGTTATTTGTTTGGTGCTAATCAAATTTTCTGTTGAAATGACTGGTGGTAAAAAAAATTTGGCGTTTTGTTTACATCACTAAGAAAAAACTGTAAATGGCAAAAATATATTTGAATGCTGTTATTGCAAATTTCAATATTCTTGTAAAAATGCTACTAAAATGACGATGTATTTAATAAAAATCTGTAAAAATTGCCCCTCTGAAGTTAAAATTAAACCAGCTAAAAATACACATATATTACAATTACATACCATAGAAGATAACGATTATGTGGATAATTTATTAGTAATTATGTTTATTTTTAAAACCTATTTAAATACAAAGTAGTAGTTATGAATTGTTTTATTTTTTTTTTAGTTCATAATATTTTTATTATAAAATTATTAATTAAGATTTAAGAGTAGTGCATGTTTTTAATTTTATTAATAAAGATACTGAGTTATCTATAGTTATATATATATATATTGTTCATTATATGTATAAGTAAAAGTTATTCAATATTTCAGTATGTTAATTTTTATTTTTAACATATAAAAATAAAAGTTTGATCATTTATTTTGTGATCATACTACAGATTTTAATTAAAAAATTAAATTATAGTTACTTAGTAACTTTTTTTAAAAGAATAAAAATCTATACTGTAATAATATCAGTAAAAAACTGTAATTTGGATCATTTACAGCCATAAGATTAATTTAAAACTGAAACCTATGATCAATATTTAAAAACTTATTATATTCCCGGGAATTTGCCCATCACTAGGCCCGATCAAAGACAAAATAGCTGGGAAGTGAAAAAAAAAAGAAAGAACATAGTTTGGGTACATTGGAGGTTATCGGAAGAAGAAAACTACGGTGGGCGGGCCATGCTTGGAGGACTGTTACATGAATAGATCCACTGCTATATGCAGTGAACAAAATCCTGTAGGTAAAAGGCCTCTGGCAAGACCAAGAATGCGTTGGGAAGATGTTATAAAAAAGGATGTTAAATAGATGGAAGGTGGTTCCAACTGAAGAAATCTAGCACTAGATAGAGAAGAATGGAAGCTTGGTTGTGAAACGGGATGGTTTTAAAGGCTAATAAACCCAAAAAGAATTTGAAAAAAATACAATGTTAATGTTGTTCGACTTACATTTAAGGATTATTAATGCTTTTTTAAGTATTTAAATAATGTACTTATATAAATAAATCCTTTCAACCATTAAATACATTTAAATTTAATAAAATAAGATTAAGCTTAAAAATAAAAAGCATTTTCCTTTGAACTATAAAATATTTAGAGATATTTTCCACATATAATTTATATAATTAATTATACTAATACATTAAAATAGATATAATTACGTCGTAACGTATTAATGGATTAATGATTTTTTTCTTTAATATCTATGCTATCATTCTGATGAATAATAAACACTCTATACTCATTCTTTTAAAAAATTATTTTTAATAATAAAGTTATTCGCACTGAAACTTCGTGAACAAAGTTATTATTATATAGATTTTTACATAATCAAGTACTGCCGAGACCGCATATCACGGTCAATGATTCACTTGGATTCACTACATATAAACCAGTTAACACACACACATATACACATATATATTACGTAATCATAAGTTAATTTTAATATCTGATTATTGTTGTTCTTCATATCGCGTGTTATGTAATCAAAAAGTCTAGTGAGTGTATGTATTAAGGTAATATTTACGTGTAATTTCTTCCTTGTCTCGTGTCAACCACTGTATGAGAACGGTTTTGGGTTTTAAGTTTATTGTTATGTATATTTTTATTATGATTTATTATTACTTTTATATACGAGTGCTAATCGTTGTTTTTATTTTTATATAGGTATTTATTTTATTGTAAAATGTAGGCGCTAATTGTCACAAGCAATAATTATTATATTATATTTGTGAGAGTGTGATATTTATAATTGCAAAGTTAGTTATAATTTGTATATTTAATGTAGTTACAACTGGCCAACTTTCGTTCCACTAATTGTGAGATTTTTTTTTGATTATTTATTTATTATTGAGTCAAAAGAGCTGAATTATTATATTATTGTTAATTTATTCTACTGCTGTGAACTATTTATTTGTTATTAATAGTAATTTTTGTACCAACAATACGTAGTTATCATTTTTACATTATTTTGAGTTACTTTTTACCCAAAGGTGGACATAACCTAGCTAAAATGTTAAAGTTCAGTTAAAAATTTTTTTTTAACTTTTTAACTTGATTAATTTATTTATTAATTAGTTAGTTTATTTTCTAATAAACTTTTAAATTTAGTTTAATTAGTAGTTGAAATAACTTAGCTTTTTACAATTGATTTAAAAATTATCAATAAAATTAAAAAATGTTGACATTTTTAGTTTATACGTAAAATTAATATAAAAATTAAAATAATCTAATACTATAATAACACAAACATTCCGGTTATTTTTCTTGATAAAATAATTTTGTATATTTTAGTAGATTAGATAGACCTAAAACCATTAGATATACACAATACTTTAATACGTTTCTATAGATACTACTATATATGTTACTATCAGACTTGGGTAGTATTCCGAATACAATATTATATGTATTCAGAATACTTTTTGAGTATTTCAAATACTTTTTAAATAATTTTTTTGAAAGTATTCAATAAAGTATTTTGAATACTTATAACGAGTATTCTGAATACAGTATTTCGAATACTCGTATTTATCTCCCCACAAATATATTAAGGAAAATAAACATAAGGTTGCAAAACTGAATATTTCAATGTTACTAGACTAAGAGCTTTCCAAAAACTGTCATTACATAAGTATATATAAGTATAGTTTCTTGATAAACACGTTGACCTATTTCATGCTATAATATCTATTACATATAGAAAGTATATGAAAACCTATGAATATTTTAAGTTTCTACGATTATTATCTTTTAAGTAAATATAACATTAATTATTTATTTTTTAAAACCAATATGCCTTAAATTTTATCGTTTTTTGTAAATTCTTATTAATTCTTCACAATTATAAAGAAAACTATAAGGAGAATTGAAAATAATCCCAAGTACCAACAAAACATGCTTTCATATTTATAACCTTTCATAATTGTAATGATTGGAGTAATCCTTCAAGTCAAAATCATAGACACAAAAAACACATTATTGTAAAATCAATATAGTCCTCATTTCACTCAGAATCTAAAAATAATATTATTACAAATATGATTATAATATACGATATATGTGATAAAATAGCATGAAAATAATATACTTACTGAAATACAATGTGTTCCAAATGGCATTGCATACGCCCCAAGCAGCAGCTATTACATATAGTAGCGCAGCATCATCGCCCGATGGTTTCCACTTCATCAGTACCATTAGCAAACATGAATGAAACGCGAATCCAATCACTGTTAAAAAATAAAAAAAATGACAATTACAATGGTAATTACCATGAAAATTAATGAAAATAATATAATATTTTTGTCGCAAAGCTACCACGTTGACGGTCAGCTATTGCTACCACACAACAAAATGCCGAGCGTTAATTTCAGTTCTCACCTATTATGTGATATCTGCGGATGTGTTGCAGGATTAGACTTACGGTGAAACCGGCCACCAGCTGAAGCAATCCTAAGCTGAGAAGCACTGTGGGCACATTGGACACGCCCACTGAACATACGACATAAAACTACATTTGCAATAAACAAAACACAATTTTTATTACTTCGTAATCAGTGTTAGGAATAGATAATGCAAAATTGATCTAGATAAAGATAAAATATAATTTCATTTTTATCTAGATAAAAAAAAAGATATTTTCAAAAAATGTTATTTTTTGGTCAATATTTCATATTCTAATAATATCTATGAAGACTCAATTAAAATCATTATTATCAATAGCTACCTAGGTTTTAATGTTTATTGTATTAATGTAGTGTACCATTAAGCAGTATTTATATATAATGTACAATATGATATGATAGTTACTATATGATAGTTAATCACTAAAATGTTACATAAAAAAAAAAAAAATGAAAATTGCTCTGTACGTATCAGGATGAATACAAAATACATAAAAAATTATTTTAAGTTAACAATATTGTTTTCCATATAATATTAATTTGATGATACTCATTATTCTATAAGTAGTTACGACTTTACGAGTTCCAAGAGTAAAATAATAACTATTCAGCATACGAGTTACATGTATCAGGCCCGTGCGCAAGGGGGGAGGGGTTTTGGGGTTCAAACCCCCCCCCCATGGCCGAAAAAATCGTCTTTTTCATTTTTGATCTGTTACCTATATGTAATATTTTCTAATCATATTTGTAATAAATAATAATGCAAAACATAATGCTATAATAATATAATAGTACAATAATACTACCTATAATAATATAATGTAGTGTTGTCTTCACGTTTACTGTTTATCGACTTTCGTCATCGTTGCTGTTATCGATAAAATATAATGACAATAAAATGTTTGAACATAAGTATAGAGCATACACGTCGCACAATAATATTTTATTCGACTGCAATTAGTAGAACACGAGGTTATACGATAACGGATTTCAGGTATTTTAAAAGTTGTTTATAATCTAGTTCATAGTGTTCATACACAACGATTGTAAGCTCACAGTGAGACGTTCACGTTCGTTAAACAAACACGCCGTTAGAAATAACATTAAATTTTGATGATCAAAATGGACATTGGACATTTTTTCAAAAAACCACGTCTAGAAAATGATTAAATAGTAAGTACATTAAAATTAATTATAATTACTATTAATTCGATACTAATAATCCAAATCATTTTTAAAAATTAAATTGGACTATTATTATATTATAGTCAGTATAGAGATATGTTTATTTTTCGCGCGTGCTATAGAACATAATATAGTCATCCCGTTAGTGATTTGAAATCTATTATTAATTGTTGTTGAAATATTTTGTATACCACATTTTATTAAATGCAATATTTAAATCTATAAACACAATTATGAATTATTCAATTAATCTGATTAGTTTTCACATTTTATTTACAGGAAAATAGTTTTAATAACCAGTCACAACCAACTGAACCAGCGGAAAATGCATCTCCTGAAACAAATGTATCAGTGTCACATCCAGAGATTGTGCACCAACATGACATAGGATTATATGTGAATAAACCTGCAACTGAAACTATTGACTTGTTTCCGGGACTTCAAAATTTGATTTGGACACCTCCAGAAAACTATAAATTTCCTGTTTCCGTAAAAAGAAATTTAAAACATCAAAGAAGTTGGTTGCTCAAATATAAATGGTTGGCTTATTCAGCAATTATGAATGGCGTATTTTGTAAGTATTGTGTGCTGTTTTCTGTCGGAGGTGGAGGAATTGGACTGTTGGGACTGTTAGTTAAAAAACCGTTTACAAACTGGAAAAAAGCTTTAGAATCATTTAGTTACCATAACTCACTAGAGTATCATAAAACTTCATTATTAAAATCAAATATGAGAGCAGAAATTGATAACCAAAACATTTTACCTGTTGATTTACAAATTTCGGAACAACAATTAGATTTCATTAATGAAAGTAAAAAATGTTTGATTCCTATAATCGAAACATTAATATTATGTGGCCGGCAGGGTTTGGCGCTTCGTGGTTCAAATGATTCAGGGAGAATAACCTCCAAAGAACCTTTAACTAACGATGGTAATTTTCGGACTCTTTTAAGATATCGAGCAAAAACTGACGAACAGCTTAATACTTTTTTGCAAAATTCCTCAAAAAATGCCATGTATATCAGTAACCGTATACAAAACGAATTTATTGTCATCTTTCATAATTTAATTCAAAAACAAATTACTGAACGAGTCAATAAATCTCAAGCATTTTCAATAACAGCAGATGAAATTGCCGATATTGCCGGCATAGAACAAGTCTCAATATGTGTAAGGTATTTAAATTATGATGACAGTAAATTAAAAATATGTGAAGATTTTTTAAGCTTTGTACCTGTAGCAGATTTAACAGGGAAAGGTTTATCAAATGTTATTTTGGATTTCCTTGAACAATCTGGAATTGACTGTGCTTATTTATTTGGACAAAGGTATGACGGGGCTAGTACTGTGAGTGGTGAATTTCACGGAGTTCAATCGTATATCAGAGAAAAGTACCATTTAGCACTCTACTCACACTGTGCTGCCCATAATTTCAATTTGGCAGTTAGTGCCGCATGTAGTATCCCCCAAATAAGAAACTGTCTCAGTACAGTCCAATCTATTTACAACTTCTTCAATACACCAAAACGACAAATAGCACTTCATGATGCAATACAAAATAATGACACTTTGTTACAAGAAAAGAAAAAAAAACTTAAAAAATACTGCGCAACAAGGTGGGTGCAACAGCATGAATCAGTTGGAACCTATATAGATTTACAACCAGCTATTATTGACGCCTTGGAAAACATTTCAAGTACTTGGACAGATTCAAAAACAACATCCGGATCTTTTCAACTCCTTTCAGCTATAAAAACCTTACAGTTTCAAGTTTCAATTCACATTTTGCATTCAGTACATGCATTGGCTTTATCATTAAGTAGAGTTTTACAAACAGAAAATCAAGATTTGGTTGAGGCTGTTAAGTTAGCAGATGCAGCAAAATACCAACTTGAACAAAGAAGACAATATTCTACAGATAACTTCGACAAAATTTTTGTGACTGTAGAAGATATTTGTAAAAAGTACAATATACCTGTGACTAAATCAAGACTTGCATCACGTCAAACTAACCGTTCTAATATTACAACAGACTCCGTAGCAGATTATTATAAAATTACTATTTACATACCCTATCATGATTTATTTATCACTCATCTTGAGGATCGCTTCCTTAAACATCGGAATATTTTGGGCAACTTCTCATGCCTTTTTCCTATTGAAACTAAATCTTTAGACAAAGTTACTTGTATAACGTTGTTTGAAACATACAGTTCAATTTTACACGACGATTCTCCAGAAATTTGGATAAGTGAGGTAGAAATTTGGCGACGACGAATAGTTGGTAAAAATATTCGAAACGCCCTTGATGCCCTCGATATTTGTAATGCAGATGCATTTCCAAATTTTTATAAAATTTTACGTGTAATGTCAGTTTTGCCTGTAACTACAATGACTAATGAAAGGTCATTTTCAACATTACGTTGGCTGAAAACTTACCTTCGATCAACAATGGGTGAAGATCGCTTAAATGGATTGGCATCATTGAATATACATCGAGATATAAACGTGGACATAAACCAAGCATTGAATGAATTCTTTTCTGTTCCTCGTCGAGTAAATTTATTAAAAAAATGATTTGTATTTTATAGTATTGTTAAACACACTTTAATTAACACAAAATTAATAATAAATATAAATATTTTATAATACTATTTGCTAATTATTGATGTGTCTACGTTATACATTATTTTTTCAAAACACCCCACATTATGAAATCCTGCGCACAGGCTTGACATGTATATACTAAAATCAAATACCTACTATATTTGGAACTTCCATGGAAAAATA
This sequence comes from Sipha flava, assembly GCF_003268045.1. Lineage (NCBI taxonomy): Eukaryota > Metazoa > Arthropoda > Insecta > Hemiptera > Aphididae > Sipha > Sipha flava. Next base: position 367,787 of record NW_020272935.1, read on the forward strand.
AGAAATTAAGTTTAAAAATACCAAAAATATTTTCCCGACATGAAAATACAGAATTTACAGAATTATTATACAGAATTTATTTACAGAAGGGTTATTTACAGAATTTATAATTCAAGAACGGCTGGACCGATTTCGATGATCTCTGATTTGTTGGATTCATCTCCGTACAAGAATAAAAATAACTCTAATCTTGGCAAAAATACAGATAATTATCTAGATAAGATTATCGCATCTTTCTCTCGGATGACACAGTGATGTGTTATCTCTGTAAACAAACGGGCCACACATCTAATTATTACAAAAAGGAATTTGTAAATAAATCCCAAACCATGCTCGATGAAAACCCGAGTCATATCTCCAATAATATGAACACAGATAATAGTATGCAAATCTACTCAAATTCAAACAGTGAATCTCAAACAACCTTTTACAACAACTCGATTCCTATCTCTAACATTACTGAAACAGATAATAATGTTCTAATAGATCTAAGTACAAATAGTGTTGATAAGCAAATGGAAACCAACATCGAAAACTTTTCCGAACAAGCATCCAACAATCCTCCCTCCACTCTAAAATCATCCCAAACACCAAAAAGACCAGCCTCATCTACCTCCAGCATCTCCCCCTCTATTAATCCATCAAACGTTAATAACCAAATTAATAGTTCTACATCTCAAATCAACACGCAAATTCAACAATCAAAAAAGGTAACACTCACAAACAAACTACTAGATTCCGCGAAAACCACCCAACCACAACAAAAAAAACCAAAACGATCAAATTCATTGGAACAGATCATATTAAAGTTGGAACACTTGAACCAACAAAAATCGTATTTGAAACAATACCAAATTTAAAAATAAACTTCAAATAACTAAAATTTATCATCGAAAACTCAATAGGTGTACCCAACCCTATGAGTATCATACAACCCTTTAACTTATCACCCAAGGAAATTATGGAAATCATTGACACAATCCGTCCGAAAATCAAGATTTCAAGTATTAAAAACAGGATTTCTAAACTATATCAGATTATATCAGACTCAACTGTATCCGAAGATCCTGATCCCACAGGATATTAATTAACCAACCAAAAATCAACGGATATATAAAAAAAAAAAAAAACCTTATTTCTAATATTATGCAGAATATAAACTTAAACAAATTCCACATCATTCAATGGAATCCAAATGGATTTTATTCAAAAATCGATGAAATTAAACTATTACTCAACAAATTCTCTCCAATAGCACTGTGCATCCAAGAAACAAACTTCAACAACAACAAATCAATACATTTAAATAATTATTCAAGCTATATTAAAAACAGAAACCACGCAGGAAGGGCCAGCGGTGGAGTTGCCATTTTTATAAACAATACTGTCCCTTCGAAAGAAATTCCCATAACGTCACATCTCGAGGTAATAGCTGTAAACATTACAGCTAAAAGCAAATTAACCATTTGCAATATTTACTTACCTAACTCTCAAGACTTCAACGCTTTAGATATCCAAAATATTATTGATCAACTACCCACCCCATTTATCGTCCTGGGTGACTTCAATAGCCACAACACTCTGTGGGGTTGTAATGACACCGATCCAAGAGGAACCAAAATTGAAACAATTCTTAATACCAATAACATCAACATTCTCAATAACGGCCAAGCAACAAGAGTGAACTCCAGTAATGGCAACCTTTCCGCTATTGATCTATCTTTCTCCTCTGCAACAATATCACCCAATTTAGAATGGGACGTTATTCCGGAGCTTTCTAGTAGTGATCACTTCCCAATTAAAATAACCGTATGTTATACCAACCCATATGAAATACACACCCGTAACCCTAAATGGAATTTATCAAATGCTGATTGGAACAAGTTCCAAACGGAAATCGAAAAAAATCTAATAAATTCATTTTTTCCTAATGAAAATACTGTTGATGAAAATATTGAACAATTTAGTAAACTAATTTATGATACAGCCGCAAATAATTTTGAACAACATAGCTACTCTGGAAAACGCCCCCCGGTCCCTTGGTGGAATAAAGATATTAAAAACGCTATAAGAAATAAAAAAACATCGTTTAATAAATACAAACGCACTAAACAAATCCAGGACTTTATTGATTTCAAAAAAAAAAACAGAGCACAAGTAAGATTTTTAATCAAAAATTAAAAAAAAAATCATGGATACATTTCACCTCAACACTAAATTCCAAAGAGTCAGCTACGAAAATTTGGAACAAAGTTAAAATCATAAAAGGGATCCCATCGGTACAAATTAAAACCATTTTAACAGACAATGCAATTCATACCGACCCTCATACAATAGCCCAGTCAATTGGGCATCACTTCTATTCAAATAGTAGCAATGCCAACTTAAATTCTGACTTCCTAAAATATAAACAAGAAACAGAAACTAATAATTCTCCTTTCATATATAAGAACCAAAGCTTAGGGGACATTCTAAATGAACCGATAACATTAAGTGAACTAAATACAGGTCTACTAGGTAAAAAGAGCAACAGTTGTGGTTCTGACAAAATACCTTTTATATTTTTACAAAACCTCCCCCCAAGTGGCAACCTCCTACTACTTAAACTATTCAACCAGATCTGGCGATTGGGGATATTACCAATCAAATGGAAAAATGCTATTATAACCCCTATACCCAAAAAAAAACAATGATAGATTCAAACCAACCGGTTACCGATCAATTTCTGTCCTGTGTAGCATGAGTAAACTATTAGAGAAAATAGTATACAACAGACTATATTGGTTTGCGAATAAACATAATCTTCTATCACCTTTCCAACATGGATTCAAAAAGCACCATTCCACCACTGACTGCCACGTAAAAATGAATCAGAAATACTGGAGACATTTGCTAATAAACAAATAATGATTCTTATAAGCTTAGATTTACAAAAAGCTTATGACACTGTTTGGCGTTACATAGTAACCGAATTGCTGAAAAAATGGAATATTCACGGTAATATGATAAAATACCTAACTAACTTCCTAAGCCAAAGAACCTTTCAATTAAAAATCAGAGATTACACCTCTAATACCTTTGTACTAGAAAATGGAGTACCTCAAGGATCTCCGCTCAGTGATTTCCTATTTCAAACTGCCATCAACAATCTCCCCGACTTCATATCTAAACCAATTCAATCAATTATTTTTGCTGACGATATACACATCTTCGTTAGAGGGAATTCAATCTCTTCAATAACTAAAGTACTACAAGACTGTCTCAATGAAGTGTCAAAATGGTGCCATAATTCAGACTTTATTTTTTCTCCACACAAAACCAAATGTATCCTTTTTTCCAAAAAAAGAAACATAACCATACCCAAAATCTACTTAAATTCCATCTGCTTGCCTTTTACTGAAAACATCACTATTCTTGGTCTTACCTTCGATTCTAAATTAACATGGAAACCTCACATTTTGAAAACCAAAAAATCAGCCTACAAAAACCTAAGAGTAATTAAAACACTTAGTCATCTAGAATGGGGTGCCGAGTATTCCATTTTATTAAATGTATATAGAACACTAGTTAGATCAAAACTAGATTACGGCTCAATCTGCTATGGAAATTCTAATTGTAATTTATCCAAAATTCTTGACCCAGCCCATAACACCGGTATAAGATGTGCGATTGGAGCCTTCAGAAGTAGCCCTATCTCCAGCCTATTAGCCATCACTGGGGAGCCTCCACTTCAATATCGCAGACTAAGACTATCACTCAAATATATAATCAGAATTTTGTCCACTCCTGATAATTCAACTATTCATTATCTAAATATAAACCAATCTCCATCTATACATGATTTAAACACAAATCTTAGAAAACCACTAAGCACAAGATTTCGTAAAGAAATGTCCGACAACAATATCTCCCCAGATACAATCCTTCAATATGAGACCTGCCTTACTCCCCCATGGAGTTTAAATCAATACGAAATTGATACCAGTCTTAGTACCCATGTAAAAAAAGAAACACCCGAAATAGTCTATCGGAACTTATTTAATGAACTAATTCATACGGATACGGATAAACATAATAATACACAAATCTATACAGATGCATCCAAAACTTTAACAGGCATAGGCAGAGGCGGATTTCCCATTAGGCACTGTAGGCATCTGCCTAGGGCGGCAAAGTTTAGGGGCGGCTAATTCTGTAATGTTTTATTAGAAAACATTAAACGTATGCTAAAAAAATTGGAAAATGATTTATTTTATATTTACGAAAAATAATTGTATAATAATGGGTGCATTTTGTTAATATGTTATCGTCAGAATTTCGGGGAAAAATAAATATACCCACTGCCACACTATAATACTAATTCGAATGTATGTTAATAATCCTATGCTGTTATTATGAAAATCTGTTTTTATTAAAATTTGGGGAACATCCAATGGCATTTTTTCAAAGTAGACTAATTAATTAAAACGAAAAAAATAGTCTAAAAATTCAAACGAATGTTCATACGTTTGTATATTTAATATTTAGATTAGGTGTTTCGGAAGGGGTACTATAACTTCTTCGCCTATATAGGGGCGGCAAATTGTTGGTGCCTATAGTCGTAAAAAAGATAAATCCACCTCTGGGCATAGGTCTGGCAGTTATACATAAAAGTTCTACTCAAGTATTCCAATTAAATAGTCATAGCAGTATTTATACGGCTGAATACATAGCACTCTTATAAGGTGTTCAAACAGCTGTTAAAACAAATTATGAAAGAATCGACATTTGTTCCGACTCACTCAGTGTCCTGTCAAATATAAAATATAATACTCAGATCAATCCCTTAGTCACAAAGATAAAAAATATAATACATTTATCCAATAAATACATACGTTTCATATGGACTCCGGGTCACAGCAATATCAGAGGAAACGAAGAAGCTGACAAAGCAGCCCGAAATGCTATAAGTAACCCAACTCCTTAACACTTTCTCTTATGTCTCCAGTTGATATAATCAGAAACGTCGACAAATACTGCATGCAATTATGGGACTCAGATTGGCGTCAAGTTACCGATAACAAATTAAGAGAAATCAAACACTCAGTCGAACCTTGGCCAAAACTCAATCTTCCAAATCGAAAAGAAAATGTTATCATTAACCGACTTAGAATTGGCCACACGAGAGTAACTCATGGATACCTAATGGAAAAGACCGAACCTCCTATATGCCGCTCTTGCAATTCTCCCATGACAGTCAAACATATCATTATCCACTGCCAAATCTTCACGGAAGCCAGAAAAGAATGCAAAATACCTGACAATCTTTATGAAGCTATAGGACCTTATGCAGACATACCAAAAATAATCTCTTTTGTTAAAAAAATTGAAATGTACAACTTAATTTAACCAATTTCTATAATTTATTTTGTACTATGTATTTTTATATTTTCTCTTTTTCCCCTTAAACACCACTGTAAAAACCCCCTTATGTACATAACTATATAATCTTGTAAGCTAATAACCATGATGTTGATGCTTTAACAATAAAAAAAAAAAAAAAATAATTTCTTGAAAAATAACAAAAATACTGCTAAGAATTCAAATATGTACCAAATATATAGGTTTCGAAGAATCCAATTAGCAGTTTAATGATATTATATATATTTATATAGATTCATATGACTTTATTCCATAAAAAAGTGTATTACGCTAAATCCAAAAGGCTATATTAATATTTTCTTTTAAAGATAATATAAATTATTATTTTGTGAATTAATTTTTGAAACTCCAACCTCAAGAATTTCAAATCTTATTAAAATCCTTATAAATGATTATATTATCGAAGTGAATCTTGTAACTAGTTATGATTCTTTTGAATCTTTTATCATAGAACATACTGTTTCAAAGTTAGAAAATCCATTTTATTAAATACTCAAAGAATAATATATCAACTCTAAAAGAGGGTTTTCTCGAAATAGCTTACTTATTTTATAATTGTAACGGAATGTGCTGTAAACTTATATAAGTTTATATTTGAGAACGTATTAAATTATTAAGTATATTAAAATCTAGGACTCCTAAATAAACAATGGTCATTTCAATATCTTACGAATCAATTTATATTTATATAATATTTATATAAACCGTCTATACAGTGGTCTGTACGCACTTTACAATTCAGATAAGTAATATGTGGTATACCTTGGAAAAATCGGAATAGATAAATCCCTGTTCCAGTCCGATGAACACAGAAAGCGGAGCGATTAGCTGAAGCTTGGTGTTGCGAAAGGAATCGCAAACTGCTGCAAACGATCGAGCATTATTCGATTTGCGTTTCTCGGATGCAGACGCGTACACAAACAGACGAATGCGCGTCATAAACGTTGCGGTGACGGCTACGCCGACAAAACAGCATCCAGCGAATACGCTAGCCAGCAGTTGAGTGGTTTTGCCTGTTAACATAATATTATAGAGAATAAGAAAAGAAAAAACTTCTTAAAAAAAATCAAGGCTGGGCAAGGTAATGATATTTTTTAACTCAGTTAAATTAAATTAATTGAGCTCATATTCAATTAAGTTAATTCACATGATAATCACATCAATTTAGTTAAAAATTAAGTTAAAAATATCTTTAACTTAACTTAACTTCAATTAATGAGTTAAATTAATTACAAAAAAAAATAATATTTACATTAAGCGATAATATAAGTGAGATATATATATATACTAATATATATATACATATATATATATATACATATATACTAATAATTTATAACATATCTTAATTAACATTATTGATTATGAAAATATATAAAATCTTATTTAAGAATATTTTCCATTTAACCCTAATTAGAGTATATATATTTTTTCATTGGGATTGTTTTTATGCACTTAAATGTCAGATTTACTGTAATTTATATATGATTTTTTTTTATTCAGTTTTCATAAAATTGCATATGATAAATATAATTAAAAAAAAAGTATTCTTTTTAATTTTCAATCTTCTTTTGATAATGGCCGTGAGGCTGGTTGACAGCAATTTTCCACTCCTGACGCTTCTCAGTTTTCCTTTTCAATTCGCAATAAGATCTACAGTCCTTATCTCAAACTATTTGACTAATGTAGTCCAGTGTTAGTCTCCCTCTGCTGTAGTTCCCTTCAATGGCATCTTCTATTATTCTGCTTAGTAGACTGTTATAACGCAGTACGTGTCCAATTAGTCTAATTAAATTGGCTCTTCTTGTTCTTAATGTCTTTTAAAAACTCCTTGTTTCACCTGCTCTTCGATATACTTCTTCATTTGTTATGTTTTCTGTCCAACTTATTCTTAGTAGCCTTCTGTAACACCAAGTTTCGAACGCTAGACAGGGACTTAGACTTACTTCTATGGGGGGGGGGGGGGGGAGTGACTGAAATGTTTTCTTTTATTCAGGCTCAAAATGTATAATTAAAATGTTTGGTAATATTTAAATCAGATGAATACTTAATATGCCTGTTTTTTTTTCAATCTAATGCCGGATCCACTTAGAATTGACTTCAGTGTAGGTCTTTTTTAACACCTGTCTGTGTTTTAAAAGTTACGCTTGTGTTTTATTAGATTTTTCACTAAGTATGTGTATCCGACAAAAAGCCCAATTCAATTTTCACAGCCAAGCGTAATTTTATTTCGTAATAAAATTATTTACATTAAAAAAATTTGAAATGTGTATCTCACATATAAATTCCTTAATATATAATTTCTTAAATACGGATTTAGGGGGGGGGGCGATCGCCCCATTTTACTAAGAAACTTCCATGATGCTCGCAGTCTTTTTCTTCCATTTTATCTATGCTATTAACCTTGCTATTTTCTCCACAATCTTTTAAAAGGTCTGTCGGAATTTCATCAATTCCTGGTGCTTTTTTGTTCTTTAGCTACAATTATACCTTATCCAAAATCTTTTCTCATTATACTTTGGTCTACTTCTTCTGTATCACTCTGACTTTTTTCTACTATCTCTGTGTCTATTGTCGTATTTTCTTCGCAATATAGTTGTTCTAAGTACTTTTTCCAATATTTTGCAACCTCTGCTTCTTTATATATATTATTGTCATTTGCTTCTTTAATACTCGCCGTTTTGGTTTTTCTTTCCTTAAAAAATCTTCTAACCATCCCATACGCCTTATCATTTAGTCCAACTTTTAACGCTTCATTAATATCCTGGCAAATGTTATTTAAGAATACTTCCTTGCTTTTTTTGCATTCTCTATTTATTGCATTTTTTAGTTTCTCGTATTTTTTCATCCTTCTTTGGTCTGTATCATTTTTATATCTTCTCCTTTTATTAATCATTTCAAGAATTTCCTCGTTTATCCATTATTTTCTATTAGTTCTTTTAGATTTCCCTAAAATTTCATTCGCATGGTCTATTATGCATCGTTTGATATTTCCCCATTTTTCCTCGATGTTTGAACTACTCTGTATGTCAAAAGTCTCCATCATAGTTCTATCTGTCTTTTCTTTGTATGAGTTTTTGATTTCTTCCACTTTCAAGTTTGCCAGTTGTAAGCATTTCTTCTTGTTTCTTTTGTATTTTTTTAAATTGAAGTTCACAATGCATCATAGAAATCTTCCGTTGATAATTCTTTTACGTCATACGCTTTACAGTGTTGTTTTGCTATCTTAATAAGTGTTATTCATTGTGCTGGGATGTATATTTGACTAATTCTCAACACTTTTTTTTTTATATTTCGATGACAGAGTGCATACAATCACCCTCATTTTGAGTGTGTCCAACTATAAGAAATTCGTGATGGATTGATTGAATATTCATAGTCAATACAAATATACAAACTAGTAATAAACTTATTTTTATTTTGTCCGGCGCAGTTGTCAGTATAAAAAATCATTTTAGATGGTGATTCTGCAGTACCATTAAAATAAGTGTGTAAAAAGTTCAATAGGCATGATCCGATTTCGTTTGCACCTCGCTTGGCAATATTTCCGTTCCAAACATAGCATGCCCCATCACCATTTTTCATGTTGTAAATTGTTTAGTTGTACGTAGCTAGTCTTCTTTTATAATAAAAGTTTGAAATCTCGTCAAAACGTGTAGTCAATATTGCTTGCAAATCAAAAAATGTAGAAAATATCGTTCCATTTATGAATTGTTTATCCATTTCTTTTTTTTTTCACGAAGAATTTTTTTCTAAATCATGCTTTAACTTTATTTTTTCTATTGCTTGTGTTTTCTGTATTGTATTTTTATAGGTTTCGCATTCACTGCACTTGTCTTTTGTTGGAATATGAAAAACGATATTAAAATCATAATTAAAAATACGCTGATTTGCAGTTAAATTTGACCACTTTAACATACCATTTTCTTTACAATATTGTTCATACATGCGATACATTTTTGAAATATTTAACTCTCCAGACATAAATATACGCGAGGTTTGTTTCCTTAAATAATGCGATTCAATGGTCGGATAAAGTTTTATATGATTGCAGACGGAATCCTTAATTAACGGGTTAATAGTTGTATGATTTTTGTGTTTTCCTCGAAAATCTTCAGCCAAAAAGCCATTTTGAAGTTTACTTCTAACAGTTCGAATTGTACAATCTGTAATATTTAAAGTATTTTTAAAATAGGTATTACATACTTATACTAGAAGACCTTTAATATTAAAACTATATCCGTAATTTAACGATCGGTTACTATCTTGTTTAGGATTAATTTCGGAGATATGCCGACTTATAAATTCCCGTTGTCATGATAAGTTTCTTAACTTCCAATATTTCGTAAAAATTAAAGTTCTCTCGTTTTCGGATATTTTTTTGTACATTTAGATCGACATTTTGAATTACAAGGTTCTTTTATATTTTTACCTTCAATAATTTTTCTATTGATACAATTATATTGTGCCATAGAATTTCTGTCTTTTATTTTTTTCCCATGTTTCTTGATTCTTTTTTTTTTCGTTTCTGAACCTCTACTTCAGAATCCGAAGATAAAGATGACGCATTAGAAATTACACTTATGTCTGTATTGATATTATTATGGTTTACCTTAATATTGTTGTGACTACTTGTAATAATATTATGATTATTTTCCTCGTCATCCGTATCACATACAAAAATATTACCTTGTATTTTATATGGTTCCCAATCAGAACTACCGCTGCCCTCAAAATCACTACTAACCATTTCTTCTTCAAGATACTCATTAAAATTTTTAGATGCCATTTTTTAGTCAAAAAATTAATTTATAATGTTTTAATTAAATTACAAATCACAAAAAAAAATAAAAACGAACGTAAGTAACACGACTATTAGGTACAAGCGACGACTTTCCACACGGTCGAAACTAACTATTGATACTTTCGTTATAAAATAATTATAGATTATAGCCTTTATAGTACCCACCTATATTATCAATAATAATAATATTAATAATAATATAGTTAAAACGCATGAAAATAAAATTAATCAGTAGATGTTGGAGAAGTAGATAAATAAAGTAAAACCTAATAAACATGGCACGTGGCACAGTATGTTCAAGTTAATATAGATAACATTCAATACTAACGAAATAAAGTTAAGATAAGGAATTTCGGGCGTCATTCATGACCGCACACGTTTAAAAACAGGTCATCGTTCAAAACGGCACACTTTTATATCTTAATCCCACATATTTTCGCCAAATTAAACCGTTCAATAGTGCACAAATGTATATACATATATATATCAATTACGTATACATTTATCTAAAATAAAATGAGTGCACCTCGAGACCGATCACTCGCTCGCTCGGACAGATAAAAACGAAAATATCCCACGATTTGCTATGTAACATTACCCCAAGTAGGTCTCAGGATAAAAAAAAGATTTTATGTGGGAGTCATACGAAACCGGTAACGTGAACTGTACATACAAACTGTGTAGAAGAAAGAAACTGTTAACCAAATGTGTGCGGTTATGAATTATCGACCTTTCAAATTTCCCTTTTTAACATTATAATAAATATGTGCGGTATTGAGCAATGTAAAATGAGCGGTTATGAACGGTAAGTGTGCAGTTCTGATGACCGCCGGTAATTTAATTTCTAAAATAAAAAGCAGGTATCTTATGGTTGAAATTAGAGTTATTTCAGTTTTAACAACAAATTTAATTTTGGTTTAATATATTCCATAATAACACAAGTCATCAAAAGACATACATAAATACTGTTTAGAGTTGTGTCGCTTTAACCGTATATAAAACAAAAAAATAATTTATATGATGGTATTATCTCAAAAAGCCAAATTTTTGACTTGCGTCATTATAGTCGTCGAAGTGTAATATAGTCTATTTGTGCTCTTTTTATACTGCCAGGAGCTTTCCATGTATATCGTTTTCTTTTGCGATGTTGGAAGTGTGTGTATATTATTATTAGATTATTTCGTACACAGAACTCTAGTAATATTTCTCCTCTTGGGTTTATAATACCAAGTTCCATATTTTCCGACAATATTCTTTTCTTTCCTTTGCCCCACTATGGCATTAAAGTCTCCTAGAATTATAAGATTTTCTTCTCTTTTGATAGTCTTTATTAAATCATTTAGTTCTTTATGTATACTTTTTACTTCATTTTTCTCGTCTTCTGATGTGTGCATATAAACTTGAATTATCACAGTATCTATGGAATTAGTTTCTAATTTGACTAGAATTATTCTATCAATGTCCAATAACAGTATGAAAATAAAAAATAATTATTGTAGCTGAAAGTGTAACTATAAAATTATGCAAACAATAAATGTATACAGTAGATACAATATATAAAAATAAATATATATATATTATTTTAACTTTATTAAAATCAAAACAAATAAAACAATACAATGGACAAGTTATTCAAAATACTTAATGAATCTCAATAAATCTCAAAATTTTGATCAGCTATTGAATTTCTTCTCTTATTCAATATTATTTAATAATATTATTGATTATGGAATAATTCTTATAATAATTGTATTCTAAAATCAATGATAACATGTACCTATTTATTTAATATTATATACGGCCACTTTTCATGCCAATAGTAATGTCATTTATGATAGGTGTGGCTATTATTTCTCAATAGCGGTCAAGGCCGGCGGAAGACACATGCGACCTGTGCGATCGCACAAGCCGGCAATTTTTTTGGAATTTTGGGGGCAGCATCGTTTATAAATAAAAATATTTATTTTTTATCATTACTCATTATATTTACTCATTGTAAATCAAAAATAATGCGTATTATATTATTTTGACTGGTATTGTATCATATTATATCATGTAGTATTAAAAAAGTACCTATTTATAAACAATATAATATGCGATAGCCACTAGCATTGTTGCTCCGCGCAATTTATGATTATCTTTACGGTTTCCGGATAAAGTTTTCTAGTATGTACAATAATGAATATTGTACATAATCATTTTTATCAGCAATAAAAATAGTTTTCTTGTGACGAGTGACGACAATACGTTGTCAATTGACTGTAGGTTCATTTTTTTACTGTACGTATAAATTTGTACATGCAATTTAAAATATTTTCTTTTAACTATTCATCAGAGAATTGTTAAAGACAACGATCATAGGGTGCTACGCAAATTTTTTGGTATATCTACACATCATTTTCTTATTTGGTGAGTGTTTTTCTATTTTAAATAATTGTATAATTATTTTTATTATAAAGCGGGTAAATTATTTCAGTACAATAGAAAATTAAAAATACTTACCGATGCCTGGCTTCAACTTTTGAATGTACGTAACCTATGTGTGAATTCATTGATATTTTATATAGGATATTAACAAAGCGGATTCTTAATTTTCAATATACAAAACTTTTAAATTAACGATTTATTTTTAAAATTCCATGTAATTATTGCATTAATTTGTATCAGACTCAAAGCTTTTTTGGTCTGTGCCAAAACGTTTTTTTGTTGTTTAATGCTATATATTGTTTTGGCCATTTCATCATTATTATTGTCTTGTAAAAATGTATTATTTTCATACATTGTGTTTGATGGTGCAAATAGAAAAAAAATTTAAGAGGAGTTCAAGCCACCAGCAATTTTTCTTTTTAATTAAATATAAATAATTTTAATAGTATTTGTATTTCTATAATTCGGTTTAAAGTGCAGTACATAATTTATACATATTATAACATACATTCAAAAGGTTTCCTTAATAAATAAATAAATAAATAAATTAATTATGTTCATAATAATAATAATAATCACAGTTACGATATTGATGACCTTTAAAACAACATAAAAATACGCTAAAAAAGAACTAAAATTCCCTAAACATTCTAAAAAATATATATAAAAAAATGACCAAAAAATTTACTATATAGGAGATGTAAGTGTGATAATGGGTGTCAGAGTTCCTTAAACTTATTTCAAAAAATTATAATACTAAAATAAATAAATAGATAATTTGTATTTTTTCTAATTTTATTAAATAAAGATATTATTGTGTCTTAAATCAATCTACTTATAATTAATTAAATTTCCTTAAGATTTTTTTAAATTTTCGGAAGACGAAATTTTATAGTTTGATCTCCTACAATATAACACAGTTTGTAATTAATTTAGTTAATTTTGTATAAATAACTATGCACAAATTATAGGACAAAAATTTATTGTGAGGGACGGCATTTTTTTATTTGCATGGGCGGCAAAATACTTAGCACCGGGCCTGATAGCCGTTAACTCATCTTCCCGAAACCGACGGGACCCCATTATTAGTTAATACTGTGATAAATATTACGTTCTTATCTAAAAATTCTTCGACATTTTTATTTTTATATTTTTCTAAATTCTATGAACTTGTTATCGAACGCGGTATTATACAAAAATATTTTCTGGTCTTGAAAATCAAAATTAGCTTAATTAGGATAAATGAAAAAATAAAACGTTAATTTCAAGATATTCTGTAAAGAAATGAGTTAAATGAATTTACCACTAATGTAATTATTTAGATTAACTTAACTTTTAACTTATTAACTCGTCAATGCTTAAAAAAAATTTAAAAAAATTGCCTTCTAAAATTGGCAGTGATGTATTGCTAATTTAATTCATGGGTATATGCGTTATTTCATGTAGTAACTATCATATGACAGGAGCCAACAAAACTCACTCATGAACTACATATCCTTATTCATGACTGTTTGATAACAAAAACTTGATGTTAAATGATAAAAAATTTGAATTTTTTATCAAAATAAAAAAATAATAATAATATATCCGATACCGAATCACGTCATAAATATAACCACAAGTTAGGTTAGTCAAGGTATTACATAGTTATTTTAAAATCAAGCAATATGTTAAATATGACCGTGTACCTGCGTATCATAAATTTCTCGTAAGCTATACGCCATGGATAAAATTAGCGTATTGGGTATACACCGTATACCATTGTATACCCTCTAATACACCACTGCTATTATGAGAATATAACTCTGTGTATATTGATCCGTTAGAGTAGGGCGACCAGTTTTACAAAAAAAAAAAAAAACGGGACAAGCATTTTTTGGTTTAAATACTCAATAAAAATATACACATTTTTTTAAAAAAATTTATATTTTATAGTTACAATTAAAATATTTTTTAACTACCTTGTTTAATATTTTGATAAAAAAAACTTGTTTACTTTTATTGGGTTGATGTCGATTGCTCATCATGTCTTTTATTATCTATTGCAGTGCCGTTACTGTACTTTTGTGATGAACTGATTGCGTTTAATAATTTTGGTTGTTTTAATAAAAAATCATAAAAATCATTACACGAATATTTTTTGAAATGATTTTTCAGAATTATAATTGATTTGATGGTAGGAACGAGAAAGCGATTTTTTTCGTCCGTCCATAACACATTAGTGATAGAAAATACTCTTTCATTGCAGCATTTGTTCCAGGCATTGCTAGAGAATATTCTACAATCTTTCAAAAATTATTTATCGATATTCTTTTACTATTTAAAATTGTATAGATAGCACACCATCTTTCTTCAACACGAACATAATTATTCTGCCATTCTTTTAAATTTTCATTTATAACATTAACTACATGATTATATTCATCAAAAAGAATATCTTCATCCACATTCCAACCGGTTTGTTTTTTTATTATTTTTCAAAATAAATGTTAAGCTTTTTTGAAAATCATTCCATGTTGGACAATTTATCAGTTGAGTCCAACGAAATATTTTTAGTTCTTCAAATGAATTTCCCCACTTTACAATGTACAACAAAAATGTGTCATAAAACTGGTTAGTTTGCTCTATAAATTGGTTTTTTGTGTATTTATTTTTTGTTTCTAGTTCTAAAAGCATCGAATTTAAACTGGAAGTTAAAAAGTTTTGTACTTTTCTATTTTTTATTTTTCCACATAATATTTCTAATTCTTCTGATACTTCGCATGCAGATATGTTATCCCCTTCTATTCTTTTTATAGTGTCACAAACGACTTTTAATTGACTTTGTATAAAGTGAAACCATATTATTACAACGAGATCACTAAAAAATGATTTTAAAATGGTTGGGTATTTATCCTGAGTGTTAAAGTACAATTTTAAAGCTGTATACATTTCAATAATTCTGGAGACTGCTGATTGTAAGGATAACCATCTTGTCTTTACTATTCTAAGTACGTTTTTGTATTGTGTATTTGTAAAATCACAAAATTCTTTTAATTTTTTCCACTCTCACAGTATAAATATAAAAGTATTGAAATATTTTATTAACGATACATTCGATATCAATAGGTAAGATATCTGTACTAGTTTGCATAGCGTTGTGCAGAATATGAGCTGCACATCCAATTCCAGAAATGTTAGTCTTCAAATTATTGTTCAAAATCGTAAATACATTTTTGTTCCCCTCCTTGCAGCACCTCCAAAATTGGTATTACAGTTGTCACCGGTAAATGCAATAATTTTGTGAGATAATTTAAATTTTGTTAAAATTTCCATAATATAAGATGACAAAATATCTGAAGTTTCTCTTTTCAAATTTGTGAATTCTAACACTTTTATTTGAACTCCCGTTTTAGGATCAAAATATCGAATAAGAATGGGGACAATTTTTAAATTCTTATGATTTGAAGTGTCAATCATAATTGTCGAAAAATTAACAGCCTTTAATTCGTCTATTATTTGATCCATTGCAAAAAGAACCAATACATTTAGAATAATTGATTCACACTTGGTACGCGCACAAGAAAAAATTTTTTCATGTAACTTTTTTATTAAAGTAGTAGTACAATCCTATCGGCGTAGGGAATGTGGCGCGCCCATCGCCCAATGTACAACAGTACATTGCAGTAGCCCTTCCCTGGCCTTAACTGGCTGGGGGAAGTCTGGTCCTCCAGGTTGGGGGCTTAGCACAGGGTTGACAACCCTGTCTTAGAAAAATCTTATTGTTATGTTACCAACACATAATAAACCTCGGACACAGAGAAATGGTTTTAATTTTGGACACGGAAATCGGAAGGTTGATTTTAAGATAGCGACTTGGAATATATTAAGCCTCTATAGAAGCGGTGCATGCCAGAACCTGGTGGAGGTGCTAGGGACATATAAAGTTAAAATAGCAGCCTTACAGGAAATAAGGTGGAAGGGAGCAGGACAAGTAACAGTAAAAGATTATGAAATATACTTCTCAGGAATGGTAGACAGACACAGTTTTGGGAGCGGATTCGCTGTGCACAGGTCGATGGTACCACATGTTAAAGAATTTAGACCAGTTTCGGAAAGGATAGCAGTGATGAGAATAAAAAGCAGACCGATAGATCTTATACTAATATGTGTACATGCCCCCACGGACACAAGTGAAGACCACATTAAGGATGCTTTCTATGAAGACCTGGATACAACATATGAAAGGCTGCCAGGAAATGTTATAAAAATTTTGCTAGGAGATCTGAACGCAAAGTGTGGAAAGGAAGAACACTTTCTACCAATTATAGGTAGTGAAAGCGTTCATAATACTAGCAATGAAAATGGGCTGAGAGTTATATCATTCGCAGCATCCAAGGATATGATTATAAGTAGTACAACCTTCCCCCACAAAGATATACACAAAACAACTTGGAAGTCACCAGATGGTAAAACAGCCAACCAGATTGACCATGTACTAATACAAAAGCGCTTCAGGTCCTATATCATTGATGTAAGAAGCTTTAGAGGGGCTGACTGTGATACTGATCACTTCCTGGTACTAGCAACTCTAAGAATTAACTTATTGGGTCATAAGAAACTGAGGGAAAAAAGAAGGACAAACATCAACGTAGAGGCAATTAAGGACCCAGAAAACCAACGAAATTTCATGAAAAAAATGGACAAAAATATAAAGGACCTCAACCTCAACTTACAAGATATAGACGCGGACTGGAACAAAGTCAATACAATTCTTATGGAGACTGCAGAACAAGAAATTGGTTTAATGAAGAAAAAAAATAATAAATGGTTTAACGAAGTGTGTAGGAAAGCGGTTCAGGAGCGGAAATTATCGAGAGATAGTTTTCTGACTTCGCAAGATCAGGACACAAAGGAGAAATACGAAATAGAACGTAGAAAGTGCAAACATATAATTCAAAGGGAAAAAATGAAATTTCTTAATGGAATATTAGAAGAAGCAGAAAGAAACTGTTCCTATGGTAACGCAAGAAATTTCTTCAGGATCATCAAAAAACATCAACACTTCAACATATAAACATATAAACATGTAAACATATAAACAGAGGAGGGTGGTATAAATCTGTGAAATCGGTAGAAGTGTTAGCAAGTTTGACAGAAGGTGTATCAAAACTAGAAAAAAGAAAATTTAGAAGGCATCCATGGGCATTAGGCACTTGATTGAGCTGGTAAAAATTAAAGTATGAAGAAGAATCGATAAGATAGATAGAAATGTTAGACATAGTGACAGATAGACCAAGGTTGCTTTTAAACCATTTAATAAGGAATAGATTATAGTCAACATAGAGAAGGATAGAAGAAGGGTTGATAGATAATATGAAGTGTTCAATAGAAGAGGTTTAGATTTAAAAAACTGGAATCGGAGTCACAGATGATAAGTAAATTGCACCTATGAGGACTTTGAATGAATTAATGACAGAAAAGCATATAGTTGCTCGAGCATATTAATATTGGCATTGATATGAGTAGATATTATAATAACTATGAGAACATCGCCTCCTCGTGAATAGCTACTGTTATTTAGGTTTCTATAAACTCTAAAGATTTAATAGTCAGAAAGGACAAGGTTAGAGTCGTGAACATCAGGAAAGAGTCGTGTTTATTTAAGGATGATGATATCATAACAATTAAAAATAGAATTAGAACTTCTAAAATTACTTAATTTAATTTTTAACCCATGAAACACTTTGATAGAACATTTTTAAACTACATAATTTAGAAATAAAAGGAGAATTATTTTTATATTGGTTTTCAAAATCAAAAAAATGTATAGTTATATCAATTTATACCTTGTAAAAATAGCACGAAGATAGGGGGACAACATGAAAACAATTAAAATCGATAAAGTATGATGGTAATCCGACTTCAAAATAAGTATTTAGTTTATCATCCAAACTAGTTAATCTTAACTAGTGACGTGACAATGGATATTATAATATAAAGAATAATCTTCATCTGCCTGAACAATGGGATGCCTGACAACTATATTGTGTTTACCGTTCTTCCTATGCTATTTTGAATCGGCATAAACTTAACGTAGGTATTTGCTATCTCTAGTGTTGGGAATAGATAATGCAAAATTGATCTAAATAAAGATGAAAGATAATATGTCCAAATTCATCTAGATAAAGATAATAGATTACAAAAATTAAAATATCTAGATAAAGATAAAAGATAATTTCATTTTTATCTAGATAAAAAAAAAAGATATTTTCAAAAAATGTTATTTTTTGGTCAATATTTCATATTCTAATAATATCTATGAAGACTCAATTATAATCAGAGGCGTATTTAAAAATTTCTTATGGGGGGAGGGGGCACAAACAAAAAGTTCAAAGTATACATAGTTGTACCTTTTCCATCTCAAAAAACTGTCATTTTTCATAACCAAATAATCAAAATACAAGTGTTTGAAAGAAACATAACATTTTATTACACAAATTTATAATAAAACATAGTTTTAAATATAATTTTTGTAATTACATTAACTGAAGACGTCTGGGGTGTCTATTAGCATATGCATCAACTACTTCTTAAAGTTGAATAATATTTCAGGGTGTATTCGATGGTATCATATTATCATGATCAGCAGCGAATTGGCTAAAAATTTCGGCCCGGGAAATCACCATATGACCGGCTCACCATTCAACAATAATAATTGTCCATAAAAGTCTCCTTTATTCATAGATTAAATGCTCCTAGAATTGTTTACATCACGTTTACACTGGGTTTTTATCACAATCATACAATTAAATACAATATACTTAAATACATTATTTTTATAAAATAATTTTTAATCCAAGTACATCGGCCCAGTGTTATAATACGACTACCGGCCCACCGGGAACTTTCCCGTTATCTCGGTGAGCCAGTCTGCCGCTGATCATGATATATTGATATTCCAGTATTTCACCGTGTACCCGTGCTTGAAAAATAAGAGGGCCTACAATAATAAATAAAGTATAAAATACGGTGAATGGGGGGCATGGGTCCCATGGGCCTACCCCTTAAATACGTCCCTAATTACAATCATTATTATCAATAGGTACCTAGGTGTTTAATGTTTATTGTAGTAATGTAGTGTACCATTAAGCAGTATTTATAAATAATGTATAATATTTAATGACAGTTAATCACTAAAATGTTACACAAAAAAAAAAAAAAAAAAAAATGAAAATTACTCTGTACGTATCATGATGAATACAGAATACATAAAAAAATATTTTAAGTTAACAATATTGTTTTCCATATAACATTAATTTGATGATTTTCATTATTTTATAAGTAGTTATGACTTTACGGGTTCCAAGAGTGAAGTAATGACTATTCAGCGTATAAGTTACGTATGTATACTAAAATCAAATACATACTATATTTGGAACTTCCATGGAAAAATAAGAAATTAAGTTTAAAAATACCAAAAATATTTTCCCGACTTGAAAATATAAACAAAATGACATACCAAGAAATAATTATTACTTATTAATAATACACGAATTATGATTATGAATACAAAATCTATATGTATAAAATAAAGTCAGGTTATTTACAGAATTTATAACTCAAGAACGGCTCGACCGATTTTAATGATTTCTGATTTGTTAGATTCGTCTTCATACAAGAATAAAAATAACTCTAATCTTGGCAAGAATACAGACAATTATCTAGATAAGTAAAAATTTTATCTTAGATAAGTAATTAGATAACTTAGCATTATTTATCTAGATAAGATAAAAGATAACAAAAAATTTATCAAGATAAGTTCCATCACTGGCTGTCTCTCCATTAATGTACGATCACGAACATTCGTCTTAACCAACAATAAGGTTGGGGGAGGGTTCGTAACAGCACGAGCGCATATACCGTTTACAAAGTCGCTCACTAACTAGAGGGAAATTACTTTTGTTGTAAATATAACTTTTAACACATGAGAGTTCTTGCCAATTTTGCGGCCCAACCTGATTATTTTCAAATTCAAAAGCAGAGACATAAAAAGTAGTAAAATAGATACAAACAGATGCTGTATATCATTAGCTATACGTCCAGTTGGTATAGTAGCAGAAGATTCAGGAAGTCCATGGAAAATAACATTATATGAGCATTTTTTTCTCTCTGACAATTCTTGAAGAATCTGATGAAAGTTGTCGTCAGATAAAGCGGGTGATTTATTCACTCTAGATTCAATGACACAAATCATATCGTTGAGGGTAGAAATTGTGTTACAAAAAGTGGTATTATATGCTCATTCATCAACAATTTGAGAAGCTAGTGAATCAATACTAGATTGAAGTTTACACTAAACTTTTTGTTAAATGTAAGGATTAAAGCCTTACGTTGAGCAAGAGTGGCATCCTGAGTTTTACGCATTACCAAAATTACTCCATTTAACTCATCAGATGATAGTGGGGTGGACGTAGGTGGAATAATCGAAGGCTTGGTAGATGTATTGATGGTATTATAGATATGAGTTTTATTAATGCTGATCAGAGACATTTGGTGAATTAAGATTAGTAGTAGACAGTAGGATTTATAGCAGAAATAACTCCTTAAAGGGCAGAAGATGGAAGGTAAATAGTAAGATCCACACATTTAATAATTAGTTAAAGAATAGTAGTCTATATCCAGAACAAATGATAACATAGTTGGAGTGGCCTTGACATATGACATGAACGAAATAAAAATAACGCAAATAATAACACAATCGTGTGCTACAGCATATGTATGTAAATGAGTAACAAATATCAATAAGATATAATAAATATAATTAATTTCTTATAAATAATTATCTTAATTTCTAACCTTCACTTTTTGTAGAAAAAGAAAACTGCACTTATAGAAAAATTTTATACAGACTGACTTTACACAGACAACAGTCATTACGCAAACTTGTAATAATTTTTTTGGGCATAAAAATGCAAAAACCCGACTACAGTTTCTGGTAAAAAGACAAAGAGACTAATGATTATATTAGTGTAACTGTTACTTGTGACAATACGTACATAATCGCATATCAAAAACTCTTTTAACACAGATTAATACAGTTGAATAATAACTAGAGTTAGGATGTTGATGACTCTTGCATTTCTTTCTCTTTGACTCTATACAATGCTATCCTAGCTAAAAATTGGTTTCATGTTCCCTTGATGCAGAATATTCTAATTTTATTTTGCATTTTTTTTTTTTTTTTTAATTTTTAGACATTTTTAGCAATAACGCATTTTTTTGATTTTTTAACGTTATTTTTCAACATTTTTAAATCATTTTTTCATCTTTTAGGTAATTTTTTGTAGTTTTTGTACAAAGTGGGGGATTTTTCTCAAATATTTAATTTTAACCCAAGTTTGGAAACAAATTAAATTTATTGTTGTGATTAAATTTATCACGTTCCGATATAATTTTATATAATGCTTAAAATGTAAACTATTGTTTATTAATTTTATTATTTCTAATTCATATTTTAAATTACTACTACACACATTACCATACCCATATCTCTTATAAAAATTATTATTTATAAATACATTTTTTTCACTTACCTACTTAATTAGTTTTTTATGTAATTTTTAAGGTAATTTTTTGTAGTTTTTATTGCATTTTTGCACTTTTTAAAGGACATTTTTGAGAATTAAATAAATAGATAAGTAATAAGTAACCAGTTTGATCTAGATAAATGTAATTTGATTTTTAACATTTTTCTCTTTTTTAACCACTCAAATCAGGTATAAATGTATAATACTTATACAAAATTATTTAGTTTAATAAAATTATTCTAAACGCAGGTACTTACACGGCAGGACCATGTGGTTGCGGACATCAACCAACGCAACCGTTTGGTTAGACGTAAAATTCGCCATGGGTCCGAGTTTCATCTCCACTGTCTTGATCAGTGGACAAGCGACACTACCACAAGTCCGGTCCGTTTCCTGACCGCCATCCCTGGCAAACATGGTCCCGAGTATGTCGCCAGTTCGTGTTCCACTTATCATGAACGCAACGAACGCATTTCCGGCAATCAAGCCCACGTCGTGCGCCACCTGCGACCATAAGGCGAAATCATTACATAACAATATTTGATTAAGACACATATCGTAGTTATATAATAAAATCAGGCATATAGTCAAATCATACTGACTATAGGGTGTACAATGTACTCGTACTATCATCTACGTTTATCACATCTAATTAGTTATTACCTGTATATATTTATGATTTCACTTTTAAAACAATAGTAATAAATTATTACTATTGTTTTAACGTTTATAAACAGTTATAAACATTTGTTTAATTTCATATACCAACGTGTTTTACATATTAATAAATAATACATGGCTTTTCTATATATAAAATAGCAATAAATAACTGATAGAAAATATATTTAAATTTTTAAAATAATACAAAATGTTTTTTTTATTATTTGCCTAACATGAAATAGGTATTTAATCAAATGCCAATCATTTAATTAAATGACTAGGCATTTAACTTTATCTGATTTTACTATATGCCTACAACACATACATGTGCATGATAATGTATCGCAAGACTGCTGATTATTGGTAAAAAATAATAAACATTCTGGTTGGGTTTCCTAACAGAGTTTATGTTCAACCCACTTGAAATATAATAATTTTTCATGCCAACTAACGTATGAGTGATGTATTTTTAATTTTTAATCCTCTGTAAAAATAGAAATATTGGTTTTACCATGATGTAAGTTTCGACCACAATGATAGCTTAGATGAGCACAATTATAAAAGGTTTTTGATAGTGTATATTTAGTAATTTTACAAATTTCCAACAGTTTTTATAATAATTGCAAAAACTAACGAAAAGCTAAAAAAACAACTACATTTAAGACATACTGATTTTCTACAAAATCTAATGTTTTTTCGTCGTAATTTTAAAAATAATAACTGTAAAAAATGTAATTTTCATGAATGCTCATGTCACAGTTTGCTATCAATGGTATAATTTTCAAAAGACTTTTTTTTTATAGCTTTTTTAAAAAAATATCGATAAAATAATTTTGGTTCCTCCAAACAATAAATGTATGATAAATATCGATTAATAAAAAAAAAATGAGTTTAATATCAAAAATAATTAGTTGTTAAATAATAATTAGAGTGTTTTAATATTAAATGTTGACAAAACATTAAAAATTGAAAGGATCCGCTACATTTTTTTAACTCAAATTTCATCAACTTTTCAATTTTTTACTTTAGGTTTAGAAATTTAATACAGCCTTTTTCATATCATTTTTTTTTTTTTTTTTATAAGCAATAAAAAAATATACTAGATGATTTATAAAATATAATTTTATAAATATAAAATGATTTATAAGCATAAAAAAAATCATCAAATTTTCAATATTAATTACTTAAATAAAATAATAATATTAGTTAAGGACATTTCATGGTTTCGAAATATTTAAATTTAATATATTCACGTGTATATTTACGCATTGTATATTTATTATATTTATATTTACGTCAAACGGTAATTTGCAGGATAATAGCACAGACTATAAGAAAACAGATAGCTCACTCGGCCGAAAACAATGGAAAAAAAATAAGATTCTCTAATTGGGTGCGACCAAATCAGTGTAGCTGAATGCATTTAACTAAATTATTGTTCAGATGTTATACAATATTATTGTATATTTGTGTCTATCATTTAATACCATTTGAAATTAACCATTTTAAAATCTATTTTCATTTAATAAAGATCGTAAATCAAGTATTAATACAAGCATATTTAATAATAAAAGCTATTTAATTATGTTAAATGATAATTGATCAGTAAGTTAGTGCTGTTTGAATTCGTTAAAGGCAATAGTTATAGTTGTTTATTAATTATTTTATCAGTTAACACAAGCTTTTAACAATGATGATGATGAAATCATACTTAACATAGTAAAAATATTTATTTCAATATTTGAACATTATCCACAAGAACAACAAAGGTAAGTACATATTAAAACATAAAAATTACATACAATAGGTAGGTAATCTAGATAAATCTATAATAGGTAATTATAGGTAAGTATTCTAAACGATTACAAAGGTCATTATTTTCTTCATAACTTAACTATACTTTATTTACAACATTGGACGCATTATATTATTATACAAGTCATATAATACATAACTAATGTTTAATTTATAATTTAGTTACAGATATTCAAACATAAATGGAACAAATGTAGTATTAAACAATTCAATTACATAGTAATTAGCTCATATTAAATTCTAATAAAAAAAGGTATTTATTAAACTATAATACATCAAAATAATTATAATATTAGTACAGTTACAAAAATGTATTTTACAAATGCTGTAAAATTTCTAACTTTCTGTTTTATTCAATAATATTAAAAAGAATATAATTTAAGCCTGGTATCCTTTCAAATAAATGAGTTAATCTTTTTAAAGTAGAAATTGATGATAATGAAAGAATATTCAATAAAAATTTATAGACTCTAGGTCCTAAAAAATAAATAGTTAATGCTAATTGTTTAATTTCATTATTTTATCTAAAATCTTTTTTTTTGTTTTTTTTTTTTTTTAAATTAATTAGGGAATTGGCAACAGTACATAATCCAGGTGATAAATATTTTTCACTTAATCTTAAAAAATGTTCAACTGTATCATAATTAGATAACTGTAAATTTAAACTTACTATATTTTTCTTTACATTTTTTATTTCTTGTTTTCCAGAATAAATCTCCATAACCAGTTTTTGTTTTCTTGGTGTGTTTGCCGATAAATATCCAAGTATTTTATTTGAAGAATTAATAGTTATTGAGCTCTAAGATTTATTTGAAGCACCAGAAATATTCATGAATCCACTTACATGAGTTCTTAATTCTTCAGTACCTGGAATTGAACTACTACAGCTACTCTGACCTTTTGAACTATTATCAAAATTCTGTGGGTCTTCATGGATTTTTGACTGTAATTTAGCCAATTTAGATCTTTCAAAAATTATTTCATTTAAAAAAATAATTAAAATTTAATTATTTAACCAAGAATTAGTGTATTAATATTAAAATTAGTTTTTGAAATTATTTAAATTATTTTTAAACATATTTTAATAATTTTGTTATTTACTTACCATTAAATACTGATGGAATAGCATTGAAAACTAGTCTGTTTTTTGTTTTAGAGTTCAAAAACATTGAATCTATAAAGTGATCACCACATACTTTGTAACTATTTTTTTTTTTAGTTCTTTGGTCAAATTTTCTGTACCACAATTTATTATTCATGTTGCTAGACAATCGTCTTTTGGATATTGAAAAAAACTTACATTCCTATTACTTGTTTATTTTTGCAAAATTGTACAGAACATCACATTCCTGTTTTTTTAATGCTCATTTTTTAATTTTGTAACTCAAGAGCACAATACAAAATTGTATACAAAAAAAAATAAATATTTTGAAACTTACACACTCAGTCAATGGTCAACTAATAAGCCACATGAAAATCACAAAAACAGCAACTAGAGGCTAGGATAACCTAACTCTTAAGGGATGTGAAAGGTCAAAATCTAAATAATACAACCCCCACGTCACAAGGCATGAATGGGTAGTTAGTATGATTTCAATGTTGGCGCCAGGTAGGAATCAAGACATTTTTTTTGTCATGTTTCAATAGAATCTTCATACCAGCACTGTGGTCACAGTGATTTCATCGCGGAGATAATATTCATAGTTTTGTTTACATCCCGAGTGAGCTATCTATTTTCATATAGTCTGTGGAAATAGTACGTGGAACATATATTTAAGATTGTATTATTTATGAGTGCACTGCACATACAATTTTAAATTTTCTCAAATTTTGCATATCATTAGTGAAATTAAAAAATAAAAATTTAAAGCCTAGGAACAATAGTACATTTTTTAAATTCTTCTATAGATTAACGGCGCTCTCTTATTAATCCACAAATATCCGTAGACCAGGTTAGGTTAATCTTAAAATCGATTTTAATTAATTAATTAATTAGTTAATTCGATATAATTCTTAATATCACATAAGGGCAATGCTTTACATCCCAATAATTTTTTCGGATTTCGGGTTTCGGGTGTTAAATATATTCGGGTGTTCAAACACCGCAATACAACATTTAAACAAACGTTTGGGTGTTAATAACCGTTATTATTCGGGTTAATATTAGTTAATACGGGTGTTAAGTAGTCAAGGAAAAATATTATTTTTCATTTGTGGTGGAGAGGCTGAACCCCCCCCTCCACTAATAAAACATTTATATTTTTCGTTACCCGCCTATGTAATAAATATTAATTTCTTATACAACTGTGCAACAGTTTTTTAGACCAAACTATCACTATGTTAATTTCAAGCAATTGTGTAACTATGATTTATTTTCGGGGAAGAGGGTGTTATTTTACATGAGTATGAAGCTTATAAATTGTGATATCTATTAAAATTAAAAATACAAACACTATGTTCTACTTCTAGTTAATGTGGGCATATCGCATTCGACAAAAAACAAACTATTTTGTATTCTGCGTTTGTGTTTGTGGCATAGGCGGAAATCGGGGGGAGGGGGCTTGAGGGGACTAAGCCCCCCAGAAATATAAAGTACAGGTCTTAGTCCTCTTAGCCCTAAAAATTGTTATGTGACTAAAATACAAAAATTAATGTAATTATAAAATGTATTTTTAATAACTGAATTAAAAAAAAAATATTCTGTGATAAAAATTAAATCAAATTCGTAAGATTTTACAAACTAATATTCCGTTTTGTTTACTTTTTATCTGACACTATATTCATATTTATTATTAAATCATTATACTCATTATGTTTAATTACCAATTCAACTATTGTATCACGTTATCTATCAATATTTTAATTGTCGAACTATAATAGTTTATACTGGAAGTTCTTAATTAATAGGTAAAAAAAAAAAACTTAGCTAAATAATTCTGATTATTATTAATTATATTTTTGTTAGAAAATTATTCAACTTCATTGTAAGTAAATAGTTTAAACTACTGAAAAAATATTGATAATATTGCATTGTTTCTTATATTCTTATGTATCTCATATATATATTATAAATTAAATTAATTTATATTAATTTTATAGAAACAATCAAAACTGATAAAATATCAAAATAACAAACTGAAATTTACGTGTTCATTTTACTATATATATATATATTATGGACCTTATTTCTGAACTTCTGAACTTTTAATTTCTCATCCACTCATTTTATTCATTATAATAACAAAGTAATTTAAGTTAAATTTTATCATGATATTTTGTTTAATATTTTCTAAGAAAAATTATACTCGTAAATTATCGAATAGTACATTTGTTTAAAAAAACTGAATTTTTTCCTGTTTTTTTTTTTTTTTCAGTATATTAGAATTACGGTTGATGATACAACACAATAACTTATATAAGAGAATGATAAAAAAATAAATTTTCTAAAAAAGATTGTAACAATATAGGTACATACCCCTACAATATTGGCAACCCGAGTATCTTCCCTGTTGACCTTTGCGCCTCTAGTGGAGCAATCACGGTAAAGATACTAGGGAATGCCTATAAATGTACAATAGATGGCGTTAGTCCTCTATAGTGTTTTAAATGTGATTTTATTTTTATATTAAAAATAAATAATATCATTAAAAAAGTAAATATTAACAGTAAATCGGACTCAACACCTAATGGTCCATGTCACCACAAACTTTGGATTAGTGATTCCATACAGAATCTCAAGTCAAAACAATAATATTTTTAACACTACCCACCATAATAACAACAAAATTATATAAAAAGGCAAAATGACACACCGAGCATCATCATTCCCGATACCAGTGTGGTAGTGTATATACGGCATTTCATTATTGACCTGTATACTGATATACTCTCCACCCTAATATTTTTCCCGATTTCCCGTGAGGTTGATATTCCGGCACATGTCCACACATTGGCCCCTGGAAAATTACACCAAACCTACGAGATCCGTAATAAGTAATAAATCAGCATTCAGCAAGAAGGATATTTAGAAGTATATTCAGTCGTCTATCTGTAAGCCAATCAGCCAGCCACTAGGAGGAGTTCTGCCCGTGCTGCATCCCCAGTGAAGCTCGCTCTACTTACGGATTTGAAGAAGAGCCATTGCTGCTGCCCAATAGTCAGTCCATTATAGGAGATCACTATTATTATAAGGTACAATCACATCAACTTATTTATTCTTTTTTGTGATAGTGAACACTTATTATTTGTTATATGCATATGTACACTTTTGGGAGTGTTCAATTTTTGTTAAATATTATTATTTTATTGTATTTTCTTGTATATATAGAAATAACCATTATATTAATTATTATTAATAACGTGCTCATAAGACAACAATAAATACTATATCCATCTTATGTATGTGTATGTCCGTTATAAGATAATAAGTATAAATTGCATTGCATTAATTATTTTATTGCAAGAGTCGGATAAATGTAAGAAAATTAAAAAATATATATTACATGTTAATACTCGTATACAAAACTATTAACTTAATAGTTTCAATAGCCCAGTCAAATTAGCAAAAAGTTCGCAATTAATTCCACGAAAGCTGCATTTCGATTTTTTTTTTTTTAGTTTATACCTCACTTATAAACATACTAAAATTCCTGACACCTACCCCTTGTGCGTAGCTCTCTACCCCTCTTCAAAGGGTGGCACACTTCTTCCACTGTTTTCACTTATAACTCGTCAGACTTTCAAGTTACAATAAAAATACCTATGACCTTAATTTTGGTCATATATATATATATATATAGAAATTATAAACGTAATTTAAATATAGTATTATGAAAATTTAAATGTAAAATGCCAGTGTATTTACAATATACATTATAATGCAATCAAAAATTAGTTCGTCATCATCCTTTTGTCTCATAAGTAGCTTCGTCCCTGCACGAGAGATCACATATTATTCACACCACTCCCTCGAATTGAAAGGGAATTAAAAACGGACAAAGACAATAAATAAAATACTCAAACATTGCATGGCGGTTCAGCCGTATACCGAACATGACGGCTTTTCACCTGAAGTCCTCTGGCCAGGTTTCTGGCCACCGCCTCCCGACGGCCGTTGCCCTCGAGTTCGCACTCCTCCCGGTCGGACAGTACATATGCCATTTTGGATGCGAGCATCATAAGTACCGCTGTTCGGGATGCCGTCCAGCAGCCCAGCCACGCACCCATCAGGATGTAACCAGGCAATAACACGGATACCTTGGGGTACAGGTGCACGGTGACGAACACTACTGACACCAAGTAACCGGCCACCAGACACGTCCGGGTGCCTAACTTGTTGACGGCCGTGGGCCCAAGCAACGCGCTTACCGCTGCCAAACCGAACATGGCCGACAAAAGTATAGACCCAATGTCCGTGGTCACTGTGGCAAAACCGCCGTTCTGTTTCAGCTTGTTCGGCCACCACCACGCAGATATGGAACCCTAAAAAACCGGAAACAACAAAAATTTTATAAAATTATCATGCACCGCAGTGGTCGTCTATTAAATAAATAATTATATTTTGGTAGGTGGGTGTCAATATAAAATTGTATATCACACTTATTTTTGGTGGGTGGATACCACTGAATGTGGCATGATTGAGCAAAGTAGTCCAATAGACGAAAACTTTGTACATGAAGAGTGTTCCATGAAGATATGACCACTGAAATATGGCTCACAAGGATAAAGATCACCAATATTCATAGTAATATTAATTTTAATTATATTTTTATATTTTTGTAAATCATTTAAGTATTTGTTTACTTAGTACAAAATCTTTATAATCTGTATATTTTAAACGACACAACTTTACCAAAATAACTCATTTTCAAAATAATATAAATACTGTACGGCTAGCCGTCATAAATCATAATCACGACACGTTGTCATTTTTATTTTGCACCATTATTATATTGAGTGCAATTTTATAAACCATAACCTAATTACCTAGTCACAAAGTGATCCCAAATTCAATTTTAGCTGGATAACATTTTTTTTCTTTAAATCAACTTTTTATTATGTAATTAATGTTTAAAACTATTTTTTAAATGAAAATGTAGTAATATTTACTAATAATATGTACAAAACAAACAATTTCCAATTGACATATTTAATTGTTATTTATTTTTATGTTATACATATTTAAATAATCTTTACAAAGTTATGGATTGTTTTCATAACTATCATAATAGTCTTCATCATCTTCATATTTATATTCATTTATTAATCACAATACTTTTGAATAAATCATAAACACATCGATTTAGATAAATGAACAACTTTATTATACGTCAGAGTATCATGATTTTTGGGTGTTTAGTAACTACTAATTACAAACACTAAAAGCAATGGAGCTCCTTGCCCCTCCCACTCCCTTCTATATTTACACATAAGTTTTTTCAATATTGAAAAGTTCCAATGTCTGTACATATCATTTTTGTTTTATAGTTTGGATAATTGATAGCAATGATGTGATCACCGAGTCCAATGATACTAAAAGGATAAGTATGTTAAATCTTCTGTGGTTTGCTCACGAGATGTTTTTCTGGTACTATATTGACGAGGACGAATTTAAATTCCTACACGAGACCTAGCAGGTAAAAAAACATATGTTGGTTCCTACATGATAAAAAAGTATATATGTAAGTTCCTACACTATAAAAAAAAGATGTGTATAGTTATGCTATACTATAAGATGACAAAATAATAAAAATCGAATAATAGGTACTTTTTATAAATAGACTGTAAATCATGACTGTAAAATATAACAAAAATCGTATTATTTTAAATTTGAAAAGGTATAAATAATTATAATAACATATTAAATATTCAAAAACTTTTCTAAAAAAAAATAATAATAATAATATTAAAAAGATAATATAACAATTATTTTTAAATAGTACCTGTATATTAAAATTGAATATACTGTTTAAAAATAATCGTTACAAAAAAATGTAATGTATTTATTGTTTACTATTTTTTGTTCACTATTTGTGTATCAATTAGTTTTATCTTAAACATGCCCCTGGGTTTGTGATCTAGGGTACCGATTACTAAAATATTAAGCTAAATATAAATATTCATTCTTGGAGTTTAGTACACGTATTAACTAGATATATTGAATATTTTATTTCGTAGTTATGAATTTTTTCTTCTTTTTTTTTATATAGACGGAAATTATTTAACCGATAAGTATTCATAATAGAACCCGTGGAAATCAAAATTAAGTATATGTTCACGTTTACATACAACTTTATACATATAAATGTTGTAAATGTAACAATATGCAGTCAAGTTATGAAAATAAATATAACATGTAACATTTTGATCAATCACATGTACATACCATCAAATTATAATTATTATTACATTTCAATATTTATACTGCCCTAGGACAGTTAAAGTCGTGTTTACACAACCATACACGGCTATTTTTAATTTCATGTTTTTTTTTTTTTTTAATTAATGTATGCCGTCTGATATTAAGTGTATTTAAAGTTATAGTTAATAGTTCTGAAACCGATTAAACCAGTTTTTGCTGTGTTTTGATTATTCATTTTTGTAAACGTATTATTATAGTTTGTTTGATTCTTATTTTAATTTAATAATATATTTCCAATAAGAAAATGTCATAATGAATGATATTTTAATTAGTGACGTCAAACGCAGTTACATAAAAATTTAAATTCAACAAAAGTCGCCAATTTTATGGACTTTGTAACTTGACGATGAATTTTTAATTCAAAATTAGTCGTATTGTACAAATATTATAATACTCCAGGCTATGTATTTACTTATTTATGTTTATGTATACACTATTAATTTATTTATATAATTATTTTATTATGGAATAAAAATACAACTATTATAAATCTAACTAGGGGTAGGGACTTTTGTGGCTTAACCTTCTAAAACTTAACTAAACTTCCTAAAATGTATAATTATAAATATAATTATTCAATTATTTCCTAGAATTCAAATGGATGTTCACTCAACTAATAATTACATTTTTTATAGGTACCTAGGCAGTTATATTCTTTTATAACTATGATTGTCAATTGACATTTGGTCAATATTACTATTTAGATCAAGCACAATGCAGATAAAACCACAAAAGATTACAATCGTCGTAGATTCCAAAGGCATATTTGAATTAAGACACTTATATCGCATTGCCATTCTAAATAGTTTATTTTTATTCTTATTATATTTCTTGCATAATAAATATATATTTTTCGTAAATATATATAACTTTTCTTCGAGTTACTGAATATGATTTCAGATTATTAAAATGGAAGCCCTTACGGTTGTCACATAACATAGGTTTATACTTGAACAACTTCTATCTACACCACAAGACACTATTAGCCAGTAATGTGCAAAGATAACTAAAAATGTATCTAGATAAAGACAAAAAATAATTGGATACAATTTATCTAGATATAAATAAAAGATAGTTCAAATCTAAATTATCTAGATAAAGATAAAAGATAAAATACTATTTATTTGGATAAAAAAAATTAAATTATTTTTATTTCATTAATTAATTTACACTATTTTTTTTATAAATTTATACTTTAATAATTTAATTTAATCAAAATTAACTTAACTTTGATCTAATAGGTACCTCCAATATAAATAATGAACAAAAAATATTTATACTATGTACATTTATGTAAGGAAAGTAAGTGATAAATAATAAGTATTTTGTTTTAAAAAAAATACATTCTCTGTAAATATATTATAATTTTATAATATATATATATTTATTTAACCGTAAAATTTAAGCCCTAAGTAGTAACACCAGTGGCGGATTTAAGGAAGGGGCCAGAAGAAGCTTTATATAATCCATTTGAATTATTGTCAAATAGCAGACTTTGATGATCCGAATACATTACAGTATTTTAAATAACTTTTACATGTATTCTAAGTACAGTATAGAGATTTTAAATACTTTTTTTAAAGTTTAATCTTATATTCTATATAATTACATTATTAATTTACCGTATAAATCGCATTTTTTCTCAAATTTAATAAACCTAATATATTGATGATTTCCTAGTTCTCCGACACTTGGTTCAATTATATCCATTTGCAAATCAGTAATTTTATTTTTAAGTTTGCCATTCTTCACGTTAAATGAATTCCAAATGAAAGAATTAATTCACTATTTTAATGCACCTACACAAATAGAATAATATCGTTCCCTATCATCGTGAAGTATAATTTTTTCAAACAAATTAATCTTTTAGTATTTACAGCAAAAAAATTATTTATAAGTACATTTTTTAACCTCGTTTTCGGTCTATGAATGCAATGGGCTACTACAAGAAGATTTTACTATATTGTATAACAATTTCAACAGACAAATATATCAAACAAGGATATTTAAGTTACCTTTAGTTATCTAAGTTAAAGACGACTCACCAGCGCCTAAAAACTGTTCAATATAGGCAATTTAAAATATATTCCAGAATAATACGGTCCGGATGAATACGTTCCGGGCAAATACGGGTTTCGAAGTTTTGATTCCGGAGAGATACAGTCCGGATAAATACGTTCCGTAACTACATATTCCGGGAAAATACGATTTATATACTTTAGATTCCGGCTAGATACGGTCCAGAAATATACTTTCCGGATTATTATAGCCTTCCTTCCCGAGCTCTAGTAATTACTGTATCTCATCACTTGAAAACGATATGAGACGTGTAATGAGCTACAGTAATTACTAGGGCTCGAGAGTTGACGAATTTAAAAAATATTAAAAAATGACCTAAAGAAAGATGCAAATATAACATAAAAATGACAAAAAATGATCTAAAAATTTAGAAATATTTGTTTAAATTAATAGAAATACATTTTTTTAAATATTTTACTCTATTTTACTGAAGCATTCTAAATAAATTTATCAAAACTTACAAATTACTCAATATATGGCTTAAAATTACAACAAATGTTCTTAAAATATGAAATTAAAAAATTACAATTATTTGTTTATAAATATTTATATTTGGAAAAACTTCTCTACACGTCCACTGAAGTGATTGAGAGACACAGACGAGCACTAACCGACGTTTTAATTTTCGTCATTTCAAAAATATTACGAAAAAAATAATAAAATTTTGGGCCGTAGCCATTTTCTTCCAAAAAAAAAAAAAAAGATTGTCTTCCATTTTCCTCCACATAATTACACTAAAAATATGTCTATTATCCTCCAATGTTATAGCCAGTGTTGTAGGATCACATTTTGCGCGTATCTGTTGATTAAGTTCTGATCGCGTTCTTATCGGTTAGAAAAAAACGCTAGTTCAAGTGTTCAACAGCACTCACAATTTTTATCAGTCGATAACTTTATAACTTTGATTATGATTAATAAAGATACTTACATATAATATATGGGCATATACGTATATATTTATATTGTTATATTGTTATACATTAAACAAACGTCGTGGAGCAATCGACAATACAATTATTAAATTGGAAAACGGAAAAATGTCTAGGTAGGTAATTACAAAAATTAAAATAATTAT
This sequence comes from Sipha flava, assembly GCF_003268045.1. Classification (NCBI taxonomy): domain Eukaryota; kingdom Metazoa; phylum Arthropoda; class Insecta; order Hemiptera; family Aphididae; genus Sipha; species Sipha flava. The sequence continues at coordinate 403,057 of NW_020272935.1, forward strand.
TCATATTATGTCTAATTTTTATTTTATTTAAACAGGTATTCATTTATTGCTGAAATGCCCTATAATTATAAAATAATATAATATTATAAACTGTAGTGATTTTACTATATTTATATTTTATATCTTATATATTACATATTGTCTGGTTGCGTTAACACCAACCTCTTATTATTATCTAATTTTTTATTATTATTTTATTTATTGATTGATGCATCTTTATCGACGTGCGTACTTGTTTATTATATTCATTCTCTTTTTAACCACCCGCCAAGTTCGGCGCGTACAGTTTATTATTATATTATAATTATATTTAAAATAATTAATTTGTTCTTTTATTTCTAATTTATCATTCGACAACGAATGGCAATTTTCTTATTTTATTTTTTGGTAGAAAATGGAAAGTGGAGGAAAATAGTCAATATTTTTTTTATTTTTTTTTTTGAGGAAAATGGACTGTGGAAGAAAGCGGTATCTCATTTTTGGAGAAAAATGGACCCGCCTAAATTTAGATATAATAGGTATTATTCATTATAACGACGAGGCAACGACTAATCGACGAGATAAAATCGGATACTAATCGAATATTAAGAAAAAATAATAAAACGTAGGTATAATAATATTCATTACAATACCACAACTACAAATGTAATCAGTGAGATAAAATCGGACAAGTCTTAAGTTATCGGCATAATGGTCGACAAGAAACGATAACTAGGGAACTAGTGTAAGATCAGTAAAAATTAATAAAATTTCAAAAAATGACTTAAAAAGTTATAAAAATCAAAAAATGCAAAAAAAAAATGCAAAATGCATCAACTTCCGAGCTCTAGTAATTTACCAATACTTTAACCACAATATGTAAAATTCAGAAATTATCGAGTTCAAATAATGCAATAAAACGCAAATCAACGATGATTAAATATAATACTTAGTATGTTATTTTAATTTTATAACATTCTAGTTCTATTAAAATTTCTAATTTAATCTGCAATATTGATTTAAGGGGTAAATGATCCAAAGTTGTAAAAACTATTAAACCGCTAATATTGAATATGATTTTGCTGTCAGGAACTCTAGTATTTGATAAGGGTCAAAACCTAATTATAAATAAAATATATACAAAGAGGGAACTAAAAAACTATTCAAGGAATCATATTACAATGACATTTTATTAAACTTTTTATAGGGCGTACTGCTTATAAATAAAAATTACAAAATATGATAAGTTAAAAAGATGGTCAGAATATAATAGGCACACGGTGTTGTATCGAATAATTAAAGAAAGAAAAAATGTAAATTAACGTTACATTATTTTCGTATTTCCTAATTATAAAGTTCGTTATTTTTCAGTTCGCTAATTTTCAACTCAGTGCTTTACGGTTTATTTAAAACTAAAACTGTTTAATAAGTACCTGTAATGCCATGAACGGTATAAGAGCGGCGGCTGCCGCCCCGTGGCCCAGACAAAGAGTGACGTAGTTACGGCATAATAGACGCCGGCTGTACACTGGACCCATGTTAGATGGCGTAGTGCGGACCACTTCAATGAGACGGCGTACAGACGACGCGCCTGCCGAGCTGGACAGCGAGTCACGTCTCTTGCCACCCACTGAGGACGCGTTGGCTACAGACACATGACGGTGCGTGGTGGACAGCGTGGACCTCAGAGAAGTCGGCGAAAACGGTTTCTGTAACGTAACGCATGCAATGCGCAAATGCGTGTTATTGTATCATACAATCATATTGTTATATTATAAGAAGTGAGCACGCATTGGATTTTTTTCCGAATACACGTCTTCGGTTTTATCAACCGGTAAAAATTCAACTGATCGATCTCGCCACTGATTTTCTATTATGATGTGACAAAACAATTTTAAATCTGGAATATACTATATATGATGTATGAAATAAAATCGTCCTCAGGGGAGGATGGCGGCGAATGGAGCAGTGGCCTTTATTTCTTCAAATTTTTGTTATTTAATATTTATATAATAGTGTTTATGCAATAATTACGTAACATTTGCGGACACTCGGTATCTTATCTTATTGTGATTTTTATATTAATATTCATTGATGAGGGTTATTATTATTTATTGAAATATCGAGTTTGTCCACGCATGTTACGTGGTTAATTAATGTACTATTTTCATTATATCAAACTTTGTAAATAGGATCCCGGTCCGTCACAAAAACTTTATCCATCGCGCCACCGGTTGCTGTTATCAGTGCACCTACCTATAAAAGGCACGGTGGCGTGATCGAAAGTCACCATTTACTGTCTCTCAGTGTTGTAGTAAGGTTAGGTTAGTAAGTAACTTTCCCGGGCAGACTTACGCAGCATTGGAAGACAGTATTCCCGCCCCCCGACCTCGACGAACGATGTATTTATGTTGGTCAGTGGTGTAATAGTCGGAGTTATTCTGGCATTGCATCGATCAACATAACCATCGATCTATGGGGCAATAGAGTAATTCCGGCATTGCACCGATTGCATTATCGTTCGCTCGCGGTCTCTTTTCCCGTCAACGCGACCCGTGATTCCGACCTTTATTCGTTGTAAGCTCTCCGAGCATAAATATATTATTACTATTTATTAATTAGTGTTATTAAGCTCTCTGAGCACAATTCTAATTATTATAAAATAAAATCAAACACAATTTAAATAATTATTTTTCTTTTTATTTGTGTGTTTCACGATTCACCGAGTCTAAACATAAACAGATAGTAAGAATAAAACATAGATGCGAATACACATATAAAGTTTGCCCCTGCCCCTATAACTAAAACGGCTACAACGAAGTGTTACTTATAGGTCAACGGTTCCCAAACTTTCTCAGCCTCGGAGCTTTTTTTAATTAGAAGTTTCTCATGGAGCTCAAGAAATATTTAACTTTAATTTTTATCTACTTGTGTTCTATCTTCTATGAAGTATAATAAACACGAATTGTATACATACGGGATCCCGCGGGATAGTCCCGTATGCATACTCCCGCGGGAGTCAAAATAAAATTATATTTATAAATAAAGTGAAACAATAGTATTAAAATTACTGGAAAAAATATTATTTATTATTTAAATCTACAGAACGAAAATATTTAAAAGTAATACAACGTTACATATGCAAGTCTTGATGTGTGAGTTTTAGTGTGAGCAATGGGCCTACTTTTTACTACTAAGTTTGTCAATATCCGGTGTCATAGAAATCAGTTACAGACGCATTCAAACGTGCTCTACATTTTGTTTTTATAGCTGTAAACAAAAAGCCGCGAAATTCACGAAGATACGTAGTACTAAAAGGCAGTAAAAGCAGTTTAGCTTTTAAACTTAATATTGAATGATCTTTCCCTAACTGAGCTCAAATTCAGATAATGGTTTACATATAAATAATGTCTGATAATAGCTATCGGAAATCATATTAATGAGAACCTCGTATTCTGTTGCATTGAGAGTTGCTGGTTTTAATGTCACTAAAAATGAATTTATAATCCTCTCAAAGTTTTTTCGAATTCATTCTTGAGCATCTTTTGGAAAGTATAAATTCAAATGTTTAAGCAAATAATTTAGGTGTTCTTTAATTATTTCTAATAATGATTCATTTATTGTTAAATTGTTAAATTGTAAAAAGTTTGAAGTCGTTGAAAAACATTTCATGACTTTATTGCCGATATTTCGCAGTTTTTTCCTCCGCCATGCACTTCACTAAATTCACTAGTGGTGTTATAAGAGTTTCAGAGAAGATTTGTGGTTTGCCACCAATAACCAGTTCATAACTTATTAAGTACGATGCTTTCAGTGCTTTTTCGGAATGTGTCTTTACATGAGATACAAACATTTTCTGAGTTGCATGGTGCTCATTACTTTTTCTTTTAAATAGTTTGCAGTTTTATTTATGAAATCAAGATGTGTTTTAAAATTTCGTTTAAAATTAGCAGGGAATATTGAGCTATTAGGCAAAACTTTGTTACATATCACACACTGAGGATGTCCATCAGCAAATTTAGTAAATCCCATATCCAAATATGAATGGTAATATTTTCGTTTTTTGCTTCCTTTCCGATTATCTACATTAGTTGTAGTAGATTATAAAGTAGAACCATGTACAATATGATCCGAATGTAATTCCAAGGAATTATTTTTACTATAACTATTGTTATCTGTCTTCGACTGAGCAGTAGTTGTTGGCTGATTTTCAGGTCTTATGGAGCCCGTTTTAAACCACCGTTCCACTTCAGTAAAAATACACTTGGTCATTTACATACACATAATAAACAATGGACCGAGTCGTTAGGGTCGTTTCGTATTATCAAAAATTCTAAAATTAAATAATTATATACAATTTTCTAATCAGGATTTTATGCAGTATACCTACATATCGGTGAATTATGGCATTCAAGTCTTCATAAAATGTATTCATTTTAATAACGAACATTTTTTTAAATGTTTTATGGTGTTACGAACGGAGTTCTTGGTAAGCCATTGAAGAGCACCAAGGGCTCCGTGGAGCACAGTTTGGGAACCGCTGTCATAAGTGAATCTAGGAATTCATTGCAGGGTGTACCTTTACTTTAAAGAGAGCCTCTGTAGTTAAAAATACCTCTCAATTATCATACATCTAAGAAATGTTTCCCATTTGAAATAACAATATTAATAATATTAAATAATAATAAGATAATGTTTATTGACAATATTTGTACTCATAAAAATGTATTAAAATGTATACCGTTGTAACTAAAATGAGTAAAAAAATTTCTATTCCGAATGTCACAACTAGACGTTTTATTTTATGAAATTAAAGTATCTTGAATTAAACTATAGGATAATACTTATTAAAGTATAAATAAACACAATATTTTCAAAATATGAATAATGATAGACCAAATAAGAATATTATTTTCTATTCAACTAATCTATTTTATACCCAAGTAAATATGTTATTAAATTATAACAACCAATTAATAGAAACGAAATCGGTATGCGGTAGGATAGCTGACGGGTAGTAATAAAGAATAATAACTTATAATATTAAGTGAAATATTAATAAATGTTTTGATTCCAAAAAATAAAAATTGAAACAAATGATAAAATACGTTTATTTTATCACCTCAATACAAAAATGATATAAAATTTATTATATCGTTAAATTTTTAGAATTGGGACATTTTAGAGTCTCAAAAAGAGTTGTCGAAATAACGGGACACTTAGTTAAAAAAAGACATCTGTATTAAACGAGACACCTAACAACCCCAGTCACATGTGATAATAGTAAAAAAACTTTTCATATTTTCTGTATATAATTTTTAAAAATGAATTACCCACAATCAGTATTGTGCATTATCTAGATGATTTATCTAAATAAAAACATTTATATTTTTATCTTATCAGGATAATAATAATTTGAAGTATCTTTTTATCCATCTTTTTAAATAAAATGGTTATCTAAGATAAATTATCTAGATAATTTTGAAAAATATAGTTTTTTTTTTTGTTGTGGGAAGTGAAACGAGGAATAATAAACACTTAAGGTTCGGTCAAACTGAAAGCGGACTGTCCGCGCGGCCAGACCGCCGATCCGCTGCGGCCCGTTCGCTGATAGTCAAACAAAATGCGGACAAGTTTGAACGAACCCGTTTGAAAACTGCACAAAGTGTACTGTTGGTTATTTTTTATTTCTACTTTTTCAGTTTTCTGTTTTCATATTACAAAATGTCAAGCAGTTCTTCGGACGAAGAAGAATTGCTTCTTCTGCTTGCTTTAAGTCAGAATATTCAGTGTATTGTCTACTAATTGGAGATTACGTTTTCGAAATTACGATTAGATTTCAAGTTATTATTATTAGAGTATACCATAAACGCATAGTAGTAATATTATGTTATCTATATTAGTATAATATATTATAAAATATAATATATATCTTTTCTATTCTATTTATGTATACATTTTATTTGAGTCCGCCGCGAACTTTGTGGAAAAATACAACAACCCGTTTGTTCGTGGCAGACTATAGTAGTCCGCCGTGGTAGGCCGCTGTCTGTTTAACCAGAGTGATGCATTTAAATGGAGTACACAGTCCGTAGCAGACCGGCGGCCTGGCGGCACGGACAGTCCGCTTTCTGTTTGACCGGACCTTTAGTATTACCGTATGTATGTTTTAAATTTTAAATATTCATATTCTATAAAAGAAGAAAAGGTATTATATAATTATTTACACAGAAAACATATAAAAATGAATACGTATTAAATTAATACGTATTATTAATAATACCATTACATTTTATAACGATTAACTTTTTTTTCTATATATAATCGACGACTGGGCGATACCCGCTGCTCAATACTTACGCCTGGAATTACTGACGTATACTGGACGTATACATAAAAGCTAATATTAAACTCATTTAATAATTGTGTGAACACATGGATATAAAACGTAAATCTTTGGCTGGAACGTTCCATAAATAACAATGTATAAACTTAGATTAATGTAAGAAATAATAATAAAGCCAACCAACCACTTAATAGTGGCCACGGTTAAATAGAATTAGTGTATATAGATCTTAAATCAATCATGTTAGTGAATACTGAGAATAGCAACGAGGTAACAGTAATCAATTATTAGTTATTGGTAAATACGTACGGTTAAATAAAATAAGTATACCGATTTCTATTGAATAGTTTTATAATGCTAATATATTTACAGTCGTTGCCAGATAAATTGAGACGGCGGCGGCGGCGCTTTTCATTAAGTGTAGCCATAATAGTTGCTGATAGTGTGGTGCAAAGGTCTCACAGTTAGCTACGACGCGTGCAGTTACCAGTTCGAACCCGGCTTAGTGCAAAAAATTGTCTGCAGAATTTTCTGTTCTCTCTCCCGTTCTGGTTGCCCTACACTGCTAAAAACAACTAACCTAACCCGGTGTGTTTTGACCGCGCAAGCACTCCAGTCGTATCAACAATATTTGTTTATAATAATGCATATAGATGTTGTTATTATTTCATCATATTATTAATATTATGTGTTATTATTATATTAATTATATTATTTTACAATTTCTACTTTTTGTTCTTAAATAAAAAATTATTATCGGAATATATGATTTGAAATTAATATCGTAAAATATTTTTTGTAACAATAGTTGGTTTACTGATATATTTTCAGTAATAATATTGAAATACGGAGGACCACTGGTTTTCCGTTATCGCGCCGCCGCCGCCGTCTCAATTTATCTGGCAACGACTGTAATCAAACTTGAGTTCCATAAATATAACATACATACATAAATACAGATATGCATTAAAAATTATAAATTGACCATCAGAGACCAGTATTAATAACATTAATAATTACATTTTTAGTATCCTACATTCATACTTTGCTACGTTAACATTCCATCGACCATCATTGTTATTAGGTATTTTCAGCATTTTGACTTAAGTAACTAGTTGTCCTTATTTCTCAATTTAACATGGATAAATTTATTTCTCAAGAGAGGAAACGGATTCATGAAGATGATTTTGACATTATAGGTATATGTTTAAATCATAAAAATCATAAAACTACATATATTATTATTTATACATTGTTTAAATTATAATAAATTATTTTTTTTTTTTTTTTAGAAAACGAATATATACAATCTGTATAGACAATACAATAAGTAATAATAATAACAAAAATGTACAGGGCTTGATGGCTTGAATGAAGGGGGCGTCCAGTAACACTACTTCAACTTTTTTTTTTTAAGTATTTTTTTATTTGTTTAGGAGGTCGCGTGGCCAATTACGCTTTAAGCGTCGGGGTGGATTATACGGGATAGTTAGAGAAGATAGATTAGATATAAGTGGATTTGAATAAGCTAATGTGTTGGCGTGAAATTTTTTATAGTGAATGGAAGCAAAAGCAGAGAGATAGGGAATTTTGAGGTCGTTGTGAAGGGTGTTGTTGCTAACGTACCATGGAGCTTGGGTCAACAAACGTAAATTTATTGATTGGAAGGATTGTAACAATTTTAGATTTGAAACTTTGGTTGATCCCCATATTTGGATGCCATAAGTTATTGCAGGACGAATAAGTTGTTTGTAGATGAGAGTTTTATTGTTGAGTGGGATTTTGGAGCGAAAAAGGTGTCTTAGGCTATGGAGTTTTAATTTTAGGGATATTTTTTTAGTTTTGATGTGGGTAGCTCAAGTTAGTCGTTTGTCAAGATGAATACCTAAGTATTTGACGGAGTTGACAAAAAGAATTATATTGTTATTTAAAGTTAGTGGAGGGCTGATATTAGGGCGCAAAGTGAATGTGATGTGTGATGATTTGTTTTCATTTATTTTTATTCTCCATTGATTGAACCACATTTGTAATAAATTTAAGTGATTTTGAAGATTGTCGATGGCAACATTAATGTCTCAGTCAGAAGAACTTATGCAAGTATCATCTGCAAAAGTGGCTAGATTGGTGAGGGTGGAATGAGGTATGTCAGCGATATAGAGATTGTACAGTGTTGGGGCGAGAATGCTACCTTGAGAGACACCTGCTTTTATATGATAATTATCGGATAGTTCGTCTTCACATCTCACTTGGAAAGTGCGGAGTGATAAGAAGGAGTTTAGGGTTAAGTATAGAGGAGCGGGAAAAAATCTCATTTTGTAGAGAAGACCTTTGTGCCAAATGTGGTCAAACGCCTGGGCTACGTCAAGGAATACAGATGGGTAAAAATGTTTTTTTTCTAGAGAAGAGGCAATGTTACCTACAATTCTGTGCACTTGGTGAAGGGCTGAGTGGTTCTTTCTAAAGCCAAACTGAGTGTTGAGAATTGTTTTATTTTCTGCGATGATTGGAAGAATTTTTTTTAGTATAATTTTTTCGAGAATTTTTGAGAGGGAGGGTAATAGACTGATGGGACGATAGAGGAAGGTGAGTCAGGTGGCTTACCAGGCTTATGAATTAGGATTATTATTGAGTGTTTCCACGTTTGGGAAAGACGAAGAATTGAATTAAAAATGTAAGTTAGGAGTAAGAGGGCTTTCTTGGGAAGATGTTTAATAATACTATTAGCGATAAGATCGTGACCAGGTGAATTTTTATTTGGTAAGTGTTTAATAATGAATTGAATTTCTGAGGGGGAGGTATGTTTTGTAGGTAGAGACATCGGAAGAGCATTGGTTAACGATTTTTCTATGAAGGATGTGTGATTAATGTCATTTATATCAGGATGAGGCGAAAAGTTATTTTCTAGGTGAGAGGCAAATAAATTTGCTTTTTCCAGGTTTGTAATAGCAAAAGTTCTATCGTTGTATTTGATGGAAGGAATTGTATTTTTTTGGTTTAGAATTTTTTTTTGTAGCTCTCCAAAGCGAGTTCGTTTTTTGTTAATGAGTTAATATAGTGTTGATAATTCTCACTGTTATGTTTGCGAAGGAGATTTTTTAAAGAATAGGTAATGTTGTTGTAGTATCTTTTATCGCTGGGGAGATGAGTACGTTGCCAACGATTTCTAGCACGACATTTTACTGCTAGTAATTGGGATAGATATGATAAAGGCTTTTAGTTCATTTATTTGTTGCAATAAACCATTTGTATTCCAAAGAAGGATGGATATTTGATGAAGGATAACATGGTGATTATTTACCATCATTGGATATAATAATTTTATTGATAACTGTAGTTAGTAAAGAGATTAGAGAACAAATCAGGTTTTTTAATTCTTCGAAAAATTATGACAATTTTAGAGATATGTCTGGATCTGTGTATGAGGTGAATTTTGAGTGGTTGTTTTAATTTTCAGTGGTAGCTTGGGCATATGATTTAGAGGGACCTGTAGATGAGTTTGAAGTATCGTTTACAACATTTGGTTTTACATAAGTTGATTAAGAGAAAGTGTTTTTTTTTTATTGTAGAGAAGATTGGAATTCCTTATGAGTTGGGCAACCTCGGTAATTTCCAAGATGATCGCCACAGCAAAGGGCACATTTTGCTGGAAGACTCTGGGATTTATTGCATGAAGTGGACAGGTGGTTATCACCACAACGAACACATCTTGGGGGGTGGTTACAATAAGATTTGGTGTGTCCAAACTCTTGACAGCGGAGACATTGTATTGTTAATTTGTTAACACGAGGTTCTTCGATTTTTATTTTTGTGTAGTACAAAAAACTGATCGAAAATATGTCTTTATTGTTGATGAATGGCTCCAAGTCAATAAAAAAGATCGGGAGAGGAAGTTTTGTGTTACGTTGGAGAACATTGTTGATATTTCTGGTTGTATGACCGTGAGCAAGTAATTCATTTTTAATTTCTTCTATTGGTGTAGTGTGGTGGAGATTTCTCAGTATTACACGATACGCTCTATCTTGTTTCAGTTGTTATGTATGGAAATCTACTTTGGAATCTTGCAGAAATTTGATGACCGAGCGGTACGAATCTGCTGAAGTAGTGGAAAGTTCTACGCCATTAGTTGAGCTTTTGCATGAAAAATGTTCACCTTTAATTAACTTTTTGATGGAGTTACAGGAAGCATTGAAGTCATTAACTACGCGAATGAATATTGGTGGAGGTGGCTTGATAACAGGTGTGCTTGTTTTAGATTCTAAATCCATCTCGGTTGATTGGTTGTCGCTTTGTTTTTCCGAGGGCTCGGTGTAGTTTGAAAACAGTGAGAATCGATTTGATGAAACAAATGTTTTACTTTGTTGTGAAGGAGAGTTAGGTGAGTGGGGTAGCGAATGTTTACTATTTCTACTATTTTTATTAATTTTCACAGTGAACCCGTCGGTTTGGTCGGAAATTTGTTGAGAAATGACATTATTATTTGACACACTTTGTAGACGAGATTTCTGTATTATTAATGGGGGGACGGATTTAGATTGTTGATTATCTGGCATGGTGTATGACGACGGTACGTTTTGCCGGTAGTTAGCGGAGAAGCCTGATAAGGCTGATCGTGCGGGACTGCGGCCGCCCAACGACGGCCGGCCGTGCTATTTTAATATAACCGTGACGATAATAATTAGGTTGTAATAATTAAGTTTGTTACCTAATATGGACCGGAGGCGCTCCTTTTCAATGGCTTGAAGTTTGGTTTGGCAAGTCAGAAGAATGACACTTTATTGAACTTGTAGAATGTTTTTTTTTAAAAAACGGACTATAACTTTGTAAGTTATTACGAAAAGAAGGATAAACAGCGAGACACGATGTTTCATTATCAACGGTCGTACCGTGAATAATAAATTAATTTGATCTATAAATTGATTAATAACATAAAATAAAAAGAAATAAAAATAGTTTATTTATAATATCTTAAAATATTTGTTTAAAAAAATTGGGTACTGAAAAATAATAATAAGTTTATGTACTCTTTTCTGTCTAAATTAGCAAAATTAATTAAGATAATTTCAAACCAATTAAATCATAGTTAATAATTTATTTTTTTATTCATAGATAATTACCATTTTACAAATGTAAGTTTTGAATGATGAAACTGTTTAAAATTATGTTTTTATCTAGTTTTATCTGTTTTTTATCTTGATAAATGTAGTTATCTTTTATCTATTATCCAGATAAATTTTTAAATAGTTATCTTTTATCTTATCTAGATGAAATTTTAATGTATTATCCGTTATTTTATCTAGATACTATTTTGGTTATCTATGTACAACACTGTCCACAATTATATTATAGCGGGCATGTTATTTTCCTTCGAATTTTTTTTCTCAATAAGATTTCATTGTAGGGACCATTTGTAATTAAATTTGATTTGTAAATTAATCAAATTAATTTTTTTATCATTTAGATAGTTAAGAAAAATAAATTTTGAATTTTATATTATTATACAACTTTTCGTTTTATGAATCATGTTTTTTCAAACATTTTATAAAATATCGCATTTGAAAATACAATAAATTATTTCATAAAAGTAGTTAATATATGTTCTGAATTTTCCATAACAACTTATATCATATTATGACTATTATAGGATGTAATAGAAATAAAAAATCTTAAGTTTTTTTTAGAATTGAGAGTTGAAAATACGAATTTGAAATTAGGTTTTTTATATAATCTCTAATTTAAGATCATACTAAACTAAAAAAATTGGAAAATAAATAATATTTACGAAAAAATTTACATTGAGAAAATATAATCACATAATATGTTTTGATGAACATCGAAAAATATTATAGCCATATTTATATACAACTTCCTATCCGTTGACTTATGTGTCTGTAATTTTTATACTTGTTTAAATATTTAAAAATTATTTACATATTACCAAGATATTTTCATAGTCGTTATATTAAAATTATTTAACGATTTATTATATCAAGAAGAGTAACAAACTATACAAATGCAGGATCAAAAATATTCGTTTAAAACAAAAAAATCATTTTTTGTCATGGTTCCCCTACTAACTAAACAATTGCACAATACTGCTATTAAATAATTTAATTGTTTTTTCACGTTGTATTGAGATATGGTTTCGTTCCTGCAGCCGACTGCAAAAGTGACGGCATGCAGTTGCTACTAAGTCCGTACAAAATTATTTGATTTTGTGAATGTAGTTGACTGCATGAAATCAAATAAACATTTAGTTTATTACTAACTTTCAACCATGGATGACTTTATTATTAGGATTTTTCTCGTACATATTCTCGAGGACGAAGAACAAGATAAAACAATCATAAATCTGTTGTTCACAAAGAAAAATAAAAGGAAAAAAGTTCACAAATAGTTTACCGCTAGGCGTAATGAAGGGACGTATGGAAAAGTTATTACGAAACACCTCATCGATGATGAATGCAAATTTCAAAAATATTTTAGATTGACAAAATGTTTATTTTGTTTTTTTTATCTGCCATCGCACAACATATTTTTAAAGCTCCAACAACTAGTATGAAGTTTTCTATTATTATAGGACTATTACCAATGAAAAAACTTGCAGTCACTTTAACGTTATTTATTTAAATACTATTAGTCAAAATCTAAACAGTTATATTAGGGTAACTAATTTATTTTGTTGATATTTTGTTGTTATACATGGTTATTCAAAATAATTCATCTGATTTCAAATGATTAGATAATTTTATTTTTTAGTCTTAGAACAATATTTTATACATTAAATAAAAGAAATATGTAAAGTTTAATTAATTTAACCTATGTATATTTTACCCTATTTTACCTTTTATGTTATATATGAGTTCCTTTGGTATTACGAACACCATCTAGCCGATAGTCAATCTCATTCCATACTTCTTATAGCATATCTTTTGTAATTGATTCCAAGAGATATACGGATACATGAAGTCAGCCTGTACTTTTTCTTTTGCCCAAACACCTTGTTTATTAAACTGCTTATACCATCGACGTATGCTTTGAGAAGTCGATGCATCGATCCCGTAACGACGGCGAAAATCGTGTTTTGCGATTATTACCTATTCACATTTAGAAAATCACAACACACAAAACGCTATCTGATGTTCGGTCGACATATTTGTACAAAATAACTTATTGCTTAAAAGCAATAATTGTAAAGCACACAATTAATGACATTCTAAAACTTGAGTATACCCTCTATTAATTGGTATATACTTTGATAAGATACAATTTATTTTAATCATTTTATAGCTATTTGAAATCGGATGAATCATTTTGAATAACCCTGTATTATACAAGGTTATTTTAATAAACATTATATTAAATATTATGCTATATTTTAGTACTAATTACACACCCTGGATCTGCACGGGTATTATTTGGATCTGCAATAAAATAAATTTGTAGAAATTTGTGATCAACGGATCGATGTGGTAGCAAGCTAAAAGGCTGTTCGGTTATCCATTTTGTTCGGTGTTACTATGTGTCTGTGCGGACGATTCTCTGGCCCTCTGTATTCTATGTTTATCCCTATTCTAGCCGAGGTGAACCTCACGCTCTACAGACGAATCTCTGGCTCTCTTTATACTTATCCAAAGCTAGTTGAAGCGAGTCTCACGTTCCGTTGACGATTTAATTTAATTTTAATGTAAAACTGATTCTAGCATATAATTAGCTGTAGTTGTTGAAATTATTGACGAAGAATTTTATCAATAAGGATCTAAGTCTGGGACATTGATTAATTAATCAATTTAATTTTTGCAAACAAAAATGTATTCCAATATTGGCATTTGGTGCCAATGCAGCGTGCAATCTACTGCTTACATGTGCTCTACCTATGATCTACCCATTACTATCCAGTTTTTTATCGGTAATTTATCGTTAAAGACGTAAACAATATATTTCGTCTCCGATAGCTGATAACAATTTAGTGTGCTTTCCGATTTCGTAGACACATAAGACGTAGTTAAAACGCATAAGACGACGTAGTCCCTTTTATTTTAAGAAACTTATATTATGTGGATGTGATTTTGAAATTGTGATTTTTGAAACGAAACTTTTATTTGAAATATTTATTCAACGAAACTTATATTATGTGGATGTGATTTTGAAGTTGTGATTTTTAAAATACGTGTGAGCCCACCTCCTCGTGGTGTATTTAGTAAGGGTAATCCTAAGCGGCTCACAAATCGCGTTCACCAAAAACAGGCTGGTACATTGCACGCTACACTAGAAACGAACTGGTAGATCGCACGCTACACTGGCACCGGGCATTTAACCATTGTGCCGCTTTAAGCACTAAACAAATCGCCGCCTTTTAATATAAATATTTTTCTAGTCTACTAAATGTTTTTAAAGCATACAATTATAGTTGTTTCCTTTATTACTTAAAAATTTAAAAATGTAAAATAAAAATATACAGCTGTTATAAAAATGCATTCATGCATTCATATGAAAAACTTAATTATAAAAATATGACATCAAATATAATGATAGAAAAACATGGAGTAAAAAATGCAGTTTATTTTTAAATTATATTCAAAATGAAATACTTAGTGCTTAATACCCATCAGCTTTAATAAAATAAAACATTTTATAACTAGTTGCGTTTATTTTAGTTCTGGTTAGGTTAGGATAATGAATATAATAAAAATAATAAAAATAATAAAAATAAATAAATTGGGCCTAATGGGGTATTAGGCTACAAGATGACGCGGTCCCACTGTGGTGCAGGTACAATAAGTACACCACTATCGCGGAGCCGCGCCCGCTCTCTACCCAGCCTCAACCAAGGCAACGACAACACCGTTTCCAATATTACCCACCTACCTCGAAAAACCGGGCAGAGGTGGGAAAAGTTATCGGAACCGGTGGCAACGTACCGACCGTTCGCCTCAAGTGACCAACTTTTTGCTTATGACCGTCGTCGAAGTACATTGTCCTCGTACGTCTTTCTTTTCGTCTCTCCACCACCGTCACCAGAGGACCACACTTCATACTTGTTTTTTTATCCACTTTGGCAGTAAGACTTGTGATAAACATATTCTGTTTGGTTTCGTGGTTTTTCTTTTTTTTCTTTTTCTTTTTTACACACGATCCACTTCACTCAACAGTGACCGGCCACCTCATCGAGGGAAAAATCTATCGACGATCTGAGGCCGTGTCAAAGAAACATCGATAGGCATACTTGCTTATGCTGATAATACTTATAACGATATAATATTGATGGAAGAGTCTCAGGATAGGTTGAAGACTTTATTTAATAGGTTGAATAAAGCAGCATCAAAAGTAGGACTTTGTGTAAACGAAGGAAAAACAGAGTATATGCTTATGAATAGACGGGGACTACCTATTTGCTATTCCATAAAAATAGATCACTGTGCATTTAAAAGGGTAGAACAGTTCAAATACCTAGGTTCTATTTTGATTGAAAAAAAAAATATAGCAAACGAGGTAGCTGCAAGAATTCAAGCTGGGAATAAATGTTACTATGGACTGACTAAGGTATTAAATTCACGAGCAATATCGTGTTAAATGAAGAAACAAATATATACATCGTTAATATGACCGGTTGTATTATATGGTTCGGAAACATGGCCACTTAGAAAAATGGACGAACATAGATTCATGGTCTATAGCGGAAAATATATGGTCCTGTTAAAGACGAAAAAACTGTGGAGTGGAGACGAAGAAAGAACATAAAGCTGGGAACATTATATGGTAGTTCGGACATATTGGAAGTTACCAGAAACAGAAGACTGCGGTGGGCTGGCCTTGCTAGAAGGAGCCAAAATCCACTATGACATGCAGTGATTGAATAAAATCCTGTAGGTAAAAGGCCTCTGGGAAGACCAAGAATGCGATGGGAAGATATTATAAAAAAGGATGTTGAACAGTAAGGAGGTGTTTCCGATTGGAGAAATCTAGCATTGGATAGAGAAGGATGGAAGCTTGTTTGTGAGACGGGATGGTCTTAAAGACCCAATTAAACCCCCCCCCCCCCAAAAAAAAAAATTTAAAAATTATTTATCACCCTTAAGAAATTGCCGCCCTATGCACTAGCTTATAGTGTTTACTCGGAAATACGGCAATGAATATGGGGTGTTCCAAATACAATAACAATCATACGCCAAGCTGTTGTTCAAATTTCACTATCAAGCTGGCAAGGATTTTTGAGGTGTGATTGCCAGAATAGCTATGCAACTAAAAAATGCAAATGCCACCAGTCAAATGTATTATATAATAGCAAGTGCTATAATAATATAACAAGTGCAAATAAATAATAAAAATTTAAATAAATATTTCTAATTACCTACTAATTTTACTAATTTTTATGTACAAATAAATAATAATTTTGTTTTTTCGTATAAAGAATTTAAATAACTGTCAGTATTTTGTTTTAATAATATATAATAATAATTTTTACACAGCTTATCACTTAAATACCATATGTCATGTATTTATCAGCTTTTACTAAGTCAATTTGAACATCCTAAGATGTACACTACGTGTTTAGTAAAAGCTTGAATAAAATTAAGAATTTTAGCATTTACTGAGTACAAAAATTAAAACCTAGGTTTACCAAGTGGGCTTTTACTGTGACATATATAATAATTCAATATATCTAAATAATTCCCCCAGGGGAAGTATATGACATATACTACGGACTTAGCACACCCGGGGCCCCGAGCTCCACTGGCGGAAATCCTCAGGCAGGAGATTCCAGTGGGATTAAACCGGACTACTCCCGGTATAAGGAGCAAATCTTTACGCTAGTAAATGGAAGGGTACTCTCTTGTCCTTAGGGTAAGAAATTGCTCTTAAAGGCGGACGAACGAGTCAATTTTCTAGTCAACGGCATAGAATGCGAAAAGCAAGAGGAAACTATCGCATTAAAGATCTTAATAGATATCCTGAGTATCAGCAATTTAAAAGTATGAATGCTTCGACAGTAAAAAATTCCGGAGGTAAAATAGTCCCCCAATCGGATCTCCGGGTGGGGACTACTCAAGAAGTTAATTCTTTAAGAATGAAGATAAAAGGTCATGATATCAAGAGAGTTGGTACATGGAATGTCAGAACACTTCTGCAGACAGAGAAATTAGAGAATCTAAAAGTTGAAATGAAGAAAATAGATATTCTGGGCGTCTCGGAAATAAGATGGCTTAAATCGGGTGATTTTTGGTCAGGAGAATATAGAATGATTTATTCGGGAACAGAAGATGGAAGGTTGGGTACAAAAGGAGTAAGAATAGTTCTTCAAAAAAATATGGGACACAAGGTAAAAGGCTATGTGCAATATAGCGATAGAATAATTCTAGTCAAGTTAGATACCAAACCAATAGATACTGTGATAATTCAAGTTTATATCCCCATAAAAACTTTATAGAACTTACTGAATCTCAACTTTGTGCTAACTCTAAAGATATTTGAAAACGTATAAAGAAAAATAAATCATGCAACAATTTACCAAAAGCAGTTTATTTTAATGGTACAATTACGAGTAGTTCTAATGATAAAAAAGTTTCAGATTTATTCGCTAAGCAGTTTAGTTCTGTTTACACTGAACCCAGTATTAATAATAATTCACCTATACTACATTTATTCTATAATTTATCTGGTAATTGCTGTTTTGATATATCTTATATTGAATCTGGTTTATCTAAATTGAAAGGTGACAAGTAATTTGGTCTTGATGGACTTTCTGGTGAATTTTTGTATATGCTGCAACCAGTATTTTCCTACCCATTGTCACGTTTATTTCGTAAATCCTTACGTGAAGGTGTCTATCCTGTTATTTTAAAACTTAATACTGTTAAACCTATTTATATAATGAGGGATAAATCTAATGTAGCCAACTATCGT
Organism: Sipha flava; assembly: GCF_003268045.1. Classification (NCBI taxonomy): domain Eukaryota; kingdom Metazoa; phylum Arthropoda; class Insecta; order Hemiptera; family Aphididae; genus Sipha; species Sipha flava. The sequence goes on from NW_020272935.1 coordinate 421,283, forward strand.
CCAATTTCCTTATTAAATCATATAGCTAAATTATTTGATTCATTAGTCTTGAAATCAATTAAACCTACAGTCAATTCAATTCTAATCGATGAGCATCACGGTTTTCATCCTGGCCGGTAAACTAACTCTTGTAGGCTAACATTGCTTTTTTTAATTATGTATTTGATGCATTTAATAAACGTTCCCAGGTAGATGTTATATATATATAGATTTTTCCAAATCGTTTGATCTCTTTGATCATACATTACTTATTGAGGTTTTGCTAATTCTGGGTTTGGTAAGCTATTGTTGTCTTGGTTTCAGTCATATCTTTGAGATTGTCAGCGAATTGTTGATGTTCACGGTATTAAGTCTATTACTATTGATGTTACTTCTGGTGTTCGCAAAATAATCCTGTTTCAGTTATGTTTTTTTTCTTTTTTTTATAATGTTTACAATGCAATTCACGGCTTCTCGGATGGATGGTAAGTGTTTTTGAACAAGCAATTGTAAGTGGGTCACACACACACACACACACACACACACACACACACACACACTAATTGAATTTCGCGCTGTATAAAAATATAGAGGTCGCAAAGTAATGCAATGAGATTTAAAAGTAGGCATTAAATCATAAAACAAAAAAATGTATTCCTAAAATTAATATTATTTTTATTTTTGTCCATCAGACACATAAAAAGTCATACAGAAATAACTATTAAATTTATTAACAAAATAAGAAAAATCTATTATTTTAATTTTAAAATTATCGTCATCATTGTCAATATAATCATCGTTATCATCATCATCATTATCATCTTCATCGTCATCATCAACATCACTATATTTGACAAATTGAATAGAGACCCGGACATCGGGTGATTTTACTAATGCGATTGCTTCAATTGGCATTGATTGTGTTTTTTTCTTGAACAATTTTCTTTTACTTGAATTTATTGAATCTAAATTTTAAATTTAAAAAATGCAAACATTTTAAGACAATATACTTTTTATAAACATTAATTAAATATGTATACAATTATTACGGAATCAACTATTTTTACATACATTTTAAACTTTAAATTTTTATTAAAAAGATTTGATCCATTCAATCAAAATTAAATTTTGAATACAGATATAAAACCTATTTTTAATATTTGGTTAAAAAAAAATTTCTCCTTCATCAAACAAGAACATTTTAAACAGGTTAATTAAAAAAAAAAATCTACAGACTATTAGAGTAAAAATAGTAAAATGTATAAATGGTTATTTTTATACTGAAGCTTTGCTTAAAATTGTTTTATTAAATAAATGAGTTATAATCTCATTAAAATTCAAAACACCCATTATCATTATACAGTCCAAAAGCAAAAATGACAAAAAATGAACTTCCACTTATCTTACTAGATTTTGTTATCTTAAAGCAATAATGACAAAAAATTAATACTCAATTTATTTACCTAACCCTAAACCGTAGTCTTCATTTAATGTTATTGTTGTAAATGTATGGTTTTAAATCCCATAAAGTATCTATTTAATACTTTTTTAAATAATTACTTTTCATATTATAAATATAAAGATATAATGAACGTTATTTACAAATTAGATAAACATATTGTTTCATATTGTGACCATTGATTAGGACTCTATTAGTCTTACATACATTCCTTTTACATCTTCTTTTTAAGTACATTTTCAGATAGAAAATGTATATAAAGAGTTTTACGGATCATATATTTTATATGGAAATAAACGTAAAAATTTATGTTTACTTTTCTAAGCATACTGGAAAAGACTAAATACTGAAAACATGAACAATATAATTTAAATTTTTGTGCCACATTATATTTATTTTGATGAATTTAGTAATTCTGTATTTTTCAATTTTACCAAATATTAAAAATGCAGAAGTTATTTTCCTTATAACGGCTAAAAAAGGGATTTTTAAATACTTGCTAATCATTAACTTTTGATTGATACGGATTTCAAAATTTTAGGACAACTTAAAATTATCCTATGAACAACGCGATTTAAGCCCAAAAATTTTGTTTTATTGTATTGACGGTCAAAGTTTGTACTTGTGAATTCTAAAAATAGACTTTCAAATATTTATAAATAACTTGCCAGCTATGGCGAGAATTTAAAAAAAAAAATTATAAAATAGGAAGGAAATTACTAATGTTGGTCAATAATTCTAAGCAAAAATTGTCGGTCGAAACTAATTTGTGTAATACTTATTGACTATTTATTAACCGGGAATCAATTTGTACAGTATAATAATAGATAAGTAATTTTTATGAAAACATTTTGGTACAGTTTTTTTTTTTTTTTTTGACTGCAACCAATACCATTATTATCTCAAATAATTTAAGATTAAGTTAAAATAATTGTCAGAGTACGGTAATAATGTATAACTTGTACATTATTTTTGAATAAATAATTTTTCTTATTACACAAAATAAGCCATTAACATTTATAACGAAAATAAATATATGCTTTATAAATGTAAATCTTTGTTTATCGTTCTATGGTACATAATATGGTATATTTATATTACGGTCTAATGATTTCAAATCGAGTTACCATAACAGTTTTATAAATTTAGATTTAAGCTCGCTAATGGATATACGAGGTTTTTTCAATAAATACCCAGACTAAAATTATTAAAAATTATATTTCAAACTTACAAATTATTTAAATGGATCACCTTCAAAATAGTGTCCTTTAGCTTCAATACAGTACTCCCAACGGTCCCAGCCACTTTTTGAAACACCTTTGAATTTCTTCTATAGTTATAGCCTTTAGCTCTTGTGTCACGTTATGGATAGTTTCGTTAACGTCTTCAAATCTGTGGCCTTTGAGGGTGCTTTTTAGTCTCGGAAACAAAAAAAAAAATCACAGGGAGCTAAGTCAGGTGAATATGGTGGGTGAGGTACCATTGGAATATTTTTAGATGTCAAAAATTCACGTACGGAAAGTGCAGAATGCGCCGATGCATCATTTTTGCATCATGGTGCAAAAACCACGACTTTGATTTTCACGCTTCTGGCCTTTTACGGCGTACTTTCTTTCTTAATCTTTCTAGTACTTGTGTTCGCGCTGTATATTTGTTGTAAAATTTGTTCATGTCATCATTTTCGTGCGATGCGTAGCGGTGCGTTGCGTATTCGCAGCCCTCGTCGGCGGCGGTGATAAGCCTCCGTGTGCGACCGGCCGGATACGTTATCGCGCTGTTATCGTTGCACGTTAATGATTGTTATTCCACGTTTTCAAAAATTGTCGGTTATGTTTTGTAAAAGTTTCAAATCATGCTCTCAGTGCCACAAAGTTCATTAATTTCGAGTGTTTTTCTATTTTGTGTGGTGGCACTGGGGCATTTTATCTTCATTGTGGTGTCCGGCGGCCTTAGCTTTCGTGGGAAATGTCGTCGGCCCCATCTGTCTCGTCTTTTCCGTGTCTTCGTAGTGTGCACACCAAAATTCATTCATTTTTTGTTTCCGTTAAATTCACGTTTTGTTTCATTTTTACGTTTGTTGCTGTCGTCGTTGGTGATTGTGATTCGGTGGTCGCACGTACCAGACTGTGACATTTTTATTTTGTATAATTTTAAACACTGCGGTGTGCCGTCTAAGGCAATTGTAGTCATAGTTCTGGTGCGGTCACGTCGGGATAAAATCCGCCACCAATTACAGTCATCACATGTGAGTATTGGTCGACCATATTTGTTTCATTGTGTTAAAGGCCGACGGGCCTCAGCCGTCGTAGGCACATTATTTATATTATATTTTGCATTAGCCGACATAGGCATCTACCACATTATATTGTTATTTTTTATTGCATTGGTCGACATAGGCATCTACCACATTATTGTATTATTTTGCATTGGCCGACGTAGGCATATTATTTATATTATTATTATTTTTGTACTAGCCGTCGTAGGCAAATTATTATGAAACATTTATTATTTCGTATGCGCTGTGTGGGCCACATTGTTATATTATTTTTATTATTTATTTAAATCATTTGTATTGTAGCCGCTATAGGGCATTAATTATCATTAATATTGTGTGCCACGTGGGCCACATATAATATCGTATTTTTATTATATTTGTTGGTTCAAGCCCTATAACATTATATTCATTATTTATTCAAAAATTATTTGTTTTTATTTACACAGCATAATAGTTTCCTCCTTTTTCTTTTTATACAGCTGTTAAGGCACCCTTATGCTTTATAGTGTAAGAGCTGATATCAGCGACAACTTGTTTATAGAACACTTGATTTATTGTCTAACCTGTATGTACAAACTCATAATGGACTAAACCATAAAACTCAAAAAAAAAACCTGAGCGTTGCTTTGATGTTTGACCGGACCTGACGAAATTTTTTTGGACAAGGCGAATTTGCAGTCTTCCATTGCAATGATTGGAATTTGGTTTCGGGATCATATCCATATACCCATGTTTCATCGCCCGTAATTATTGATTTTATAAAACTTGGCCATTAGAAACCCGATTTTTTAGATCCAAGCACACTTCAACGCGATGTTCCATTTGCTCCTCGGTTAACAATTTTGACACTAATTTTGCGGACACTCTTTTCATACCCAATACATCTGATAAAATCGAATAACAAGTACCAATTGATATGCCAACTTCATTGGCTAATTCTCTGACAGTTAATCTTTGGTCGTATCTAATTTTGTCTCGAACTAAAGTAATGGTATCAATTGTTTTTGATGTTAATGGACGCCCAGGACGATGGTCATCTTCAATGGATATACGACCTTCGTTTGAACCAGTCAAAAGTAACACAACAGCTTAGTGCAACATCTCCAAAATCCAATTTTATCATTTCAAAAGTTTCCGTCGCATTTTTCCCAATTTTGAAACACAATTTAATACACACGTATTGCTTCGAAATATTATCCATCGTGAAATCGCGATTTTATACAAAACGACCAACTTTAAACGCTCATTGTCGATAACTGATTTGAGATAATGATTATTATTATATACTGAAATAATGGTCATTATCTCTAGTTTATTTTGGTGTAACAACATTATCGATATCATTAAATATTTTTCTGCAATAATTTTAGTCTGGGTATTTATTGAACACACCTCGTATATAAAAATGGAGCCAAAAATGTCTAACATTTCATCAATTGAGAACGGCTGAGCCGATTTGGCTCAAATTTTTTTCAATTGTTCATAATTGCCAGGTTATTTGCCAGGAAGATTTCTATGAAATTTTTTTTTTTTGGAAAACTGCTATTGTTTAATAAATCATAGTTTAATTTAATAATTTTTGACTGCGCAATTGAAAATGAATTATTAAATGAAACTATTAAAAAACTATTAATTTTATTTTTGGTATTAAATGACGGGTATTGCATAAATATTAAACAATAAGATCCCGCAACAGGTGCCAAAACAAACCAGAATGGTAGTTCGAAGGATTATTATGCATACCGGTTGATGATTAGATGTGATAAGAACGTTATTCTACGATGTCGTGAGCTTTGTCAACAATATATGGTCAACATGTAAGTAAAGATAGAGAGCGAACGATTACGATACTTGCGATTCAATCAAAAAAAGCTGCGTGTGGAAGATTCTTAAAACAATTGTTAAATTTCAAGATACAACATTTTTTACCAGGCAACTTGGTGTCATACAAATCTATTGATACAGTTTGCGATCCTACTGAAGCTGTAAATTATCAGAGTTTTTAAACACATTGGATTTACCAGGCATGCCACCGCATAATTTACAACTGAAGGATGGATCTCCGATTATTTTGCTTCGTAATTTGAACCCACCACGGTTGTGCAATAGCACGCGATTAGTTATTAAAAAATTAATGAAAAATGTTATTGAAGCCATCATTTTAAATGGCAAATTCCGAGGTGAAAATATATTATTACCGCGAATTCCTATTATACCCACAAATGTGCCTATACAATTTAAACTCCTTCAATTTCCATTTAGATTGGTATTTGCAATGACTATCAATAAGTCTTAAGGCCAAACGATGTCTGTTTGTGGCTTGGATTTGAGCATATCATGTGTTTCACAAGGTCAATTATACGTGGCGTGCTCTTGAACCATCCAGTTTGTTTGTGTTGGCGAAAAATGGGATAGCAAAAAATATTGTACACTCTGTTGCATTAAGGGATTTATATTATTTTTTACTAATATTATCATAATTAGCGATTTATATAATTTTAAAGGATTAATTTTAATAAATTATTAAAAAAAAAAAAATGTTTGATGTTTTTTCCTTTTTATACTTCGTCACCGTTCACAGCACTCCATATTTCTTCCACTTATATACCACATCCTTACACACTTATATTAAATTAGTTATTTTTTTCTAACAAAATATTCTCTAGAAATAATTTATATAACAAAACAACGTTTGTCGGATCAGCTAGAATATATATATATATGTACATTAAGCTTATACTTTAATGTTAGCAGACATAAAAAGACTTTAATATGAATGAATATCTACATACAATAACAAATAGCAATATTATACGACGTATACGATGTGTACAAAAGTTTATATGAACGTATTTATTTTCATACACTAGAGCAGTGTCAACTGAATTCGATGTGCATTTATATAGCTAATCATCATTTTTTTTTAATGCATATGGCGTTTGTATATTGATGAAAAACAAACCTTATTAAACATTAATATAACAAAATATAAAGATTTTATAAGAACTTAAATATAGATAATGGCATAGAAACAATTTAAAATATACGTATATAAACTTATAGTTTAACAATAACAACAATTATAATACGTAATTTATCTAAAAGCGAACGAAAGTGTTTGATAGCAAATTCATTGCTTCGTCATCAAATTTGTGAAGTCTTTCAATTCCATCCTTGTATCTAGTTTGAGGGCATTCCTTCACGATGTGTCTAATGGATTTTATCTGCCTGCAGTCGCAATGAGGCGAAATCTATATTTACTATTTGTGTAATAGGTAGGCTTGCCCTGCTCAGTTCATATTCTGTTTAAATTGGTCCTCGTGGCTCTTGAATATTCAAAACCTGGGACTCTTTTAGTGGGATCACTTATCAGATCTGTTTTTTACATTACCATCTTCCCAGCAGCGTTTCCACATGTCCTCTATTCTGTCAGTGTTATGTTTTATCGACCAGATCGGATGCCTCGATCTTAATCTTTTTGAGGGTGCGTTATTTATGTCGTTGTATACTAGGAGACTTACAGATCTATTGATTTTCTCTAACAGTTTAACGGTTGCAAGATGCCTTCAAGCCACCGGTGGGACTATATTCAAGATGACTGGGAGCTATTGTAGGTTGATAGTTCGGACGCATCCTGTAATAATTCGCATAATGTTATTCAGCTGAGTGTCGACCTTTTTTGTATGCGCGCTTCTCTCCTAGACTGGGGCACAACACTCCACAACGCTGTATACCAAGGCTAAGGCCGATATGCGGAAGACATTTGCTCGACAACCCCAACTTGTTCCCACTAGTTTACTTATGATATTATTTCTGGTTTTCAATTCATCCAATTTGATCCCTAGATATTTTGGGGCATCTACACTCATTATTTTAGTGCCCTAAACTGTAAAATTAAGTTTTCTACTAGCTTCTCTGTTGTTCAGGTGGAAAACTATGGCTGTCATTATGTTTGGGGTTAAGAGTGAGAAACCAAGATTTGAAATATTTTTTTGGGCTCTTGCTAGATCTTCGTTTAATATATCAGTCATTTCTTCGATTGATTTTGCTTTAGCTGCAAACCACACGTCATCCACGTACATAAATTTACGTGAAGAGATTTTTATGAAGTCCAATGTGTATACTGTATATGTTAAACAAAATAGGGGAGAGTACTGAGCTCATTTGGTGTAGACCATTTTGAAGGAACTTGTACTTGCTTTCTTTCCCGTTTAGATGGACTTTAAATTTTCTATCTGACAATAAGTTTTCAATTAGACGCAATGACGTTTTACATTTTAGGATTTGTTCTAGGATTGGATATTCAAAATTGTTCAAGGATAAAAATGAAAGATAATATGTCCAAATTCATCTAGATAAAGATAATAGATAAAAAAAATTAAAATTATCTAGTTAAAGATAAAAGATAATTTCATTTTTATCTAGATAAACAAAAAGATATATTCAAAAAATAACATTTTTTAAAAATATTTCAAATTCTAATAATATCTATGAAGACTCAATTATAATCAGGGGCGTATTTAAAAATGTCTTATAGTAGAGGGGGGCACAAACAAAAAGTTCAAAGTACACATAGTTATACCTTTTCCATCTCAAAAAACTGTCGTTATTCATAACCAAATAATTAAAATACATGTGTTTGATAGAAACATAACATTTTATTACACAAATTTATAATAAAACATAGTTTTAAATATAATTTTTGTAATTACATTAACAGAAGACGTCTGGGGTGTCTATTAACATATGCATCAACTACTTCTTAAAGTTGAATAATATTTCAGGGTGTATTCGATGGTATCATATTATCATGATCAGCAGCGAATTGGCTAAAAATTTCGGCCCAGGAAATCACCATATGACCGGCTCACCATTCAACAATAATAATTGTCCATAAAAGTCTCCTTTATTCATAGATTAAATGCTCCTAGAATTGTTTACATCACGTTTACACTGGGTTTTTATCACAATCATACAATTATATTATTATACATACAATATACTTAAATACATTATTTTTATAAAATAATTTTTAATCCAAGTACATCGGCCCAGTGTTATAATACGACTACCGGCCCACCGGGAACTTTCCCGTTATCCCGGTGAGCCAGTCTGCCGCTGATCATGATATATTGATATTCCAGTATTTCACCGTGTGCCCGTGCTTGAAAAATAAGAGGGCCTACAATAATAAATAAAGTATAAAATACGGTGAATGGGGGGCATGGGCCCCATGGGCCTACCCCTTAAATACGTCCCTAATTACAAACATTATTATCAATAGGTACCTAGGTGTTTAATGTTTATTGTAGTAATGTAGTGTACCATTAAGCAGTATTTATAAATAATGTATAATATTTAATGACAGTTAATCACTAAAATGTTACACAAAAAAAAAAAAAAAAATGAAAATTACTCTGTACGTATCATGATGAATACAGAATACATAAAAAAATATTTTAAGTTAACAATATTGTTTTCCATATAACATTAATTTGATGATTTTCATTATTTTATAAGTAGTTATGACTTAACGAGTTCCAAGAGTGAAGTAATGACTATTCAGCGTATGAGTTACGTATATATACTAAAATCAAATACATACTATATTTGGAACTTCCATGGAAAAATAAGAAATTAAGTTTAAAAATACCAAAAATATTTTCCCGACATGAAAATACAAACAAAATGACATAGGTACCAAGAAATAATTATTACTTATTAATAATACACGAATTATGATTATGAATACAAAATCTATATGTATAAAATAAAGTCAGGTTATTTACAGAATTTATAACTCAAGAACGGCTCGACCGATTTTAATGATCTCTGATTTGTTGGATTCGTCTTCATACAAGAATAAAAATAACTCTAATCTTGGCAAGAATACAGACAATTATCTAGATAAGTAAAAATTTTATCTTAGATAAGTAATAAGATAACTTAGCATTATTTATCTAGATAAGATAAAAGATAACAAAAAATTTATCTAGATAAGTCCCATCACTGTACCTAACATATAAAAAAATTAATTTAAAATTTGTAATAATTATTTTTTTTTTTTTTTTAACATTCCAATTTTCTAGGCAGTTCAATTGAAATACCTAGAGTACGTGTTCGGCGCCACTGCATAAGATCACATCATTTCATGTGAGATTAATAATGAAAACGATGTCCCTTTTGATAAAATGTTTCATTAAAACAATCAAAACCTTTTAAATTCAATGGATACTATAAATCTGGTTATGTAACAATATATGGATTTACGAAAAAGCACTCAAGTACATATATGTAAATTCATTAATTCATATTCCACTATATCTTCTTAATATTTATTCATGAAATTTATCATAAAAAATATGGAGCCCCACTTTATCTTATCGACTTCAAACTTTAAGAGAGGGGGATGCGTGAAGTTGTTCTCCACCAACTGAATTCTTTTTTTCCAGGAAAATGGTGAAGTTCCAAGTTTTGAAAACCTAGCTCCAAATAGTTCTAAAATAGATCCAAAATATTGGTGAAAGCTTGAAGTCGATAGGACAAAAAAGTGTGAGGGCTGCTTGAAGTTGACCTCCCAATCGAAAAAAAAGCAAAATGCTTAAAATTAAAATAAGATAGATTAATTAAAATATAATTATTATTAAATTATTTTATATTAAATATTTTAATAATTGCTTATTTTTAAAAATACGCATATTTTAATATTTTGAATATGTTTAGAATATATTCTAGCTTAATTATTAAATACCAAACATATAAACTGGTAAACCTTCTCCTAATTAAATGTATTATGTATTATCTAGAAACTCCAGTATCACCAATACGTACTACGGTACTACCTTAGTGATGCATTGGGCCAAACGGTATGTAATGTAATTAATTATTCTTATATCTATCTTTTTAGCCAATAAATATTATCTTATCTTATGTATATTATACACAGATATGAATAATGACTAGATACCCGACTTCTTAGCAATGACGCTGGTAACCATTTACAACTTTGGCAATGTTTACAAATAATAATATGATAACAATGAATAACAATACAATTATTGCCCAACTTACTGGCTACTAACCCTTTTTCGGCGATTATTGTATATTTTGTATAATTAATAATTTAAGGTGGAGACCTCATGTAGTGTACATTTGTGCACGAATAGACATTCAACAAATGAAGTTAGAAAAATACACTTTTTCTCGAAAGTATTATATTAAACCATTATAATTAACATTTTTTAAATTTTCTTAAACTAAGGATCAATATATTATTTATTAACATTATGTACCTACTATAAAATTAATTTATTATTATTAGATATTATAGGTATTTGCTTATTTAATTTGTATTTTTAATAGATTTCCATTTATAGATACAGTTATAAATGAGTTATGGATAAAGGCAGTAGGTCGAAAAGAATTTATCCCTTCGAAATTCGAAATTCAATCAAGGGATAATAATGTATAACTGTATAAGTATACTTGTAATAAAATTAAGTTTATGAAAAAATAATTATATTTTGAGTACCTATATTATGAAATATTTGTATCACGATGCATGATATCAAAACGATTAAAAAATTATAAGAATTTGTAAACTTTGCCAAAGTTGCAAATGGCGTCGAGCATCATAATTTAATATTGTTGTTGTATATAGGAGTCAGCCGAGTTGGGTATCTAATTATACAAATCTGTGATATCATATACGTGTTGCCGCCGCAACATAATAATAAAGTTTATTTAATATTGGGCATGGAGATTAGCTGGTCACATTCACACAATCACTTGTTGTTATTATATTGTTTTATTTTTGTATGATTTTAATTGTGTCCCGTGTGAATTATATAACATTTTATAGATAATCAAGGCTTATTATCGTATGCCACTACGCCGGCTACATGAATATTATTTAACACGGCCGCTGTGACTTTTTGTCTTTTACCATACGTCATTGTGTAAAGACCGACGTGCGTGTGCAAATTATTATAATTTTATCATATTCGTTTTTTCTATACTTGTATAAAACGTTAGTGTTGTTAATTTATAATTCTCTGTAAGAACCACAAGAGCCATTTAATTACTATATTATAACCATTATATTCGCGATTCGTATATGCAGACCGTCATTGTGATAATCACACAATTATTTATTTAGTTATATATATATTTTTTTTTTAGTATAATTTATTGTATAGCTACAGGAGGACTAGCTGGCCAGTCTGCGTTCCACAAACTGTGAGTTATTATTATATTTTTTGTTTACAATTATTTAGTAAGTGAACCTAAAATCTCATGGTCATAAATATATTATAGTAGTTTCCATCATAATCAAACATTGTACATTATTATTTTATATTTGGTCGAAAACGGACTCGCCCGGCTGCTTTTTATATTAATAATAAAGCTATACGGCTACAGCTCTAATAGCTATTATATTATTATTATACATTTATACCTTTCCTCTGTAAGGCCAGAAAGGCCATAATGTATTATACTGTTATTTTGTCGGTCACAAGGACTGTACATTTATAATCAGATATTTATCCTGTTCAGCCATAAGAGGATGATTTATTATTACTATATTTTTTATACCTTGACATTACTGTGATTTTTATATATTCTTTGTATCCGTAAATATTATTTAATATGTATATAATACAGCACTCATTTTTATCTGAAACGTTAGTTTACCAACGTGTTACCATTTTTTATTATTAGTTATTTGTAAACACACCCACACACGTATACATTTAGACCCTAATACATATATTCCACAACACGTCCCACATAGCTCGACAGTTTTTGCCCGGCGATCTCGACCGCTGCTGTTCATGCTATTATACTACCATACACCCAGCTAGTCCTCCATATATTTAAGACCTAGGTGTTTATGGTGTTAGCAATTAGATGTTCCGGGCGCCCGTACTATTATCATATGCTTACAATACGCGTAGTACAACAATACATTTTTTTTATTTTTATACGTTTTCAATTTTACAATTATTACAGCTCAAAAATTACAACTATATAAACTATATAAATAAAAAAAAAGAGCCAAAAGAAAGAAAAAAAATTAATTAAATAATAAACCAAGAACAAATTATGAAAAATTTAGTAAATAAAATACAAAAAAAAAATTCCTGTACTATAACTCCATAACTATATCATATTGTAATTATGTAAAAATTTAAATAGTTTTATACGTGAATTAGTAAGTATAGACAATTGAAGAAAATGTGAAAGAAATCTAAATTCACTGTTAACTTTCTCGGTATGGCGTATACAAAGAGGAGAATCAATTAAAGAAAGAATTAAGACATAAGTAGAAAATAAATAGTATCCTAATCTAAGCCTAGAAACCCGAATGATGCAAGACCTAGTTAAATGCTGTTTATGAAACCATAGGTGTGATAGAAACATTATTATAGCCCTATATACCAGGGCTAGCCAAACTTTTTTCGGCCACGATCTACTAAAAATACACTTAACCTTTGAAGATCGACTTTCTTGGAAAATTTTTTTATAAAACAAAATAAAAGATAAAAACTATACAGATAAAATGTATCGACAATTTGTTTATAACCACCACGATTAATTTTCGTGTACGTGGCCTAAAAATAAATTCACACATGATCGACTCTGAAATCATCCGCGATCAACCGTTTGGCCGCCCCTGCTATATACCAAGTAGCAAATTTGGGTATTTTGCCAAGCCTGATTGAAATTAATTTTGAGTAAATTGAAGATACCTATTTAACAATACATTATAATCTTTTTTTTAATTTCATATTTATCAATTTCAAAAGAAATTCTTATTTCAATCAAAGCATGATGACATTTATTTTTATAATTGTAATCCGTCAGACGACTATTCCAAACTGAAAGACGCTTGCGGTACATTTTTATTAAATTTAGTTTTATCATCACTCCTTTCCATTTTTTTCAAAAAATATTTTAAATATGAATTTAATAAAAACAAAACGAAATAAGTGGACTATAATAAAAGTTTTGAATACACCAAATGCCGACTGTAATTGAGCCGAAACGTGTCTTCACTAAACAAGTCGGTTCGGCTTCCTTTAATGTAGAACAGTGGTGCGTAACCTTTTTTAATCCACGACCCTCAAATTAATTTATTTTAATGGAGACGATGACTTCCTAATCGTCAAAATTATGTAAGAATATAATATGAGTTTATACTGTTATAATATTGTAAAACATAACATTAGTGATATTACTCATATGTATAATAGTATTAATAATTAGTAAATTAAATTAATTTTAACTATATAATAATATCTTTTGACATTTAATATAATAACAAATCTATCAAAAATAAATAATTGTCTAAAGCGGCAACAATAAACCATCGGATAGTTACATTATAATTATTTAATGAACACATTTCATTTATATCAAAATCACCTCCATATTCCCAATTGATGTCGGCTAGCATCACACAATATAATCAAATAAATGTCAAAAGATAACAACATAAATATTACACTATTAATATTAAGACATTTTCTAAAATTGTAAAAACAATTATAATAATTATCAATAAATGACGGTATGAAGGGCAATCTTGTTAATACTCCAAAGGGCATAAATAGGCCTGTCTTGCCAGCAAGAGCGTCGATCGGTTACTGGTCACCATACAAAGAAGATTAACACGTTTTTTATTGTACGCCTGCGGAGTATTGACGAGACTTGTCAATCATATCTGAGTTTTAAATATTCATAAGTGTGTTCAATTATTATAAAATATTTTTCAATTCAAGATCTGTATATTATACGAGAAGTGAAATAAAGGTAAGAATTACTTTTAGGACTATTAAAGTTCATCCAATATTTTATCCTTTTCTGTATTACTACAATACTGACATCATTTATACAAACATTTTATTCATATGAATTAAATCGTTAATTTTAAATAATTTAAATATTTATTTAATTTAATTAATCCATAAAATAAAAAAAATACAAAATTAGAGTTTTTAAAATTAAGAACGAACCTTTAGATTTTAAATTTGTTTTTATTTGTACTCCTTGATAATAGTAAATGAAATGTCGGTTCCCGTCGTGGGCAGTCCGGCAGGGTGGGTAGGTGGTCACCATAGACCATACCCACCCAGATTCTCCAAAAATATTAGGTTTAAGCCTCAACTAAAAATTTCCCATGTAACACGAGTCGCTTGTTTGTTAGTTTGTAAAACTTATACCCACCTGGGCCTTTTAAGCCTCAGTCCATCCCTGATTCCCGTATATTTAAATATAGCTAAATTATATACTATTTTTCTCAGGATGCGGTTTATCGATTGACGATGACAGAGATATGATAGTTGGCACCAATACCATAATTTATAAAGCTGCGTCCACATTATGTCGAATGGTGTTGATCGACAATTTCGAAAAAATGTGTGTGTCACACGGCTTTGTTGAAACATGTTGGGCCGAATCAAGTTGGTACGGATCAAAGACAATCGAATCGACAACAGTAGTATGGACGTATGAAGCATGTTGCTCGACTTTTAAGCTACAACTGATTTGTCACAGAATTGTATCAACTTCAAAAACTGATAAAAACTCGTATATAGTTTTGTTTTGCTGGGTGCATTTATTTGGTTTTGCATTTTATTAATTGTCGTTTACCATTAATTCATGATGAATTGAAATGACAAACCATTTATTTTATTGAAATGTATCGTGAACTTAGTTTATTGTGGAATCCAATTGATCTACAATACAAAAATAAAAACAAAAGGTATTATAGACTAATTAAAATGGCGGTTTCTTTTGGCATTGAAAAAGTTAATGTAGAAAAAAAAATAAAAATTTGCAAAAACAATTTAAAAAATAAAAAGAAGAACGAGTCGGAAAAACTCGGAGTTTTGATATTGAGTTTTTGTTTTGATATCTTTAAGAAATACCCTAATGAAATCTCCAGTTGCCAAAAAACGCAATACAAAACTGCAAGACTCTGGCTCACTAGAATAACTTGTCTGAATGACGTGTCTTAATATATTTTTAAAATAGGAATTATTAATTTGAAAAGTTTCGAATGCTCAAGTCACATCTGTATCTAGGCTCAACTAATCAACCTCATCAAGTAATAATTTTTTTATAAATCCATCCGTACTATATTTCTTTTTGCCTCGGACAAGGCTCCACAAAACCTGCTCGGCGACGATGAACCTGTTAATTTATAATCTCTTATGATAATCTTCTGAATAACTTATTTATGTATAAATTGTCATATAAATACTATGATTTTAATATAAAGAAAAAAAACGTTCCATAAAATACACTCAATATCATGTCGGTGCACTTGTGTCCGTCGATTAATTAACACACATAAGCAAGACTTTGCACCTGAATAATTTTTGAATATATTCGGGTGTTCAAACAACACAATACAACATTTAAACAAACGTTTGGGTGTTAATAACCGTTATTATTCGGGTTAATATTGGTTAATACGGGTGTTAAGTAGTCAAGGAAAAATATTATTTTTCACTGGTGGTGGGGAGGCTGAGCCCCCCCTCCACTAATGAAACATTTATATTTTTCGTTACCCGCCTATGTAATAAATATTAATTTCTTATACAACTGTGCAACAGTTTTTTAGACCAAACTATCACTATGTTAATTTCAAGCAATTGTGTAGCTATGATTTATTTTCGGAGAAGAGGGTGTTATTTTACATGAGTATGAAGCTTATAAATTGTGATATCTATTAAAATTAAAAATACAAACACTATGTTCTACTTCTAGTTAATGCGGGCATATCGCATTCGACAAAAAATAAACTATTTTGTATTCTGCGTTTGTGTTTGTGGTATAGGCGGAAATCGGGGGGAGGGGGCTTGAGGGGACTAAGTCCCCCAGAAATATAAAGTACAGGTCTTAGTCCTCTTAGCCCTAAAAATTGTTATGTGACTAAAATACAAAAATTAATATAATTGTAAAATGTATTTTTAATAACTGAATTAAAAAAAAAATATTCTGTGATAAAAATTAAATCAAATTCGTAAGATCTTACAAACTTCTTGTCATGACTTGGAACGATCGCAATCAATGTAATATTAATAATATGTAATAATACCCGTATAGGTTATTTAATTTAATTAATTAATAATTTCTGTTTAGAATACCTACTCCAAAAATGTTTAAGATAAGGCACGTAATTGTTTTTTGTTTAAATTGTTGATTAAAAATGTCAAATTGTCAAACTTCGTAAATTGCCTTGTTGAAATAAATAATTTTTCCGCTTATGGTTTGTGGAGCGTGCACACACTAAAAACGCAATAGCTAGGACATAGCGTAATACAAAAATAATAATAATTTATACTTATGAATGTTACGATGAAATTATTACACCAACAAAAATTGACAATTCACGCCATAGACATGTGTATTACACACCATACACTGAACAAATACAAATAACGCGAACAACAATTTAGGTAATCATAAACGAGGTATCAATTATATTTCAGACTTACAGTATTGCAATAAATAACGACTCTGATTCGTAGAAGACCTATTACCTATTATTTTATAATAATACGACGTATCCGTTCGGGATAATTTTAAAAATAGTATCTCAGTTGTTTACACTTGAACATTCAACATATCATACACACCATATTATGCACACCTGTCAATATGATATATTGCTTTTGTCTTTATTTAGATACATTTAGATTAATTAACAATTTTGTATATTTGTGAAATTATTCCTGTGAATAATAATTTTACTACTAAACAACTAAAGATAAAATTCAAATAACCACAAAAAATACATACAAAGTGATATGTCACATAAAGATTGTAAAATAAAAAATTATTCGGGTTTCGGGTTAAAACCAATATTTTATTCAGGTTTTGGTTGATTCGGGTGTTTAAAAAAAAAATTATTCGGGTTATATGGGTTTTGGGTGTTTGATTTTTAAGGGTAGGGGTGTTACGGGTTCCGATTAATTCGGGTGCAAGCCCTGCACATAAGTTAATTTGGACAAGTTGAAAATTTACATGTCCACCGACATTGTCGATTAACACCATTCGGCATAGTTGGGACGTTATCAAATATATTTTATTTTCGTAATTTTATTATACGAAAATTATAAGTACTATTTATTAAGAAAATAGTTATGAATATCGTTTATCGTCGACGACGACTATTATGGCGGTGCAAAATATAGCTAAAATACACACCAAAATATTATACCGATTCTCACTTTTTAATTATATTGGTTAACGATTTTAATATATATTCTAAACCTAACCTAAATATATTGCTTCCGATTTCGGTTTTGAAAATCATTTTGATTTTTATATTGGTTTCAAATACCGATTTTCATATTTTTGATTTAGAAAGTCGGTTATACATATTTATAAATTTGATTTTGGTTTCGAACACCGGTTTTCATATTTTTTGGTTGCGATTTTGATTTAAAATATCGGTTAAGTATACATTTTTTTGATTTCCTATTGGGTTTCCAATATCGGACTTCAAATTTTGCGATTTCGATATTGATTTTAAAATGATTTTCGTTTGATTTTTCCATCTATACATGGAGAAAATGTTAATGATTTGGATGTTCTTCATAAAATTATTGGTTATAATTTGAATGGAATTCCGAAGATTGCAGACAGGCCCTGATTTACGCAAGTGCAGATGGAGTACTTGTATTTGGTCCCCAATTTCTGGGATTCCCCGATCTCCTTAAGTTGTAGAAAATAGTATTTTTAAATTAATTCCACAAACATTTATTTTTTAATATGTAATACCAACTGTTAATGTTCAGAGTTCAGTATATTTTTATCATTAAATTGTCAGTTGAATATTGATTATTTTTGTCATTTCACACCCCAGTTATAATCATTTACCATCACAAAATATTACAATAATAGTAATAGAAAATTGTTTAAACATCGGAAATATTTGATACCTAATAACTATTTATAAATTTATTCAAGACTCGAATTTCGATCCCAGTATTTACAGACGCTATGAGTATTTCATTCACAGAATTATTATTTTTAGAACCACTGATTTATATTTCATTAAATTTTGAAATTTTATAAGTTTTGAGATAGGTATTTAACACTTTTAACATATAAACATAGATTTTATTTATATATACATCTATGTAGATTTTTTCTATAACATTTTTTCGACTTGGAGAGCCCCAAAAAAAATTGTGCACTTGGCCCTAATTTTATTAAACTAGGTCCTGATTGCAGGTCATTAATTTTTGTTGGGTATGAAAATTGCTCTTCTGCAATAATAAGAAGTGAAAATTGTGAATCATCAAATAAATAGCTGTTAAATATCTAATCAGTAAAGTTTGTCACATCACGTGATATAAGACACTCAAACACATTTGTATATGTATAATGCTTGTCTGCTTGTTGCAGATTAGGTACTATCGAATTTGACTTATTTTTGGAGGTATTTTATGATTCCCAAATTTAGAGTTTAAAAAAAAAACAAAACTAACTAAAACTAATAACAAAAAATGTATTACTATAACTGAGAAAAATGTATTTACACTCAAACTTTCAAAATCTCGATTTAAATATTAGTCATATGTACATACGTGCATATACCTACTGCAGTGAATAAACTTAAATTTCAAAAGAACCAAGAAAAAGATTTATTATCATATCAATGTTTACCGAAATGTAAGTAACCGATAATAACGAAAATCTACACAGAACCATGAGCAGACGGCGGATAACACAAATTTGACTCCATCATCAATATGGTGAAATACAGGAAGTTAAAATAATATCGTGTAACGCTCAAATTTGTTCGTATATCTTGTATTATTATTACCTCGTTGATCTGCATGTCGACTTGCCGATCGATGACACCGTAAAAATTTCCTGTGCACAGGCTGTTGGTCTGCCGCAGCCGTCTGTGCTGAATGCGACTACTAGAGTTGCTGCCACCGCGGTCGGGATTAGGGGACAGCCTAGACGGCACGGCCGAACACACCAATTGCTGCTTGCAAAGCTCGTGCAAGTTGGGTAGCGAACCCATCACTGACGGCAGGAGTTCGCTGGGTCCGCGAGACGAATGCTATCTACTACGCTCGAGCGTCACATAACACGCTCGGCGTTTGACGCTCGGCAACGGCAGCGTAGTGATTGCGTGTATATCTTTACGAGGACGACAACCACTACTTTTACCAACAATGACAACGCCGACGAGAACAAAAGAAATGATATTACGTGAGCGCGGACGGCTCGCACAAGATTTGGTCGTCAACGGCCGCGTTCGCACTGTACCCGCGCGTATCACTATTTGTACACTGTATGTGTGCGTACGCGTGTCCCTCTATTCGTGTATGCGACCGTGTCGCATGCCAGTGTGTGTGTGTACGAGCATGCGCACGCGTATGACCCGAGATGCTGTAGCCACGGTAGCGACCCGGACCGATAATAGTGACGCGTGATATCTGAGCGCGGCCGCGGCGGCTCCGCCCAGGCGTGGATCGATATGGACGCCACACTGAGCGACCTCGAACGCGAGACGCACCGTTGACGTTGGTGACGGACACGACGGCTGTCCCCGTTGCTCCCGCAACCATCACAACACACGACTGTCCGTTCTATGTTATAGCCTGTTGCATGATGTGCTTACATTTACGCGCCTCGTACTAACAATATATCCTTGGACGATCCTAGGGTTTGTTCTTAGGATAACTTAGGATGAAAGATGAAATTTAACAATACATACCGATCACTAATAATTAATGTATATAAAATAAGAATATCTTTAAAAAATACCATAAATACAGAATGCTGCAACACTGGGGCAATAATATCTATATCTGATGATAATAAAATCACCATACGATTCCGATCATCGTGTTCGCAATGGCATGAGTAAATCTATTTATTCCATTCAGTGAAGTATGTAACGTGACAAAATCTCAAACCGTTAATATACTTAATCAACGTTAAATCGTCCAGTCGATTAATATATATATACGGATGTCATGAAATCATTATTTAATTATGCATGTGTTGCTTGCCGTCGTTCAATCGTAAAGATGGTGATGATTTAGGGAAATATTCCAAATAAAATACTCAATCTAAGTTAAACTGTTTATTTGAAATTTCTCTAAGGATAATTAATTTAACAAATGATCTGGCGTGGAGGTGCTCACTAATACACGTATAAACCACATCTGAATATTGGTCTATTCCCAACCCCCTTATATACTTAGGTCTCGTGGGAATTGGCCGCGCATTTCTATGTAATAAATTATTTCCAATTATTGTTACTACCCTGAGGTGCTAAATTGTAATTTAAATGGTTGATCTCGGTAATATTACTATTCGCACATTTCTCATATTTTGTTATGCGCTTTTATTAATTGCATTTATTATAATACTTTGAAATGTAGCCTGACAGCTCATATTCGTGTTACCCTGGGGTCTTAATCATTCCTTTCTATATTGTTCACCGATTTCTACTATTTATGTGATCCCCCTATGTATTGGTAGTTATAAGGACCTACATTTATGTATGTCCGTAACACATGTCACTCACAATACATCATGAAAATCCCTTCCCACTTATAGCAAAAATTACTTATTCTTTTGATCCTTGGGGAAATTACCATTGGGTATATCTTTACTAGACGGCTGACATGAACTCCAACCCAATACTACATTTATCAATTCGGAGTTAAATTTAATGACCTTAATTTTAGCCGGGTCATTTTTCCATTTTAAATTGGATCGTTAATTGTTAAAACTGAAAATAAAATTAAAATAACAATTAGATAATAATATTTATGATGGTAATAAATTATAAAATTAATTTTTGTCAATCTTTGATTAACTTAAAAACAAATCATTCTCATTACAACCAATTTGGTACACATTTTAAGGAAATAAAACTAAATAAAAATTACCAGATTTTAAAGTTTGAAGAGATTCTTCATCAGTAGCAACATTGTTCTCTGTGTACTCTGTGTGATCTGGGTTCGCTAAAAAATAATATAATACATATAATTAATAAAATGATCTGAATAAGTTATAGCAAATCAGCAAAAAGTAGTAGGTACTTACCTGTACTTAGTAATGAAAGGTATTCTTGATCAACATAAATTTTAATATTAGTTTGGTTCACTATTATCATTTGATCATTATTTGGTACTACTGAAAATAAAATCAACATATTAAATTTTATTTTGTAATATTAATTAGATATGATGGTTAAAAACTATAATAGGTGGTAATTTATAATTTAAATATTTTAAAACTTAAAAGTAAATATAATATTTACTATTTTTATTCATTAAAATATAATATTATGTTAATTTCAACCAATTTGAAGTACTTAAGAAAATAAAACTAAATAAAAATTACCAGATTTTAGGGTTTGAAAAGATTCTTCATCTATAACATAGTGATCTGGGTAATTTTGGTAAATAATATTTAATAATAATGCATTTAAATACCTGAATTTTCCGTAGATTTTAAGACATATGAAGCAAGTAATTTCGAAATGTCACAATTTCTGCCTTTAGAGCTTTTCATTTTTTTATTTTTACATTTTTCTACATGCCTTTACCAATTAGTTGTGTTTAATTTGTCTCTTTTTCTGCCATAAGTAGAACAGACATTTAATAACCCTGTACGAGAGTTCGTGATAGCTAGTATTAAGTAAACAACGAGTAACGAAATATATTTTTTAAAAATAAGTAAAATTAACACTCTTAATTTTACATACAATAAAATTCATAACTTATTATTACTCAACACTAAATAAATTAAGAATGGTCACATTATTTAGCGTTTAAGGTGGGGGCACCTATGTCTTTTAAAAATTCCGAAAGTTACGGTACAAAGGTTCTTGGTTTAGAATGGCACCTCGATGGCGATTATTTGAGTTGCACACTAAGTCTTGAACCGTCACAAGTATTTACAAAACGCGGCATTTTATCTCTGGTCGCGCGGATATTCGATCCGTTAGTGGTGTTCGGACCCGTGATGTTTTTGGCCAAAACGATAATGCAACGGACGGGGAAACACAGTCTGTCGTGGGATGCCGACATACATATCGAATGGTCCGCTTTTATTTCAGACCTGCCGGCGTTATTAACGATCCGTGTACCCCGTTACATAAATGCGAGAAAAGGTGCGCCGTGCTACCTGCTGGGGTTTTGTGATACATCTCATCTCGGTTACGCCGCGGTTGTATAAGCGCGTATGGCCGATGTATCTGCTGATACAACGGTGTTCTTAATCGGAACTAAAACAAAATTAGCTCCCGTAAAACAACTAACCATCCCTCGGCTAAAGTTAAACGTTGCGGTGTTATTAGCTCGATGGTTAGGCCGTATTCGGAATATAGTAGCACCGTTGCTCAACATTGTCGGAGTGCGTACATGGACTGACTCAACGATAGTGTTGTCCTGGTTAACTGTCCCGCACGAATCATTCAAAGTGTACATGTCGAATCGTGTGCACCAAATCCGTACGCTGTTGCCCGACTGTGGCTGGCAGTACATTGATTCATTGAATAATCCTGCCGACTGTGTGTCGCGCGGTTAATACCACACTATCATTACGTGTAATAGGCACGTACATTTTTTCTTACGAATAATTTACTACGATCTTAGCGCGCGTAGAAGCTGTTTTAAACTCGCGCCCGATCACGCCCGCGTCCACCGATCCACACGATTTGGATTGTTTAACTCCGGGACATTTTCTAATCGGGCAACCGATGCTCGCCGTTCCGCCGAGATCCACCTCAGATACGAAGCGCAATTTGTTCAACCGGTGGAAACTAATGGACCAATGCCATCAGGCGATCTGGCGCCAATGGTCAGTCGAGTTTTTGACGTCGTTGCAGGAGCGATCAAAGTAGACCGCTAAAACCAAAAATATTAAAATAGGCGACATGGTTGTGGTTATGGAAACCCAAAACCCGCCACTTTTATGGCGACTCGGCCGTGTAATTGAATTGGCTCCGAGGACTGACGGTCAGGTCCGAGTCGCTCGGGTGTTAACGCGTGCTGGAGTGTCCACCCGCTCAGTGGTCAAACTTGTACCATTATTCACCGATTAACCTAACCATGGCTCTTTTCACGTCCTTGATATAGTTATAAACACTGTAGCAACTTTAGGACGCGATCAACACATCACTCCCACATACTCACAATTTCGTCACTACTTGGTATCCGCGTTGTTAACTTGGGGTGCACGACATGTGAGTGGTGGGATCAGTCACCTTATTAACTTAATGATATTTGCCTTTATACATGTACTTTGTTTTATACGAACCATATGTTCACTTCTTTTGTTCTGTCTTATGTAATTTTTTTTATAAAATTATAGCACTCACCACATGATCGGCATATACCATTTTGACAAACGTATCAAGACACCATTACTTCAATTCTACCACGCTGGTCTCCAAGGTGATCCGGTTCTCTCGCTATGTGAGGCAAGGCACACGGGGGGAGGATATTCGAACACAGTTAAATTCCCGCTGGCTTAACCCGCTCAACTGGAGATAATGCCTTGCGGTTCAACTTTCCCCCCTTTGTACATACGGCCTAAAGCAACGGCAGGCAAAAGCCGTTGGTGAAATCAGCCCGGTTGTCTTTTCTCGATCGTTGCGGCGTCATGGTTGGTTTTTGTGCGGACGTTTTAGGCCGCTGTCGTGGAAAGTCACGTGATCGCGGGGCGAGGACCGGCTCGCGGCTGTCGTGCCACAGTTCTGTGCGAGTTTTTCCTGTTTCTTTTTGGTAACGAAATTTAGTTATGATCGATACGCCGGAACTACAGTGGGCACATGAAAAAGTGATTGCGTAGTGCCGTGTTTATAGGAGTGGACGTTTCTTCACCGTGCGTGCACGATTGAACGTTCCAGTGATCCAAAGGGCAACTTCGGCTCGAGTGCTTTGCAGTGGTCAACCGATCAGGTGGTGCCTTTTTATATATATATACATAATACGATTTATGTGCGTTATTGCCAATATTGCATTTTGGATAGTTTATTGTTCATTATTGTATTATTGCCCATACGGCACATCGTTTTGTTGGTATAGTTATATATTTTGTATTACCATGATTATTATTATTGTTATTATTATTAATATTTTCCCCTCCTTGGGCGCCCGTCCCTGTCTTTTTTGTATTATTTAATTGTTCTTGAATAGTAAGGCGGTGCTATTTGGTGCTGTCATTTAATAACAACAAAAACTTATTTATTTTATTATATACAATTACGACTGGCCAACTTAAACCCAACACCTCACGAGTCGTCGCCGCCAACCGCCATATTCGCAGGAACGGCGTCAACGAGCAACATATTTAACACTTCTGTATTATACTCAGTGACGTATTTATATGCAGGCACTATAAGCACGTACCTACAGCGGCAAATTTTGAGGAGCGGCATATTTTTAAGGGATTTTTTTTTCGATAATTATGGTATTGTATATTGACTTTGTGAGACTTATTATATCGTTTTCTGTTATTGTAAAATGCTCTAATATCCACAACAGCCTACAAGATTATTTTAAATTATTGAAAACAATGGCATTGAATTAAAATAGAATTCGAATTTACTATTTTTATAGTTTCTTATCGCCGCGCGCCTTCTTTTGGGAATATTCACAATAATTATTGACAATAATAGCATTGATTATAGAATAGATAAATAGTCAACGCAATGTTAATATTTGGCGACTACTCGTAAGATGCAACCGCTATGGAGCGCTGGCGTCGCTGTGATGCAAGGAGGTGGTACCTCTCTCATAGGTAGATGAACGACGAACGCGGTGGGAGCTAGGATGCAAGGTGGTGGTACCTCTATCATAGGTAGATGAACGACGAACGCGGTGGGTGCTAGATGCAAGGTGGTGGTACCTCTATCATAGATAGTCATGAAGACGGGAAGGCAATTACGTGGGGTCGGCGAAAAATACCGTCTTTCTATTTATAGAATTATTTTTCATGTATAATGAAAAATTGAAGTACCATTATATTTATTCCCATTATAATCGATAAAATTAGTGATTATTATTTTATTATCACTATTTCGTCAATATTTTACGATTTACTCTGTGAACATTATTACAACATTATTAGCAACTTATTTTGTTATTTGTATATTATTTATCAAACACATATAAACTGATTTTTTGTTTTGGAGTTTTGGTTTAGGTACCTATAATGAACAATATAGGTAAATCTATATAAAAAAACTATATCACAAAGTTCATGTTAAGTACTAATTAATTAATTATAAAAAACAAATAATACCTATTTAAAATTTGTTTTAAATATTTTTATAAAAGTATTTTAATAATGCTTTAATACATAACAAAAAAAGTATTATTTATTACACTGGAGTAATAATAGTTGGATACTTTATTTTTTTTTCTTGCTTAATTATCAAAACATTGTATAATTAGTATGGTCATTACACCAATAAATTTTCATAATACCTATGTATGATTATTTTCAAACAATTATTATATTTGGTTTATCTCTACGTCTACAGGAAACTCAAGTTTGTTCTCAATTGAACAGGAAAAACTTCACAATAGGTACATTTGTCAAGAGCATTTCCCCCCGAGAGCTTTACAAATATATTTAATAAAATCCGTTTAGTAAGCACTGCTCTTCCATATAAATATAAATCTGAGCAAAAACAACAACCATCTACATTATTAGGTTTTAACCAAAATGATGCATCTGAACAAGAATGTCTTACAATTTCAACTCCAGTAAATACTTATACACACACAAAATCAGACATGGTAGAGTTAGTTTTTTCTAGCTCCTCTTCATCGTTATCTATTCCTAATAAAACTAAAATTACAGATATAATCCAAATGCCAGACTCAAATTTAAAAAGGAAATGTGATTTGTTAGAAAAAGATACTCCTAGAAAATTAATTTTAAAACAAAAAAATAAAATTATTCATAATAAAATCACACATATTTCAAAATTAAAAAAAAAGAGGTAGATGTTTTAATCGCTATAATAATTTAAAAAATTCAATAAATTTACATAAATTTTCATCAATTAACTCCAAAGCAATTGTGACTATGCAATTAAAAGATAGACAACGTCCATAGACATTAAATAAAAAAAAATTGGCTTTAAATTTATATTATAAATCACCCAGTGCATATAAATTTTTACGTTCCCAAAAAGTAAATTTACCAGGACTTTCAACAATTCGTCATTGGATAGGTCAATCAAAATTCTTACCAGGTTTTAATCAAATATTTTTCAGTCATCTTAAAAAAAAAAATTGAATCAACTGATTATAAAGAAAAAGTATGCACTGTTTGTTTCGATTAGATGTATATAACAGAATTTATAGAATATTCCAAAGAATTTGATTTCATTGAAGGTTTTGAAGACTTAGGTCAATATGGCAGGACAAATAAAAGTGCTAACTGTGTTCTGGTGTTTATGGCTCGAGGTATTTATTCACCGTGGAAATTTCCAGTCGCCTATTTTCTTTCTCATTCTGGTTTTGACAAAATCAATTTAAAAAATTTAATAATTGACGTCCTTAAAAATTTATTTGAAGTAGGATTGTGTTCAAAAGTTGTTGTATGCAATCAAGGCACAAATAATCAAAGTACTTTAAAATCATTAAATATTTCAGAAGATAGCCCATATTTTTATGTTGATAATAATAAAATATTTTCTATATTTGACGTTCCACATTTAATTAAAAGTGTAAGAAATAATTTAATTGAAGCCCGTTTTATTAAAGGTGATAATATAATCTCCTTTGATGACATAAAAAAACTTATGAGTTAGACATAAAAAATCACAAAAGTAGGTCTCTCATTAAAATAACAGATGCTCATATTTATCCAAATTCTTTTCAAAAAATGCGTGTTAAATTAGCCACACAATTACTAAGCAATTCAATGTCAGCAACAATCCGAACTTGCATACAAACAGGACAACTTCTAAATAGCACTGCTTCAAACACAGCAGATTTTATTGAGTTTATTAATAATTTATTTGATTGTTTAAATAGCCGGTCTTTATATAGCCATAATCCATATCTCTGTGCATTAACTGATTCAGGTACTGTAAAACATTTTTTATTAGAAGTTTCGCAATACTTCACAGATTTACATAAATTAAAAAAAGGAAAATTAACACAATCACCCTGTTTTAAAGGTTTTAAGCAGACCATGGTGTATTGCAATTTTTTGAAGAAGAAAAATCTAATTATATAGTATTTTTAATGACCTACCGTTTGAATCAGGATGTATTAGAAAATCTTTTTAGTATTTTTCGACAAAAGGGTGGTTATAACAAGAATCCAACAGCCAGAACGATTAGGACTTCGATAAGAAGTAATTGTATTTTTTCTTTATGCACATCTACTAGAACAAATTGTGAGAAACTGTTGAAAAACTGAGTAATTTCGGTAAAATCTGTAAAATTCCGCCGTAAACGGATTTAATCATATTTAATTATCAATTTAATCATATCATTTAAAATAGTAAATCATTAGGTACGAGTGCTAGGAATTAAATATCAATAAAATGTATAAATAACTCTGACCACAATGGCGCAATACAATACTGAGTTATGAGCACCCGTGGCCCGCCCCGCCCAGTGCGGCAGCGCTTAACACTCATTCTGTATTTATCTATACAGATTGTAAAATAATTATTTTTTCTATTATACAACGCATTCTATCGGCAGCTAGAACAAACATAATTTTAGTAGCCTAATATCTCTATACCATGGACTATCTATCTATTCTATAATCAATGATAATAGTATAATCTAATAATATCAAGATGCACGCCGGTTCTATACGAATATTTTGTTGACGCTCTTTTATTTTATTTCTGGAGAAGTGATAATAATTAATTATAATTCAATTTGTGCGTACCGGTCATATTGCGTAGTGTAAAGTTCTTACCGCTGTAGCTGCGTCGCTTTTATTTGTCTACTTATTATATCGTTGTTGGTTTTTTTTTAAATATCATATTTATTTTGTGAATATGAGTACGAATAGAAATCGGTTAAGTGGTGACCAATATAAAAAAATTGCTAAATTAAAAAGTGAAAAGTTGCACCTCCCTCTTTTCCGACTGATAACTATTATTCATTTTGACAATCACTTTTCATAGTACCAAAACGACTACTAAAGTACTTAAACAGTTTTAAGCCCTAGTTGTGTCTGAAAAATGTTCAGTTACTAAACTGTTTAGTAGTTAGTAAATCACTTACCACTCGACTAAATTACTGGTATAGTCTGAACTAGCTGAATAATATATGACAGAATAGACGAAATAGACGACAGAATAATAATTCTAAAATTATTTAAAATTACCAACGATCAAATCAAAACAATTTGACACTGGATGCAAATTCTAAATAAGCATAAAGCACCATTAAAATATAACAAACGTTTAAAATAATTTTTAAGTTTTTTAAAACATTTCTGTAGCCCACTAGGCTCCCCCTATATACACCACTGCACATATCATTGTCTTGTTGTCCAACTGTATTTCGTTAAATCACTTTAATATTTTCAGGAGTTAAAATAATTTTTTTCAAAAATATATTTTTTTTTTTTTGCTTTTCATCATGAGGCATATCAATTATTTTACAACCCATTTCAACAACTCCGTAATCATCATCAAGCCCACAAAACAACTTTTATTTTTTCAGTGTAAACCTATAAATAATAAGATTTAGTAATAAAATATCAATTTTTTCGTAGTTATAAAACATTTTACGTAGGTTTTTTAAAATTTAATCATCGTTTTTTTGATAAGTCATACTTTTTTCAACTTTTTTAATAAATTTGTTTGTAATTATACCAGGACTAATGCTAGTTACGGCTACTATTGTGAGGAGTTTCATATGTTCGTCAAGTTAGCACCGGCACATTATGCTAGAGTTATGTAAATAGTATCAAAAATTTGCTAGGAATTAGCTAAATTTTGCTAGGGCATTTTTGGAATTTGCTAGGGCTCCTGTCGTCCAAGGGGGAGGTTCCAAATTTGGCATCAGCACCGGCACGTTGTCCGATTTTAAAAAAAAATATATTAAATCAATCAACTGAATTTGCTAGATTTTGCTAGGGCCCCTAAACTTTGATAATCCGCAAACAAATATGCCGGTGCTATCTTTGTGGGCGCACCGGCACTATGTTCGATTTCAAAAAAAAATATGTCAAATTATTCAACTGAATTTGCTAGATTTTGCTAGGGCATTTTTGGAATTTGCTAGGAGGTTTAAATCGGGGTACATATTTTTAAATATTTCTATTTGGCTAGGAGCTTTTAAAAATATCTTTTTGACTGTAGATATTAATTTACCTACTTTTATCAATTTTGATCGTATGGTTTCTGCTATTCCGTACTAAACACGTTAAATGGATTATTTTGGAGGAAAAGCATTTAATTTGTTGAAATATGTAGGAAAAATGGAATTATTAAGAAATATGTAAAATCATTTACTTATGGCAAAAAAGGTAAAACAAAGTTGATTTTTGATGGGTTTAAATATTATATTATCAAAATATATATATATATATATCAAAACAGGTGCGTACAAAGGAATTTTTTATGGGGGTGTCCAAAATTTTTATTTTATCTGTTTTCTAATTATAATTATAGTTTATCTCAATATTAACAAATTACTGTTAATATACTATAATATGGTTTATACATAATAGATATACTAAATGATCTATATACATGGGCGCCGTGAGGGGGGTGCAAGGGGGTGCATTTGCACCCCCTTGGCTTGACAAAAAAAAAAAAAAATTAAAAAATTAAATTAAAAAAATTGAATGGTATTAAAACTATTTTATTTTGCATAATTATCTACATTATTTCTATTATTTATTATTATACATTTATACTTATTTTACAATATTGTCCATATAATATATTATTTATATTATGTAATATAATAATTATTTTTTAAATAATAATTGTAAACGCCTAGGTTTTTTTCCAAATTCTTCAATTGAATTTTCAATGAATTTGGTATCCTCTCCTAGTCTTTTTCTATGTACACTCATCATACACAATCCGGACAATCGGTTATCACCCATAGTGGCTCTGTTCCATGTTTTGACTCGTCTTAAAGTACTGAATGAACGTTCAATGCTGCAAGTTGTTGTTGGAAGAGTTGCTCCGATCTTGATTGCGTTGGCTACAGCTGGATAAAAATCTTTTGACATTTCGATCAAATCTAAGTATTCAATAGAATCTAATGGTTTTTCACCATTATTCCACATTTCATACCATGTTGTGGCTTCGGTTACAAAATTTGATGACAAAATATTTCCATAGAGTTTTACAATATCATTTGATGTGCAAATAAACTGTACTTTACTCATGATTTTCATAGCATAAGGATGAAGATCCATTAGAGAAAATGATTGATTGTGAATTTTAGAAAAGCGATCTTTTAATGATGATATAACTGAATCTAGATAAGGAACGAAAATGGATATTCTGAAAAACTCTTCATGGTTTGTAGATAATGTAAGATTTGATCTTTGAGGTGGAACTCGAGGTGGACGTATTTCAACATCAAGTTCTTCAGCGATTTCTTTAGATTTTGCAAATAATACGGTAAATTCAGTGGACGCACAATTTCTATACAACTGCAAAGTATCAACTAGTTTGGTTATGTGATTGTTCACCGTTTTCAAATTTATATTAACTTGTTGAAGTAGATTGCATACTGGTTCAAATTTAGCGGAATAAACAGCTATTACTTGCAATGTAACAATAAAAACTGGTGTAGTAGCAGCAGTAAAGAGTTGATAAGATTTAATTTTGGTTTTTGAATTTGCTGTACTTTTTGATAGTTCTTCCAAAGCTTTGACAATAACAATAAAATTGTCAGCAAAAATGCTAATACTCTTATATTTTGCTGACCAACGAGTTTCACAGAGTAAAGGAATATTGGGAATAATTTGTCTACGCAATGTGCTCTCTCTAAAAAAATTTATTATTTCTTTTATGATCCCGGTTGTATTTCTTACTTCACTTACGTTATTTAAATCATTAAATACAAGATTCAATACGTGACTAGCACAATGGAAGAATAGCGCCATAGGATAAGCTTCATTAATTAATTTTTGAACGCCACTTATATGCCAGCCATTGTAGCGCTTCCATCATATTCTTGGCCCACAAGTCGATTCAAATCTAAATTACAACTTTCTAAAAATTCAATGATGGTTTTGGCAATGGATTTAGAATCTAGTTTTGTAAGAGGCGAGTAACCAAGAAATTCTTCACAAATTTTGTGTTTTTGAAACTTAACGTCGTAAAACAAATACCGAACACCTATTGACAATTGTTCGGTGCCACTTATATCGGCAGTCTCGTCAGCTAAGACCGAAAAAACAGATGAAAGTTTCACTTCTTCAATAATGTTTTGTCGAAGTACATTAGCACAAGTTTTAATTAGTTCATTTTGAACTTCATGTGAGATATATAACGCATTTTTAGCTCCAGACTTTAAATGCTTATTCAAAACTTCATCCCCCGATTCGACACGGAATTGTAATAAATCTGTATAAACTGAACCTTCGTCATTTTTACCTCTTAGTGGAAGATCGTGCTTTGCACAAAATAAGATTGACGATATGATAGAACGAAGTTTCACCCTGTTTTCTTCTATTTCTCTATTAAATGCCGAATCTATTTGCTCATGAACACTCAATTGTTTTCTCTCTTTTGAGTTTAAAAAATGTTGTGACGCATTAATTGCGTCTTTATGCCAAATACTAATTTCATGAGCTTTTGAAACCTCGTTAAATTTTTGATATTTTATGCATGGTGAAACAATGAATGCTCCTTGAACACCTCTATGTACTCGAGGTCGAAATAATACACAAACGCGACATAGTGGCCTTTAGAAACAGCTGAGTAACTTAGCCATGGATAAAGTGCAAACCATTCTATACGAAATACTCTCGTAGAGCCGTTGGTAAAATCTTTTTTGAAGTCATATATTTTTGATGGAACCCAGAGGTCCTTCAATAACTTTAAACGTAATTCGTCATCAACGTAGGAATTCAAATACAGTCCAATATCTAATTTATTAGCACCAACAGTCAACTGATGAAGGAGTTGTGGCACTTCTTTTTGTTGGCTACTATTAGAACTATTAGTACTTAAATTACTTAAATTACCTATGTCATGATTGCCTTCATTTATACTTGATGGACTTAATTCTATCTTGCGTTTCTTTTGCAAAAAATTTCGTATGTCAATCATTTTTATATATTAATAATTTTACGTAAGAACTAAAATAATAAGCACGTTGAGATATACACACACGGACACACGACTGTCGACTAATAATGATTCCGATTTTATCGTATAGTGTCGATGGATGTATAGGACATGTCAGTTGTCACGTGTATAATATACACTGTATGTCTGTATATTCAATATATAAATCGGTCATTTTTATCGCATGCGATAAGCTTACGAGTTGTCGATCATTATCGGATTTTCTAATCGCAGCCAATATCCCGCATTACTTTGACATTACTTCTGACGAATAAAACAAAAATAACTTTGTATCGTCCTTTAATTTGAAAAAATATTTCTACGTATTTAACTAAAATTATTTATACATTATTTAAAAATCGGCATATACTATGCACGATGCACCCCCTTGACAAAATTCCTGCCGGCGCCTATGTCTATATACTTTGTATATTGAAGATAATGGGAAATTAAAATACACAATATACTATTATTATGCTATTTACTGTTAAATAGTTGAGTATGTAGAAATTTCAATGGGGAGGTCTAGATCCGAACACCACCCCTTAGGTACGCCCTTATATCAAAATTAACAATGCTCAAAATAATATAAAAAAATTCCAAAAAAAGAAAAATTCAAATGAAATTAGTAGATATATTTTTGTCAAAACTGTTTCTTTTAATTATAAGATTTTTTAAAACCTGACCTATACTTACGAATGTAATTTTTTTAAAACTTGACATATACTTGTATAATAATTTATATTTTTTGTGAAATTTTTAAATGTTTAAAAATGATGATATGTGTTTTTTCAAAACTCTATCGAGACAATATTTGATCTATGCTTGTTTTATACTTTATAAATAGTTTAATAGAATGGACATATTATAATATGAAAATATGTAATATTTTAAAAACTCTAATGTACTCGTAATTGTGCCCATATTCGACTAATATATTATTATTGTCTACTTGTATTAAAATGTATAATAAAAGAATATGTAATAAATTGTACATAGTAACAATTGTACATAGTTTTCAAACGTCTTTTCACAAAAATACATTTTGGCGGAAACGGAAATCATACCTTATTCATTTCTAGCAAAATTGGACTATGCGTTAATCAGGGAACCGGATTTTTGGGGGAAACGGGACATGCTCATATTACAGTCGTTAATCGTCTTTTGAATCCGTTATCTTATCGGACGGTGAAACCCAAAAGCGCAAATGGTCTATTTTTTTCGATGGACCAAAAGCGCAAATTAATTTTGCACTTTTGTACCTTAGTAGTGTGATAAAAGCGTAAAAAGAAATATTGCACCCGTTACACTATAAGTTTCATTTTAAGATTGTTAATAATTACTACAAATCGAAATGAAACATTTTGTCATGTAGATGAAGAATCAAAAATTGTAATTTTCATAACCAAGAGCAATTTTATATACAGTTTATGTTCTACATAAATAAATATATGTTTAAGTGGTGTATTGTATGTTGCCATCCAAAACAACTGATATTTATGCCTAAATGTGGCATTTAATAAAAACCTAACCTAACCTAACGAATTAAAACCTCAAAATATACTTATGGATTTTGAATTATCTGCTCATAATGATTATAAATGTTTATAATTTTGTGTATTTTTCCATATGCACAAATTAAATGTTGCCGGTTTCACCTAGCATAAGCTTGGTACAGACAAATTGAAAAATTGGAACTTAAAATTAAATATGATAAAAATTGATCAAAAATTTCAAATTGGTTAAAGTATTTTATGTTAATAAAATCCGGCAAAAATGCCGGGTCCGGCAAAAAAACCTCCCGTATTTAGAGCTTACGCTGTGTGAGTTGTGGTGTTGGTACAACTATGAAAAGGGTATCGATCGATAGCGGTGTACGTGCCATTTTTAGTAGGCGCAATGGCGTGAACTGGTTAATATCGTGCTTTTGTTGTAAAGGAGTATATCCGTAATGGTGGTTCTGCGATTTCTACTCAGCGAGCATTTCGTATCCGGTTCAAACTTGGCCGACATGATTCTGTTCGGGATAGAAAAACAATGCTCGTTTAGGTGTCCAACTTTAGAGCAACGGGTTCTGCACTGAAGAAAAAAACGCCTGGCCGACCTTTGACCATAACAAAACCGGAAAATGTCGCACGTGTGAGGGCGTCCATCCAGAAATCTCCAAGGCGTTCAGCAGTTAAACATGCAGCTGCCCTGGGACTTTCTAATAGGAGTGTAAGAAGAATCTTATACAGAGATCTTCATATGCACCCATACAAAATGATGATTACACAAGCACTAAGTGAGAGAGATTTTGAAACTCGTAGAGCAGTGTATGAAGACATTCTTCAGAACATTCCCGCTGGTAGTTTTGATTTCGTCTGATGAGGCCCACTTCTACTTGTCTGGTATTGTTAATAAATAAAATTACCGTTACTGGGCAGTAGAAAATCCTCAAGAACTTAATCAACGGCCACTTCACAGCCCATATGTGACAGTTTGGTGTGCAGTATCTGATTTTGGTGTGTTAGGTCCGTATTTTTTTGAAGAAAATGGACTATAAGTAACGGTTAATTCGGACGGTATTGACAGAAGTTATGTTCAAAACAAAGTAATAATTGTATTTAATGTAAAATGGCATATTATGTGTAATTCAAAAATAAAAGAATTTGTTCTGTATCTTTGTTTATTAATTTGCAATTACTTTTTGAAATATGGGAGTTTTTTTGCCGGACCCTGTATTATATTATATAATAATTTATGTGAAAATATTTATTATTTAGTTCTGTTTTATTTAATCATTCTTTTTACTTTTTAGTAATTATTTTTAATGATTTAAGTATAAATTTAAAACTGAGCTGGATTTTGCAGGTCTGCCCATAGCCGTAAACACGCCTATGGGTATACGGTTATTCTTAGTTATTTATATTTTAAAGTTTGACATAAATATATAACTATAATTTTTGATTTACTCAACCACAAAACAATAACAATTTCTCAGAACATTTATAAATAAAATTATATTTATATTTATACATTATATTTCAATGGAATATTTCGAATGATTATTTCGAGACATCCCGTGATTATAAAACTGTCTCGATTACTAATACTTCGATTATTGAAATAATTCGATTATGCCTATCACTAATCACGTATCTCGATTATTAATATTTCGAATGATTATTTCGAGACATCTCTCGATTATAAAAATGTCTCGAATGGTATTTCAATTATTGAAATC
This sequence comes from Sipha flava, assembly GCF_003268045.1. Taxonomy (NCBI): domain Eukaryota; kingdom Metazoa; phylum Arthropoda; class Insecta; order Hemiptera; family Aphididae; genus Sipha; species Sipha flava. The sequence goes on from NW_020272935.1 coordinate 457,532, forward strand.
ATTTGATTATGCCCAGTGGCGCCGAACTACAAAAAATGCAGTATGGCAAATATTAAATTTTTATAGTACCTACCCGCCTACCAATTGATGTAAACGGTAGGGGTTGAAACCCTACCATAATATTGTATTCAAAATTGATATTAAAACATAAACATTATATTTATTTTCATATTATGACATCAATAATTTATGATATAGCCGATATAGGTGTTCACTTTATATATTAAATAATATTTATTTTACGTACGTCCCGTATTATACGGCAATGTCCCGTAATTCATGACAGTGTCCCGGTGTCCCCGTAATAGATCAAATATCGTAAAAATGTCCCGTATTTCCCGTAAAAATAGAATTACCAACCGCAACGTCACGATGTGTCTGGTCTATGCGTTCCAATCACTTATGTAACAAAACGTAAAGTCCGTATAGCTTTTTTATTTTGTTAACTTTTAATCATAATAATAATAATAATAATAATAATAATAATAATAATAATGAATAATAATAATTATTGTTGTTTTACAATCAGGTGTACAATTAATATATATATATAATAATAATACTCGTTGTCGAGTTTACAAATCTTCACACGATATATATTTATATTACGGGGTATTACTCACTATGCCGCGATATTAGCGTTCGTACTAGGAAATTTACAAGAAGGTCAACCGTCCTGACCATAGTATGCTACGCTGTTATAGCAACGTAGCCTATGGTCGCGTCGAATGACTCCTAGTACTTACTAATACACGGGTGAAGAGTGGATGATGATTCGGTATCGCAAACGATGGACGTGGAGGTCTGAGCAGCAACGTTGAATAATGCACTCGACGTACACTGTACGGATGGTGGCTCGTTCAACTCCGACGGCGACGGCTCACACTTTCAGTAGTGACGACTCCTATGCTCTTCGGCAGTAAGGGTGACGATTGAGCTGCTGCCTCTCTCTTCACCAATAAGTCCTATGTCTACACCATTATTTCTATTAATATTAAAATGTATCACGTTCATACTAATCAGTTGTAGGCAATGTAATAGGCATTATTATGCATTTATGCAGTAAACAAATTATTTACCCAGCACCCAGTACCCACCCACCACATAATTCACTATGACAATCGCCATACTTGGATATTGGGTTCGACGCCACTGATTATGCACATCACTCGTGACAAGAACATGAAAACTGCATGGCGTTGGTTCTGCAATGGATGTTGCAAGAAAAACCGATCGGGTCCTACGGTGTTTTCGTGTTGTGTATCTGATCACACTGATCAACATCGGCAGGAGGCACCATCCTTCTTCACGTCTATGTTGATTGTTTTGAATTTTAACGGTTTACGACGTGCCCGACAACAAATGGCACATCGCATTGTACGGGCAGTTGTGCTAGTGCAGTGCTGTACCAAATTTTCAATTATTCTTACGTCCGGCCATTACATGAACATCATTACATAATTCTTCCGCCATACTGTTTGTTCTTTAGCAATCTAGGTCTTTTGAAAACAATTTCAATTTGTATTCTTCCTTGAACAGCATCGGCCATCGTTTTTTCACGTCGAGTACATCGCCTATCTGCAATACTGTACTGTTGTAGTTGAAATTAACGGTAAGTTATAGGTGAAGTCGTTTTTGAGTATCCATACTCCGTCAACGATGATGCGTCGAAAGCTAAGTTTCGTTGGTAGCGACCTTTGCAAGCCAGTTGCGCTTACTGAGTGCTTCGTCGAGTCTGACATACAACGACAAATACGAGACAGATTTGACGAAGAATGCCCTTACGCATTGACCAGAAAGTCAGCAGTGGTCAGAAGTCCGAGAAGGAAGACTACTAATTGTAACTCACAAGTGTGGCAAGTGGCCATCAACACAGTTGCCAAAAAACGCGAGACACTCAGACGCGGCGTCAGCACTGTGTTTAAGTCCATGAACAAGCTTAGGACCGGCTTTAAAATGGCAACTCAGGTATAGTGAAATATATTGTAAAGTTACAACAATATTTATCTGTTGCAAGTTGCTTTTCCGCATTGCTGCTAATCCTTTGAGATTGACCTATACAATTTCTTTCAGAAATTACGGCCGCCTACTAGGCGTCGTTTCAAATTGGACGAGTCACCCTTGACTCCCAATACACCTAAGACCAGGTCTAAATGTCTCCTGGGCAGAACGCCAACTAAACTGTACAGTCCTTTTGCTATTGATACACCACCTTCTATGCGCAGACGATTTGCTTATCGGAGAAATCGTGATATTGACAGTGAAAGGTAAATATACTACTATACTTTGTTTTCACTTTAATACATTTTGTAAATTGTATACATTAGTTAAATCAATTTATTAAATAACCAATATTAAATATATATTCATAGTTTAAAAGTATATTATTATAAGTTTTTATTAAGCTAAACAACTTTTCAAAAAAAGATTAATATCTTACAATATTTAAAACTTTCTTAAAAAATCAATTGAGTTTTATAATGATTCTATCTACTAAAACCCAAATTTGGTTATTTACAGTAATAAATCAGTCAATGGAAAAAGTGAATCTAACAGTTATGAATCAAATAAAGAAAATAATCAACTAAAAATTAATCCAATTATAGAAGTTGAAAATTATGGTAGCTTAATATAAGTATTAAAAAGTAACTGCACTCTATATTATTATTTTTTAAAAAAAATATAGATATAAGAGATATTTATACAAAAGGTATACAAGCTATATTGTTTTTACATAACACATTTTTATTTTATTATACTTTTTTAAATATTTAATTTTGTGTTCCTTTTCTATGTAATTAAAATATTAGGTTATTATTTTTCATTTTTCATAAACATATAATTTATTTGTTACAAATATTAACTAATATAAGTGTTTTCATTTTTGCTAACCAATAAATATTTTGACAAATTGCTTATTTGTTTGATAGAAATGAATATTATTATATCCAATTTAAATTTAATAAAGTTACCAATGACTGCATTAAAAAAATGTTCATTGGCAAGTATAACTAACTTTCTTTTTCAATTCTAAATAAAAATCTCAACATTAGTCCTAAGCGAAATTTGCTCTTGCATCTTAATATTCCTTTGTGGTTTTTTGCCTGAAAAAGAATTTATCTTGTTTACTTCATAATGTGACCAATTTCACTTTTTCTCAGTCTAACAAACTATCTAAAACTGACATAAATCATATTATTTTAAATTTGAATCCTGATGTTTCTGCTTCATTATACCTATTATATAATATTTATCTGTTTAATATTAACAAATATTATTTAAATATAAGTGTATTTTAATAGTGTTTTAGTGTTAATATTTTTCAAATTAATGTTTTAAATATGGAAAAAATAAATTTTATAATTAACTGCATTTCAATTAAATATACTAGTATTTTTGTATATTTCATTATTGTGTAATATTACTTACACAATACTTATTTGAATATCCTTGAATGTTATTTACAATATTTTTGCCTTTTTTTTTCAAGAATGCAATTAATTACATTTTTTAGGAAAAGCTTTATATAACCATAGAGTGTATCGAATAATTGTAATTAAATTATTATAATTTAATATTTGATTGAAATTCCACGGTAAGCTTGAATATCGAGTGAGCAAAAAGGTTGCTGATCAAAGTCTACAGTTATTAAAATTAAGATATATAATGTTATGTTTTACCTTATATAAAGGCAAAAATATAGAAAAATATGCTAATATTTTGAAATAACTTTATAGGAAGGTTTAAATTTGTATCCTGTACAAAACCCTGCGATCTTGATTGAGCGGTAAATATTTGATTAATTATTTTTTTGTTTGATATTAAATTTGAATGATAATGGCTGTAATAGGAACAAAATAAAATGTTGCTGATAAATGATCCCCTCTCCCCTTAGACAAAAAAAATCAGGCAAAGTGGTGACACTCAGAAGTGTTTTAGCGCCACTCTGTGAAAAATAAAATTGGAAAAATGTTAAATAGTATTATCAAAAAATTGGAAGATAAAAAAGGCCTGTTCTTTTATATATAAGGATAAAGATTAGAGAATTATATTTAAAAATATGTATATAAAATCTATATAATAAGAATCATTTGTGAAAATTTTCATTATTTATAATCCAGCTACTACTACTATTTAGCACATGATTAAATTAAGTAAAATCAATTTTTTTCATTCTTAAAACATAAAAATGTTTGTTGATTTAAGGATTTCATTTATAGGGTTAGGAACAGACAAAGTATAAAAAAATAGTGAAACAAGTGACAATAATCTGAAAATAGTGACCAATTATTTTGAAAAATTGGTTAACCAGAATGTCTTGTACTTTTAAAACTTTGAAATAATAATATGACATATAAATAGATACCTAGGTAACATCATATAGTTAATTATTTAATTAATATTTTTATTATATAATAATTAAGTCTTAAAGTAAGTAAAATATAATAAGTAACAAAAAAAAAAAAAAATCATAATCTTCTATTAACTTAATTTGTTTCTGTACTATGAGCATACATTTATAAAGTAAAACATAAATAATATAATATAACAATAGAATAAATTTAAATAACAGAGATCTTTTTATAACACTATAACTGACTTTATAACACTACACTAACCTTTTTTCTAAAATAAACTGAGTAAAATAAATAAAAACATAACTATTGTAAACCTGAATAACACAACAAAAAAACAATTCTTATTATAAAAGTCTTATATTTTCATAAAATTTATTTGGTTCTGTATTTTATCACCTTCTTTCTTTGATTTCTCTTAATCATCTTCAATGGTATAAACTACTGCCAGCATAGAATGAGCTAAGTCAACTTCTTCAAAATTTTTTTTTTCAATTGCCCTTTTTAATATTTCATTAGCTTCAATAAACAATTTTTTAGATTTTCTATCTAATAAATCTTCATTTTTTCTTTTTAATTTTAATTCTAAGTTCAAATTTTCAAATTTTTGTTCTTGTTTTCTCTATTACTCTCAGTGGCCTTTTCTTGAATTTTAATATCTTCTACTTTATTTTTTTTTTTATTTCTTCTTTTTTCATTCTTTCATTGTCTACATAATTTTGATAGCTACGATAAGCGGTTTGACCTAATGCTATAAGTTTATTACTAATCGGAACTAGTTCAGGTTTGTTGTGGTAATACTTTAATGTATCTTTTACAACCAGAACAGCATTAAGAACTCTTTCAGACATTCTACTTTTGTCTTCTGTCAAATAGTTACCTGATTCTTATCTTATCTGATGAAGAAAACTGTCTTTTCACTATTGCATTACCATGTGACACAGATAAAGTAATTATTTTAATTAGTATTAAAAAGTAATTCTTTAATTAATAAAGATAAGCATAAACTAATTTTGATACATAAGATACTTATATTCCCCTGATGATGGTTTTTTATTTTATAAATCATTCCAAAATGTATCAATTCGAAATTCAGCATTATAAATTGGATATTTTTCATATTGTATTAGTTTCCGTTCATCTACCTGTCTATCCACCATAAAATTATTATTTTGATCAAAAGGAAATAAATTAGCACTTTTAATAATATCAGATGAACTTTTAGATTTCCTTTCATCAGGTTTCAAATAACGAAAATATTTAAGGGATCCATAGATGGGTGCTTTCTTGAAAATATGATTGCATGCAGCAACATAATGCTTTTGTACCAATTTATAAAATTCTAAACGTGTACGTTCCTGTAGTCTTTCTAATGCTACATCAACATTAGTTCCAACTGATATTTGATTTAATGGTAAAAGATTTTCCTGGTTTAAAACAGTTTCAGTTATATTTTTGTCATTTCCAAGTAATTCTGGCTTACATATTCGTCCAAGTAAAGTTAAGAGTAATGTTGTTATTTCATCAAAAATTATATGTATTAAAGGTTTATCTTTTTGAAATGTACCAGTAAATCTAGTAAATACTAGAACACACAAATAAAAGTTCGGCTCTCACTGTTGGTTCTTTCAATATATTTACAATTCTTTTAAAACTTGCAGATTTCGAAAGTAAATTTTTATGCTGCGGAACAAATTTAAAAAAAATAGTATTCTAATGCATCCCATTGTTGCAAAAGACGTTCAGCTGCATTTTCTATTGTCAACCATCTAACAGATGAATGTTTAATAAAATACAACTGTGGTATATTTAATTTTTTCTGAGCATTTTTAAAATCTTCACATCTTGAAGGCCACCCATAAAAATATTAATGAACTAAAACTATCAAATTAGAAACATCTTCACCAAGTAAAGAGAGACTTTTACAAAATGCATTGTGTAAAAGGTGTATGTTGCAATATCCAATGTCAATAAGTTTTTTTTTTACGAACAATAGTTAATTCTCCATTCATTAGACGCATTACCTTCTTATTAGTATTTGGTCCATCACTGCCTAACATAACAAGATGAGAAAGAGACAAACCTGCATCATCTATAGCAATTTTAATTTTTATAAATAAAATATCACCAGTTGCTGAACCAATAAAAAAACTTCGTAGATGATGACTGACAATTTGACTTTGACTCGGAGACCGATATCGAACAGTTGTTTGAAGTTCTTTAGTTCCAGCATTATTTGTTGTTTCATCGTACAATAGTGAATAATATTGACCATTCATATCATTTAAATGTTGTTCTTGAAAAAATGGAAATAAAGCATCAGATACTAAATATCTGTAATAAAATATAAATAACAGACATTTTTAGAAATATTAGCATAATTACCGAGGTAGTTAAAAGAATACATTTTTCATTTAGAATTTTTCATACCTGAACTTTTTAGGACATATAGAAAATTTAGTTGGTACGGCATCAGAAAACATACTCTTGAACAAATCAGCTATTCCCAGGCAAGAATTAGCAGAGAAATTACAGCTTATCATTTTCATACACCACATCAATTCAGCTTTGATGGCTGAATCTCGTAGACAGTATATTTTTATATCTGAATTCTGTTTGTTAGATACTGTTGAATCAGAACTACTTTTAGTCAGTCTTGGTTGTAGAGTACTTAATTTGATTTTACACATTTCCATGTAATTTTTAGTCTTGGAATGTTTAGTAAGAGCTTGAAAACCTTTGGAAACATTAATTGTAGTCATACAGACTTTACAATATGCTCCATTTTCATGTTTAATAGCCCATTCTGATATTTGATGGCCACTTTCATCAGTTTTAAGTAACCATGATTTTTTAAATGAACACTTTCCCATTTTTAGGTATGAAATAACAATAAATATATAATAACAATTAATAAAATAACAAATATAGGCGAATTACCCAACAAAATAACAAACAAATAATAAAAATAGACTAGAAAATAATAAAATATAAAATAAATATAAAAATAATAATAATATATTATAAAAAATATAAATGAAAAATAATGATAAGAAACATTTTCAAATTTCAACTTCCATTTCACTATCACCAGTAAATATTACAAATATTACAATGGTACCAACTTCCTTAACAAAGATTAATTCATTCAAATAATCAGTTTTCACCAATTCTAATAATTTTATCATACATATTATGTTAGCAAGTTAGTAGCAGCTGTTAATAGGTAATACCCACGATAAAATGATTTTGTGTATTATAAAAATTGTTATAACAACCATGGACTCAGTATACCTATATGATGTATCTTTACAACTCAAATATGTTATTATAAATATTAGATAATCCAAGTATAAAAAAAATAAATATACATATAGACCAAAAAATGTATGCACGATCTAATGAAATAATTTTAAAATGTGACTTTAGTTGTTTTAATATATAAATAGTTACTTTTAGTAACGTGACTAAAAATAAGTGACTTTAAGTTGAAAAAGTGACTTGTTCCTAACCCTGCATTTAGAGAAAGCAAAAACTACGCACTGGCAAAGCCGTGTAATTCTAATCCGTGTAATCTAACTATATTAATACATATGTATAATATACTTCATTAAGCACTGAAAAATAAAACTTAATATTAAACATTTTTTGAAGCTTCACAAAAAAAGGATGCACAGCTGAAAAATGTTGTGAATTGCTGGCATATAAATATGCATTTATAAATTATAGATAATAGTTTTGACTTATATTTTAAATTATATACAACTATTCTTTTTTAATAATTTAGTTTATTATTATTGTTTTTTCTTTTTATACAAACTAGAATTTATTTGGTCTATTGGCCATGTAGTATACACATAAATACTACATAGGTTTATTATATACTGTGGACATTATATGATACAAATTAGTTAGTCGATTTACAGCTTTTTGAATGTGCCATTCATATTCAATTTATTGATTTTTGTATACTTGGGTAGTCTTGAAAAGTCAGTATTTGGACGACTTTCCAACCTTTTTTTTTTCTTTGTTAGTCATCAAAAATTCTAACACATCGTCTGCAAAAACCAAAATATAATAAAGTAAAAACTGAAATGGATAATGCAATACCCAATTAGGATTCAAATCTTAACATTTAACTATATACCAACTATATCACAGAACCCACTACCAAATCAATATTCACCTCAATAAACAATTAATATAAAGGTTAGGTTATAAATATTATACAGTTTGGTTTTTTTGCCTGGTATTATTTATCTAAGATTAGTATTATTATTATTTTTTTTTATAAATTATTAAGTAAATATGACCGAAAATATAAATATAATTTGAGTAGGGGAATGTCCTTAAAATGAGTAGTCGTCTTTCGGATACTAAAATATCTTTCTACGAAATCTATGTACTGATGAAATATTAGGACCAATATTTTCAAAGTAATTTGTATACTATCTTTGATAAAGTTCAGAAACATTTTTTTGTAAACTTAGGTCATATGATATAAATATATAGTAGTATGATCAAGGCTGTGAACTATCATAGTGATAATAATTTTGTTGTTATAAAAATTGATTTTTTTAGATATAATCTCCGAAATCATTCTTCGTTTACTAAGTCTTGTTATATGTTATTATTTAAATTTCTCCTGCATGATATGAACTCAAAAATATTTACAAACTGAAGTTTCAATTATTTTGACTATTTTATGTATACTTTGTGTCATAGTTTATCTATCAATAAGTAAATAATATGTATTATTTTTAGTAGGTACACCTAATTAAATAAATTATTATCAGTTTTATAAAAATAAAAGGCTTGAAAACCATAAGTCTGGTAGTTTTTATATTAATTTATACAATTAACTGTTGGTTATTTTAATATAGGTATTTAATTAAGTAGTTAAAATAGTAGTAGTTTAAAATATTCATAAAAGTGTGTTATGATTTATCAATAAATAATATTCATTTTTACTTATATTTGTAAGTATAGGTCGTTATTATTTTAAAGTATTAATGAAACAACATTTTTGAAATTATAATTCACTGTGTACCTAGTTAATAAAATAATTGCTTATTCCACATTTAGTTCTATAAAAAATATATAAATAAATAAATTAACTATATTATATTTTTTGGTGCTTTATTTCATATTTAGTGATATCTTAATGCTGATCATTTAGAATTAGTGTTACCATCTATCTTATATTACGAACTTAAATTAAAAATATACTTCTAAAAACTTGAAAAAAAATGTAAGTACTAGTAATTATTCATACAAATAAACGTAAGAAAATTTAAAATGAAGATAAAAATGTATTTCTCTAGATATATGTTGTGTCGTTGCATTAATATAAATGCAATGATCAAACGTTAATCAGTATAATTACAATTTATAGACATGAATTATAATAACTTGTTTATTGTATAAACGGCATAAGTAAACTGAATGTCGTGCGAGGCACACACGTCGTGTATGGTAGGACAATCCCCCACCGTTTATATATATAAACATTATTTAATACGTAACACCTATAAAAATATTTTGATAATTGATATTATACAATTCTGAATGTTTCAATTTATAATTGAAATTTACAATGTATCCTAATAATTATATAATCATAATAATGTTACCTAATATATTATATATATTTCATAATAAGGAATAAACATTAAATAATTAATTATAATTATTATTTTTATCTGCAAATGCGTTAACTTATTCATTATTTATAATTGGAAGGAGAATAACGTTGAGGGAGCTTTCTAATCCTGGATGGTCTAGTTGTTTGTGTATCAATCGATGCAATATTATGTGTTTGTTCAGATCAGATTAAGTGGAATCATTATTGGGTAAATTTATTATGTTGGTTACAGGGGACAGTGGGTTATTTATTTGGTTGTGTGGCCATATCTGATCAGTGTGTCTTATCCATTCTGAACCCTCGTCTAGTGTGACTTTATGAGTGTTTTGACTAATATTTTCTGTTATTTTTCCTTTTTGCCAATTTTCAATTTTATTTCGATAATCCTTAACTAATACAACTAATACCATATCACCCTCTTTTACATTAATATTTCTTTTTCCAGAATTTTTTATTCGTGTAATTTGGTTATTAATAACTACTTCATTCGTATTTGGGATTAATAAATCAAAAATAGTACTTGTTGAGCGGCCAAACATAAGTTTTGCTGGCGTTTCATTTGTAGCTGAGTGTACAGTATTTCTATAAATCAATAAAAATTTATTCAAATGGTGTAATGATGTTGAACATTTATTAAAAAATTGCTTAACTATTTTTACTCTTGACTCGACAAATCCATTTGAGGCCGGGTGGAAAGGTGCTCCTGTCAAATGTCTGATACCTAGTGTTTTGCAATATGATTGGAATTCAAAGCCATTAAAACATTTTACATTGTCAGTTTTTATTGTTCTGGGAATGCCGAAACATGCAATTAACTCTGACAATTTTTTTATGACTGTTTGTGCTGTCATCGAACTCACTTGAAAAACTTCTAACCACTTTGTGGTTGCATCGACAATAATTAAGAATGTTTTGTTTTTGTATGAACCTAAGAAATCGCAATGCACTCTCGTCCATTGTCTTAGTGGCCATTTCCACGGAGTTAGTACTGACTTAGGAGGATTAGGTTTCGTATTTATGCATTCATTACAGTTTCAGGCCATATCCTCAATTTCTTTATCTATATTAGGCCACCAGATATACGATCGCGCTATGCTTTTCATACTTGACATGTCAATATGAAAAGAATGCAGTTCAGTTAGAATTGACTTACGAAATTTGGTTGGTATGATTACTCTATAGCCCCAAAATAAACAATCTTGTTCAGCTGTAATTTCTATTTTGAGTGTATTATACGAGTTTAATTCGGAATTTATTGAAAAATCATTACTCCATGAACCTGTTTTTATGGCGAGTAATACTCTAGAGGTAATTGGATCTCTTTTCGTTTCAATTTTAATTTTGTGCCAATCTATCGGAAATGGTGACTGTTCGTGAATAAAATTAATGTGAGCGTTATCATATTCATTAATATTATTGTTACATTGGTGTGTTTTAATGCGTGATAAAAAAATCGGCAGTATTTCCTTCTGATTTAATATACTTAATTTCAAAATCAAATGAAGAAAGAACGTATGCCCACCGTTGTAAGCGATTTGCCGCATAAACTGATATTTCTTTTTTTTTCTCTAAATATGTAGATTAACGGTTTGTGATCAATGACTAATGTAAATTTTCTATCGTATAAATAACCGTAAAATTGTTGAACGCCAAAAATTATAGTTAGACCTTTTTTTTTTGATTTGTGAAAATTTGCATTCACTGTCTGATAATACTCGTGATCCATATGCAATTGGTCTTTCTGAGTGGTCAGGCTAAGTGTGCGATATAATTGCACCTAGTGCGTATGACGAAGAATCGACCGTGAGTTTTATGGGAAGTTTTCGGTCATAATGTGCTAACACAGGACTTGAGATAATTTTTTATGTTATTATATGCTTGATCACATTCTGGTGACCATAGCCATTTTTTTCTTGTTTCAATAATGAGTATAACGGTTTAAGAATGTCCGCTGCTCTTGGAACAAATTTAATATAATATGTTACTAAACCTAAAAATGATTTTAACATATTTTAACATTTATTTTCTGGAATTAAGGCAGATTGTATTGTATTTATGTGTTTAGTTAAAGTGTGCAAACCATGCTCATCAATTTTATGGCCTAAATATTCAATTGAATTTTTGAAAAAACAACATTTGTTTTGTTTAACCCTTAAACCAACTTCGGATAAAACGTTAAGTAATTTTTTTAATCTATTGTTGTGTTGTGCTACCGTTTTTCCCACAACTATTATGTCATCTTGAAATATACCGATTCCTTCTAAGCCTGTGGTTGATATTTCCATAGCTGGGAATTCCCCAGCTGAGCTTTTTATTCCGAATCGATTTCGAGTATAACTGAATAGGCCTTTGTGAGTATTTATTGTGGTGCATTTGCGATCATTTTCTTTAATTACCATTTGTTGATATGCATCTTTAAGATCTATTTTTGAGAAATATTTTGAGCCATTTATATTCGCATATAGATGTTCTATTTTTGGTAAGGGATATTCAGTTCCTTCTAATACGGGGTTGATTGTAATTTTGAAACCTCCACAAATTCTAACTGTACCGTCGGGTTTAAGAATTGGAACAATTGGACATTCGCTGTAGTTCACGGGAGTTAAAATATTCTTATCTATTAAACGATCAATTTCTGACGCTACCTTAGATTTTAGTGCTGAAGGGATTGACCTTGGCTTGAGAAACTTGGGTATAGTCCCCTTTTTAATGTTTAGCGATATTTGGTATTTATTAAAGGTGCCAATTTCATCTTTGAATAAATGCTCGAAATTTTTTAATATGTTCTCTAAATTTTCGTCTACATTTACAGTGTTATAAATGGGATAATAGTTTATTGTTTTTAAATCATTTCTACCAATTAATGGCGGTCCTCCGTATTTTATTACGTAAATACACATTTTAAAAGACTTTTTCAAATATTTAGCATTTACTATTATTTTTCCTGTTGGGCTTATATCATTTCCGACGTAATCACGTAGTGAAATATCGTTTGGTAATAAAGTTATATTATTAAAACTTGTATCATATAATTGTTTTGAAATTACACTATGTACAGCTCCAGTGTCTATTTAAAATTTTAAATCTTTTTTTTCAATTGATAGATTGATAATATGTGGTTTTACTTTATTTTGAAAGTTATTTTCAATCATATTAAAAAAAGTGTCAGATAAATTGTACGTGATTGCGTCATCATGAATATTTTCATTCGAGCTATCAGCTGAATTTTCTGTTAAAAGTTTATTATGTGAGCGGTTACCGTACTTTGGTTTATTATTCTTACTTTTACACATAGGAGCCAAATGACCTTTGATGTTGCAAATATTACAGCTGTAGTCCTTGTATCGGCATTCCTTTTGTGTGTGGTTTGATCGACCACATGTTCCACATTTTGATTTTTCCGTGGTTGACTGCTTGGCTGATTTTGCTTGGTAACTAGTTGAAAGTTTCAACTCCCTCAAATCTCATATTATTTATAGTATATATACTATATATACTCAACTATTACCATAGTTACTTTTATTATTTTATTGGCAAATAGTTCAAATAAGGTCCTTAACACCAAAGTTATAAAAATACAAAATTACTACTCTCCAGTTTAGTACCACAATAATTATTTACTGATACTCATTTCAAAACAGTATAAATAATAATACTGATTAAATACTTTATCTTCTAGTTCCACCACAATAAAAACAAAAATAAAATTTTGTTAGAAATATGTTTTAGTGAAAAATTATATATATATATATATGTGTGTGTGTGTACATGAATCAATACATAAGGTAAGTTACTTGTCTTCAAATTTTTCAATGCTTCCACTGGCACCACCATACATGCCAGGCAAAACATTTTTCGGGATATATTGGTACAGTTCTTCTAATGAATCATGGATGAAAATCTATAAAACGTGTTGGACATTAACAATGACATAATTCAAAAGTGGTGTAGGTATGTTACTCCTTGCAATGAAAAAAAAAAAAAAAAAAGAAAAGGAGTGAATATGGGTGTACGAAATAAATGAAAAAAAGAGAAGAGTTTGGTAGTTTCATCCCCTCTGCGTAATGACTCGTATCAATATAATCATATAGTCTTAAGAGTACTTAAGTACTTAAGAATCGTTCAACAACAGATACTATTGAGAGGTGATAAAATATTTTTTATACAAAGTATATTTACTATTCAACATTTTAATAAGTGTTTGATTAAGGTAGGAGTAAAAGCTAGAAATTGAGATAGTTGGACGTATCGTAGGTCGTAAAGGACAATGTTGCCATAGACTGGTGCTTCCTTCAGCTGCAAATCCAGAAAGGCGATGGAAATTTGACAAAACAATACGATATCGAATTTTTCGTCATCCATCGTCGAGTTAATGTTGGTACAATAAACTCTGTTACCCTCTAGTGACAATTTTGGAGTTTTAGAGCTCACCGCTCTAAAATACACGCATAAAACACAAATGGGTAATTAATATTGTATATATGAGTCGTCCAGTTGCAAAAGGTAGTATGTCCAAACAAATAAAGTTTTCACAAACAGCAAAAAACTGATATTTCCATTAATATTTTATAAAACGTCACCATTTTTTTTCATAAATATATGTAAAAAAAAACATTTTACTTTTTTTAGACTATAGAAATCGTGGATAAGTAGTTTTTTAAATAATTTATATTTAAAATTGGACATATTCCCTTTTGCAACTAAAATATGGACATACTACCTTTGGAACTGGACGACTCATATATAACATGAGTATAATGCACACATCCAGAGCCAGATTAATGAAATTAGTGGCCCTGGGCTAATTTATTTTCGGGGCCCTAATTTTACAAAAAAAGTATTTTTATAATAATATGCCAATTGATATTTATTAGTTAAATAAGAAAAATATTTTTTCTCAGACAGCAAATTTACATTACACAGTTAATTTATTAAAAAATACAATTTAGTTAAATTTTAAAATATAAAATATATGGTAATAACACAAAAATACAAGCAAGTGATTATTTAAAATATTTTTTTCTAGATTTACTTCATGCAAAAATATCTAAAACGTCATCAAATAAAAGTTTTTTACATATGTCATTTTCAATTGACATAATTGTTAATGCGTTCAACCTATCTTCAATGTGTAGATCTTAGTTGATTTTTAATTAGAGCCAACTTTGAGAATAAATGTTCTATTTCACAATTTGTCAACAGTATTGTCAGGTATAATCTCAGTGCAATATATACATTTGAAAAAACAATAAGTTGTCATTCATATAGAAGTTTTGCTATAGCAACACAATTGTCAATATCTGAAGAAACTGTTTTGATATAATGATAAAAATGTGATATTTAAGTTTTCAAGTTATCATTGAGATCATTATGGTAAAACAGAATATAGTTATTTAATGAATCAATGTTTGGATCATTGTTAGTTTTAAAGTTAACTAAAAATTTGAATTGAGAAAGAAAAAGATTATAAGAATTTAATATTCGGTCAAGTTCAGAAATCAATTTATCTATAATAACAAAGAAAGTATCAACTTCAAAAGTTTTTTTGAAAGCAATAAAATAAAACTAAATAACACAGTATATTGCTTGTTGTGTATGTACCTATCTAATTCAATAACATGCAAGTTGTCACAGACAATTATTTTAAATGATTAATATGATTGTATCTTTAAATATTGTTAAAATCATATTTTTCTAATTATAAATCTATAACTGTATAAAAGCTGCAAGTCCATATTATTTTTTTGGGGGCCCTGGGCTATAGCCCGATTAGCCCCCCCCCTTAATCCGGCTCTGCACATATTAACGATCAGGTTGTATTCATGTTACAAGTTATCCTTAGACAATTTCGTAGAATAAGTAGATTGTATTAAGTACTTATATCAGTGATTTTCAACCTTTTTCACAATGCGGCACACTCCATCTCCTACAAAATTTTCGCGGCACACCAATCCATATAATTATAAAACGTGAAGCATATTTTATTTATAAAATATATATCCATTTAATATATACATGAATAGGTACACTGTTTACGATATACTTTATGAGAGGGTTAATTATTGTGAAATAAATAAACAAATGAAAAAATAAACGATGAAAAAATGTGTAAGCAGAAATATTTATTTTTTAAGATAATATTGTTGTACAATGAAATAAGAATACATCGATTAATGAGATATTTGTGCTTGACGTGTGTTGCACAAGTGTTTTATTCGAGGACGAACAGTCGACAAGCTCACTCTCAGTTCTTCTTCTACGGATCGAAGTCGTTCTCTTTTTTTACTTTTTATTGTTGTGACTGCTGAGAATCCTTGTTCGCATACATACGATGTGGAAAATGGTAGTAAAATTGTTATTGCTTTTAAAGATATTTCAGGAAATTCTGCTTGAGCATAGATCCAAAATTTGTTAAGGGTCATTTCCTTAAATTTTAACTTCAATGTACGATCATTTTTCAAAGAGATAAGATTATCTTCTTCGGCAAATGTCAAACCAATCACCTCATTAACTGATACACTGAATGGATTCCACACCCAGTCATGGTCTTCAACATTTATGCTGGGAAAGTATTTTGTCAATTTGTCTTTCAGTAACATGATAGATTCGCTTATTAACGATACTAGGTTGGCGTCAACATCTCACTCTGCAGTTCGTGGGAACATTGTCAATTTTTTTTGGTTAACTTGAGTTTTCCACAGAGTTAATTTTTCATTAAAAGCAATAATTTTATCAGTTGATGTTAGGATATTTTCGTTACAACCTTGCATGCTTGTATTTAATTTATTCAAAAGTTCAAAAATATCAGTTAAAAAAGAAACTTTTGCCCGCCACTTTTCATCTCCAAGAAATTCGTATTACGATTCTTCTATTGTTAAAAATACAATTATTTCTTCACTCAAATCATAAAAACGTGATAATACTCGGCCTCTTGATAACCATCTTATTGCACTGTGAAAAAGTAACTTTGAGTTATCTGAATCCATACCTTTACACATTTTTTCGAACAACCTTGACTTTAGTGAACTACTTTTAATATGATTTATCACTTTCACAACTTGATCCAAAACTTCCCTTAAATCACCTACCAATGTTTTTGTCATAAGGACTTCTCTATGTAGAAAACAATAGGTGAAAATTATATTTTCATTTTTTTTCTTGGCAAAAGAAGTAAAATCTTTGACTGAGCCAGTCATCGCGGGAGTTCCGTCGGTACATACTCCAATGCATTTATCTCATGGTAAATTTGCAAATTTCAGATAATTGTCGACGATTTCGAAAATGTCTTCACCTTTAGTTGTCTCAGGAAGTGTTTTACAACACAAAAAATTTTCCACTATGTCTTCGTCGGAAACTATACGTATAAATACCAAAAGTTGTGCTTGTCGACTTATATCAGTTGACTCGTCCAGTTGTAATGCAAATAATGGAGAGTCACGGGATTGTAGCAATACTTGTTCTTCAATATCTTCAGACATGTGTTCAATACGCCTACTAATGGTGTTGTCAGATATTGGAATTTTTAATACTTCTTTTTCAGCTTCTTCACCAAAAAGTACTTTTACGATTTCACGACAAGCAGGTAAAATAAGTTTTTCTGCTATAGTGTGTGGTTTCATTTGTTTAGCTACAAGTTCTGCTACTAGATAACTAGCTTCTTGAGTTTTATCAGAAATGGTCACAATTTTTGTCATTTTTTCAGATTGTCGTGTTTCTGATTTTAGTAAACGTTAAAAATATGAAGCATTTTTGTCGACCAAATGAGAATGCTTGGTGGAAAAATGACGTTTTAGTTTACTTGGAACCATTGATTCATTGGATAGTTTTTCGCCACATACTACACACCATGGACGTGGATCATCTACATTACCAGACCAAGAAAATCCTATGTTTAAATAATCTTCATGATATAAACGTCTGATATTTAATTTAGATTTTTTCTTTGGTTGTTCATTCACCGAAGTGGTGCCAGTAGAATGAATTACAAATTTATCCATTATAAAATGAAATATTCCGCGACGCGACGTAAACCAATCGAAACGACTGCGACGGGCATACTAATATTAAATATTATTACACGTATCTACGATTAATGATTTAGCCCGTCTTGTTACTTATCAGCAGAGCTCAGAACTTTATGCGCTAAAAAACCATGAAATATGTGCATACGTATGCACTAAAAAAAACCAAAATATGCGGTATAATATGCATTTATTATTTTATAAAAGATGTATTTAAAAACATAATTAATAATTATAGAAACAAATTTTTTTTTTATTTTATTTGTATTTTTCTTTTGATAATGAAGCTGTTCTATACTGGATCTATTCCCAGAGTCCTAAATTTAAAAAAAATAAAATTCATCAAATACAGCGATTATTAAATCATGTTAGATATTCATTGTTATATTTACCTGAATTACACTGAATGATAAGATGCATTTTTATGTTTTCAAGTTTAAATGATCGTCTGTTGTGGCTCAGAAGGTTTTTGTAAACAGAAAATGATCTTTCGACATCCACTGACGTAATTGGTGCGTACTTGTAGAAAATAAGTTCATTTGTTGACAGATCTTCGGGAAGACCATCCATGGTGGAGATAGATCTACTAAGTATTGACGAGATTTGTTTTAATATTTTTAATCCGATATTTTTAGACAAAACATTTTCCATTTTTTCATAGACTTTTTTCCCTGGTTCACCTTGAACGGATTTTAATTGTGTTTGAACATTGTCCACGATACTCAACGATTCAGCTAAAGGCATGTTTTTTGTCTGCAGTTTCAAAATTGATTCAGAAAGAACTTTAAAATTTGAAGTAATATACACCAAATTATTTTGAACATGTTCTTTTACCAAATTTTTTTTTGTAACTTTAATACTTAAAGCATCATTGGAGTCCAACATATTTACAACATCACGAATTTTTTCTTAATATTTACAATAATAAAGTACAGCATTGATTCAAGTACCCCATCAGGTTATAATTGGTTCTGGAGGTAAAGGGATATCCGGTGCGTAATTTTTTAAAATTTGTATGCGTGATAGTGCTTTTTTAAATATTTTTTTTACATTAGCTACAATTTTATCAACAGTACCAAATTGATTTTGTACTTCCTTCGAAACTCTATGGAGGCCATGAGCAGCACAAGTCACATGTACCATTTTAGAGTAGAGTGCATTCAGAGATTTTCCACACTTTACCATATACGGCGCAGCGTCGGACAAAAATAATAAAACGTTGTCGTGTCTTATCCCATCAGGCCATAAAATGCTTAAAGATTTGTCAAAAAGTTTAGAAACTGTAGAGTGATTGGTCTTTTCTAGTGCTTCAGTATTCAGTAAAAAAATTGGACCAGCAGTATCCTCTTCTAAAGACCCTATTATTACATTAGCTATATACCGACCTTCTGCGTCTGTTGTTTCATCAAGTGACACCCAAATTTTTCGGTCGAAAACACGTTGCCTAATTTTTTCCATCATTTCGTTATAGCAGTCGTCTAAATAGAATTTTCGAAGTACTGATTCTGTGGGGACATCTTTTCTAGAATAAACTTCCAAAAATGTCCGAAACTCTATATTTGATAGTTTATTTAGTGGTATATTAGCCGAGACCATAGCTTTGCATAAATCCAGGTTGAACTTCGATTTTTTAGACGGTAAATCATTGGTTAATAGTTGTTGGCACTTGGTCTCTTGTTGATTTTCTTTACGTTTAACAGAACGCAAATGTTTTTCTGTTTTCAAGTGCTGTATTACGCTGGATCTTCTTTCCGAATCGACTTTCGTTTCGCAATATTTGCAAAATAATACCCTAGTGTCAATACTAAAAATATTTTTACCGAACTCAGACACGAAAGTATTTAACCGACTACTTAAATTATTTTTTTTTTAGGCATTTTAATTTTTGTCTAACAAATATTAAAATCAGAATATTACGTGGTACATAAGCGATAATCGAGCACGGTAAGCAAACAATACGAACTACGAACACACTAATTTATTAAAGTAACAGACCACCGTTATCGAATATGTTTTCGACACACGATCAAACACATACTAACACACACCACGAATATACAACGATTTTATCGATTTTATCTAACGAGCGACTTCAATATAAATAAAACCTGGGCGGTCATTACGGTAAAGGTGGGAACAGACTATTGTCACGTCACGTGAACTCACGTGCTGTCAGGGGCGGATTGACCTATCGGGAAATCGGGAATCTTACCGATGGGCCGGTCCTTGTTTGGGCCACTCTATATTATTATATAATTACCGAAAAAAAGTTTTATTTTATAAAATAAATAAAAATAAATATATATTTAAAGATGCATTTAGATCAAACTTCAAGTTCAAGTTGGAACTGATTAATCATGTGACTTATTCAAAAATATTATAGCTATAATTATAGTAAAGTTACTGTAGATTTTACTAATTTAGGGGTGAAACTAAACAAATTTTGAAATTGATGCAAAATAAAGCATTTTTTTATGAGGGGGGAGGGGTAAAATAGTTTAATTTGTGGTTCATGGGTCGGTTTGTTTCATATTTCCTGGGCCGAAAATAATTGTCGATCCACCCCTGCATGCTATCATGTTGGCACATTAAATCCGTAATATCACGCTTAGAAATAAACTATAGTCACATTATATCATGTCACAATTTAGTACTTAGTCACTGTGTTTTGGTGTAAGGTGTGTACTTAAGGTCTGTTACACAAGTTTTTTTTTTCTTAAGTAAAATTAAAATGGAAATAGTAACTTCAAGTAGTTCAGAGTGGAAAGAGGAATTAGAAACTCCAGCTGTTTTTGCAGTTTTGGACGAACAAAATAAAAAATCCACCCGACCGTGCTGGGTACATGATATTTATAAAAAAAGGTCAACATTGGAAGAACTCTATCGTCTAGTTCAAGAACTTTGAAACGATCCAAAACGATTTCATATGTATTTCTGAATGACGATAGAAAAATTTGATTATTTACACGACATTATTAAAAATATATATTTTTCTAAATAGACCAAAATCGTGATGACACTTGAGTCGAAAATGTGTGTGATGTTGACACGCATGAGGTGACATTAGTGTGGCGCTGATACATTAAAATACTGT